>NC_056742.1:387687176-387952176 GCF_019279795.1 Protopterus annectens
CTCATAAATCACCACATAACCTTTCCAAGTTTAACCCAGAAATGTTCAGTACTACACTATCTATTAAGCAGAACTTCCCAAAAATCCTCCCCTTAGATGATGCTGTAATTTAATTCAATACAACTTTTCTAAATATCCTAAATAGCCTTGTACCTTCTAGAGGGAAGAGGCTGAAAACAAATAATGCCATTTGACTATCCAAAAAGAGTAGAGTGCTAATGCAAGATACAGAAAAAGTATGAAAAGAATGGCAACATGTAAAACACCTCAATATCTTGAAAACTTCAGAATGCTTTACAATTGTACCAAAAAGCAAATAACTGAAGACAAAAAACAATACTATAATAGCTTTCACAATAATACTAAACACAATCCTAAAAAAAAATTTGGACATCCATTAAAGAAATCTAATATCCTGGCCAAAAATTCAACCCGAACCCCTCTCCCAATAACTCACCACTCGAAACTACAAAACAGTTCAACTCTTATTTTATAGATAGTATAGCATCTCTAACCAAGAATTCCTCACCATCTAATCCCAATCCTGCCCAAAAGCCAAATTTCACCAAATCCATTTTCACCTTCAAGCCTGTGTCCACACCCTATATAAAACTACTCTTAAACAAACTTAAACTAACCATCCAAGCAAGTGCCTAAAATAGCAGCCAGTAGCATTGCTCATAGGTTCATAGGTGTGAACTAGGCTAATGGTCCTGGAGCCTTTACAAGCCTAGCCCATAGAATTGCCCTGGCATCATGCCACCCGACATTAGTTCCCAGTGCCTCTATTAAGTAGACCCACTGAAGTGATCCCTGGGGTGAACTTTCTATTACTCATACATTCATCAAGATTTCTCTTGAAGAGGGCCAGTGAAGTGCTCTGCTTGACATGTATGGGAAGTCTGTTTCATAGTATGGGCAGTCTCTGGCTTATGAATCTCTCCCTCCAGCATGTTCTGTTGATTGTGGTAATGAGGCTGAGGTCTCTGGAGCATGTGGTGTGGAGGGATTGGGATTTCCTTAGATGTAGCATTTCTAACAGAGCTGGGTCAGACATGGCTTTGTAAGTCAAGCAGAGATTGCCTCTTAGTAGACGATATGAGACAGAGAATAGCTGGAGTTTTTTGAGTCTGTCCATGTACGGCATGTGTTTAAGGCCTGGGATCCTCTTCATGAGGTACTTTTGTGACCTTTCCAGCTGTTGCATGTGTCTAGTGAGGTACATGCTAAATGGGGCATTATACTCAATGATTGGCCTAATGAGGGGAGAGTAGAGAGAGATGATGACCTCTTTCTTCCTGGATGAAAAACCCTTGGTAAGGAGATTTGCCACATAGAAGGACTTTCTGAACACAGTAGCAATGTGGTGGTCAAATGAGAGGCTGCTGTCAACCTGTGTCCCCAGATCTCTTATAAAGCCTTCAGTGTTCAGTGGGTTCCCATCAATGTGGTAATTAGTGGGAACTGAGTTTTTCCCAAAGGGGATAGCAACGCATTTTTGGCGTTAAGCTTAAAGCCATGGTTTTGACACCAGTCATTGATCTCAGTGAGGCCTTTCTGTAGGATGTCTGCATCACTTGGGGAGTTACTAATGGCTCCCAGCTTGCAGTCATCTATGAACTTTGTCAGCCAGAGTACCTCAGTGTTGGCCTGGACTTCTGAGAAGTAGATGTCAAACAGGAGTGGACCCAGGACTGATCCCTGTGGGACTCCATTCATGACTGGTTAGCAGTCTGACTTGGGGTCTGCTACTTTCACACTGTGGATTCTATCTGTGAGCCAATTTGCAACCCACCTAGTGATATAGGGGTTGATGCCTGGTTTGGTGAGTTTATCAATAATTCCTGAGTGGGGAATGGTATCAAAGGCCTTGGCCAGATTGAGGAAGGCTGTATGAACTGCCTTGCCATCATCCACAGCTCTGGTGACTGACTCAAAGAAGTCAACCAGATTGAGCAGGCATGATCTACCTTTCCACAAAACCAAATTGTGTGAGATCTAGAGTTTGGAGATTCCCTATATCCTTGTTAATTAGGTCCATGATGATACACTCCACAGCCTTACATATCAGACTTGTCAGGCTAATGGGGTGATAATTCCCAGGGTTTGTAGTCACTCCCCCTTTATGGAGAGGGATAAGTGAGGCAGTGCCCCATTTGGTAGGGACAAAGCCTGAGGTGATGCTGTGATTGAACAGGGTGCACAGATGTGGTGCCAGTTCACTTTGTAGTTCATATAGAATACATCCAGGGATATTGTCTGGTCCCTTGGAAGCTGTATTATTGGCCCTGGACAATGCAGTTTTAACCTGTGCTGCAATAATGCTGGGTGCCTGGCATTCCTCTGGTATTGTGATTGGTCCTTTAGGGGGGAGAGAGGGGTAAAGTTGGCACTGAATCTTTTGGCCAGTATGTTGGCAATATCTGTTGGCTCAGTATAGGAGGTACCATTGTGCAGTAACTCAGAGCAAACCTGGGTATTGCAGTGGAGGTTTTTGATATAATTATAGAAGGCTTTGTGGTTGTTTTTAGTTTCTGCCGCAATTCTGCCTTCATAGCTGGCTTTAGAGGTTTTGATGAGGGATCTCAACTTTTTGTTGAGGCTAATAAGGGAGTGTTTCCAGTCTTGGGACTTCACCTTTTTCTGCAACAGTTTCTTCCTTCTGTTGTAGAGTTTGTTAATGGCAGGGAACCCCCATATTGGCTTCCTTTTTTTGGAGGAGAGTGTCTTGGTTCTGTTGGGTATGGCTAGTTCCATGCATTTATGTATGTGTTCATACAGTGCATTGTTGTATGATTCAGCAGTCATGCATCTGTTTTCTATTGACATGGGTGCTGTGACATTAGCCACCTCTTTTTGTAGGAGCCCAAAGTCAGCTTTGGAGAAGTTTTTCATGGTGGTTACCTTTGCGGGGGGCGTGGGTGAGATGTGGATTTCCATGATGATTAGTTTGTGGTCGGATCTAACCAGGGAGGAATTAACTATTGGTGTAGAGCAATGGTTGCCCATGTTAGTAATAACCAGGTCAAGGATGTTGCTTCCTCTAGTGCGGATAAGAATGAGCTGGTCCAAGGCACTGGAACTGATGAATTCCAGGAAGCATTGGGCCAGTGTATTGGTGTATGACTAGTTTTTCCAGTTGATGGAGGGATAGTTGTCTTGTCTCATCTCAGTCCTTATAAATAGGTCAATCCAGGATTCCCATACTCCTTCTCTCTGGAAAATGTCACACATTATCTGTCTGCACAAAGGAGGAAATTCAACAGACATGAATTTCTTTAGACCTATAGCAAATGTATCTCACCTCACCAAAATACTTGAAAAAATGTATTTAAAAACAATTGCTAGATTATCTCCTGCAGAAAGAACTCCTATCCCTACACAACATGGCTTCCATCCTTCCCATAGTACTAGCACTACCCCTGTAAGCTATATAGATTCTATCAATAAAGCTAGAGATAATGACAAACTAGTGTCTTTGTTATTTATTTCTAGACTTGTCTAAAGGCTTTGACATAGTTTGTCACAGCAAATGTCTTCCTCAAATGTCCTCACTAGCTGTCTCTCAGCCCACCCTTCTGTGGATCAAAGGCTACCTGTCCAATAAGCATCAGTCAGTAAAATGGCACTCTTTGCTCTCTCCATACCTTCCAGTCACCACCAGTCTACCACAAGGCTCTATCTTTGGTCCCCTCCTCTTTAACATTTTCACCAACACTCTCTGCACTTCCACACAACAGGCCTACCTAATACAATATGCAGATGATTCCACTCTCATTTGCACATCTGACAATGTGATACACCTTCAAAAAATTACTCAGGAAGATTTAGCAGCCACTGAAACATGTCTTCGTAACTCACAACTCATGCTTAAACCAAAAAAGACCAAACTACTACTTTTTCCCCTAAATCCCTCTGTCTTGAAAAACCTAAATTTAAAGTCCTCTCTCTTGATAATACAATCATGGAAGTCACTTCTTATAGCAAACTATTAGGAGTGATAATTAATGAAAAGTGTTTACTTACTCTACTTGATTGTTATGTATAATGTTTCTACACTTCAGTTGTAATGAAGAAATATTCTCAAATGAATCTCTACAGTACAACCATCCAGATACATCAAAATTATCTTTTTCAACCAAGCCTGATACAGAATGTACATACTTGTAAACTGTACTTTATTATGTAGCTTACTTTTGTATCTTTACTGTTTATGTTATATTGGAGCGTTTCTCCCCGGGCCTTCACTGAAAATGGGCTCTCTTGTGCCCAGTGGACTTCCCCAGTCACCAAACCGAATAAATAAATAAATAAATAAATAAGTAAATAAATAAATAATCTTACATTCACCCTGCATATACAAAATTGCATAAGAAAAACTAATCATATACTAGGGATGCTTTGCAAAGCCAAAAACTTTCTCACCAACGCAACTAAAACTACCCTTGCCACTGCTTATCTTCTCCCCGCTCTTCTTTATGGCGCCCCCATCCTTACTAACCTCCAGGCTACACAAAAACTGAAACTTGAAAAAGCTTTAACAAAGCTGCTAAATTTGCAGCACATACCCCTTTCAAAACCCACCACTGTATAGCACTGAAAATCCTAAATTGGTTAGAACTGCCACATCAACTAACATATATGCACCTTCTTACCACCTATAAAGTTATCCACCGTCCATCTGCCTGTCCAACACTAAAAGACATTCAACACATCTATGTACCCAGTCTGTCATTACGATCCAGTGACCAAAAACTCCTGTCTGTCTATAAATCTAGCAAACCTGCTGGGCACTGCCTATACTCGTACAAGGTTGCTAAGGCCTGGAACTCCTTACCTGTACCCATCAGGTGAATACCCTCCCTCCTATCTTTCAAAATTACTCTGAAAGACTTTCTAGCTAAAATCTGGCTCTGTTCTTGCTCAAAACCAGGATAACCGATATCCCTAAATGTAAACAAGTACCTTTTTATTCCTTATACCTCTTTACTCTCCCTTCACTTATTTCCTTGTTGCTATCTAATTCTCTTCTCTGACTTTGTCTCTAAATATACCATAAGCCTGTTTTCCCTCACTTCATGTTGCAGTTCCTATTTGTATTACACTAACTTACCTTTAATTTCTCTACAAACTCTAAAATTTCATTAAATATTAAATGATTGTCATATACCTTATATTGGTTCATTACCAATGATTTTTATTATGTCTAATTTGTTATAATTATGTAAACTGTAGATGTTTTTGTTTTATTTTTGAAGATTGTAAAATTATTGTTTGCAAAATGTTTTGTAATAATGTGGAGCTTTTCTCCCCAGGTCTCCGCTGAAATTGGGCTTCTACCCAGTTGGACTTTCCCAGTAATCAGATGTCAGTAAATAAATAAATAAATAATCTACACAGACTTCCCCTTACATCACTTTAATTATATTGACAGCTAGATCATTGGCCTACTAGATGTAACAGAACAGCCACATCTGTTGCCTATGTTAGTGAGGATTTGAACTTTCTTCTCCACAAGCATCACTTCCCAAAGTCTCTTTGTACTTTTTCTCTTCTAGGTTTACTCTCCTAACAATGGAATATCCTACCAAAAACTACTCCTTTCTCTGCAAAGTCCTTGGCCACTGTTTTAGTTCTTTGCTAATGTTCTTCCTTATTCTTAGCCTCCACTGCTGGTGCCTCCACAGACGATTTTTGCATGGACAGAACAGAAAGGATGGGTAGGTACATATGGATGAAATGTGTTCCTAGTCAGCATCCTTACTTGTTTTTCTGGATCCTACTGTGATCCAACTAGGCTTTAGTTGCTGCGGTCTGTGAGCAACAGTGGTTGTTCATCTGGTCATTTGGTGGGACAGAAGGACCCTTGAACAGAACCAGTAATCTTTCAGCCCAGAAAAGCACCTGCAGATGGAGTTATACCACACCCAACAGAATGTCTCTCAGAAAATGTTTGCACTATACCCTATATATTCCCCTGCATCCCTCATTCTATTAATTGCTCTTCTGTGCTTACTTTTTACCCCTTCTTTGTTTGTAGATGTTTTACTGCATTTTGTACTGAGTTGTTACTGTCTTTTTTTTGTTTGTTTTTTTTTTTTTTGTTTTGTTTTGTTTAAAACTTCTTTTACTCATGTTCTGGGTTAAGAAACTCCTTTATTTCTCAATTTCCCTCTTATCTTGCTAGGAAACAACTCTAGTCACACCTATCCTAGGCCCTAATAAAACGTAAATGAACTTCAGCATTTTCTCAGCTGAACCCTTCCACCTTCATTGGTCCATTGTGTAACTCTTCCCTGTGTAACTCTGAACAAGTCTCTTAAGCAGCTTGTGCTCTGGGGTTGGCCCTGAAAAGTCTAGTGGGTTAACCCAGTCAACAAACAAATTAAAAAAAATCCAAAACGAAGAGTCACATTCACGGGTTTAGAGTTTCTTGAGTAGCATTCTATTAGACCATAAAGTGCCCCATGCGAACCAGGTCAGTAAGACATTGTTGCTTACCAGTAGATATGAGATGTTGAATCTAGATATGAGTTGTTGAATGTATTATATGCTATATATCAGTTCTGAGCTTTTGTTTGGAAATTATTCCTTTGTTGGGACTGTTTTATATATATATATATATAGATATATGGCTCTACCTGTAACATGCCTTCTAAAAGATGAAAGTAGTTTTTCCTTAGTTCTGTTTTGCAAACATTTTTTCCTGTCAGAAAGTTGAAGCCTATTTAACCCAATACAAATCAATAAAATATGTATAGTATATGGAAACTGGAAACTGATAGCATCACTTCTTATATTTTTATGTATATAGGATTTTTTTTCTTTCTTGCTATAAATTGTTAAAAATGCTATTCATTGACTTCAGTTCTGCCTTCAGCACTGTCATCCATCAGAAACAAGTAAAGAAACTAGTACAGCTGGGCATCAGCACCCCGTTATGCAGTTGGATAGTTTCCTCATGGACAGGCCTCAAAAGGCTTGTGTGGGTGACAACACTTCTAGAAGCATAACTCTGAGCACTGGGGTACCGCAGGGATGTGTCTTGAGTCCATTATTATTCACCTTGCTAACACATAACTGCATGGCCAGACAGGAGCCCAACAAGATCATGAAATTTGCAGATGACATCATGGTCATAGGTGTGGTCAGGAATGGAGAGGAAACAGCCTACAGA
Organism: Protopterus annectens; assembly: GCF_019279795.1. NCBI lineage: Eukaryota > Metazoa > Chordata > Ceratodontiformes > Protopteridae > Protopterus > Protopterus annectens. Next base: position 387,694,354 of record NC_056742.1, read on the forward strand.
AATGAGGTAGAGCATCTGATAGGCTGGTGTGATAGCAACAACATAGTGTTGAATGTCAGCAAAGCCAAAGAACTGATTGTGGACTCAGAAGGTCTCCAGAAGCACATAAACCTCTAGAGATAAAAGGGGTGTCAGTGCAGAGAGTCAAGAGCATGGAATTTCTGGGAATACACATCTTAGAGGACTTGTCCTGGGCAAAGCACACTGATTACACTGTCAAAAAAGCACAGCAATGGTTGCACTTCTTAAGGAACTGAGGAAAGCAAACTTGTCACATTCCATCCTCCAAGCATTCTACAGGGGCACCATCAAGAGCATCCTAACCAACAATATCAAAGTCTGGTATGGGAATTGTAATGCCTCTGATCATAGGGCTCTCAGGTGAGTTGTAAGGGCAGTGGAGAAAATCATTGGTTCTTCACTTAAAACCTTGGAAGACTTGCATGAGACCCACTGCATAGGAAGAGTAAGAAAGATAACCAACGACCTCACCCATCCTGCAAACGACATGTTCTCCCACCTCTCCTTGGGTAGAAGATACAGAAGCATGCACTGCAAGACTTCCAGGCTGAACAACAGATTTTTCCCCTTATCCATTAGACTGTTACCTCTGTCGACAGGCGAACCAGAAGAAATGAGTTCCTTCATCCCCTCCCGATCACCTAGGCAGGTATAACAGCATCTGTCTGATCAGGAATAGTACATATTACAGCTCATCACGTTTTCTAATTTTATTAATTTTACTCAGGTCAAACAAGTGCAATATAGATAGTCACTATTTATATGTTATGTTTTTGTGATGTCAAATTACTTTTTACTATAATATTTTTATGTATGTATGTCCTTGCACTGGTAATGAAGCAACACATTTTCATTCAGCTACACTGTGGTGTAGATTTGAATGACAATGAAGTTTACTTTGACTTTGAAATGCATGCTTGTGTATCTGTGATATAGTTTATTGTAATTGTATTAATGATTATATTTACCTTTGGCTTCTACAAGTTGTGCATTTGTTTACTTGCTGAGTAAAGGCTATACAATTGTCAAAGGAAATAAACTCCAAATCTCAACATTAAATCTAGAACCACAGAAAAAGGCCATAAAGACAATTCTAAAAATACCCTGTTATATATTTAGATGCCCACTGTACTGAAATGAATAGAGACAACAGTAATTCAAGCTTAAATAAAAACGAAAACATGTATAAATGGAATATATGAAGTGGGTCTGTCTTGCATGATACATGCAACAGGTATGTAGGGATCTAGCCAGAGTAACATTTTGTGCTCACAAATTGTTATTGTTACCCCAACACCTATCTGTGATTTAAAAAGTGGACACATTTTAACAAAATATTGCTTACATCATTTTTAGCTTTTCTCTCTGAAACTGTTAAGAGATTTTGTTTTTACGTTAGCAAACCTCTCTATTAGCAAGCAATGGACCTGCTACTAAAGGCACTCATTTAAACAGATATATACATAAAATGGTCTCAGACAACCACAATGTTTTGAAGTGATGCAGAGAAATATTTACTCATGTGACTACACCCTTGACAGAAAATATCTTGGATTGTAAATTAGGGTAACTCAGTTTATGGCTTATGGGATCACCCTTTATCATAAAACTCATTCCCTAAACCAGTACAAGACATTTCATTTATCACAAACTAGACATTTTACAACCAGCATAGTGATTACACATCGCAGTTTAGAAGTTTTGAAAATTAAGACTGTAATATCAGTAGCTTACAGAGCAAATTCAAAACTAGATTAATTTGTGCATAGCTTATAAGAGCTAGTGACAAAGATCTGCAGAGGCCAAGCTAGGGTGGGTGGGGGTGACCGCCCCTGGTGCAAAGTGCTAGGAGCATGATCTGGCTTCAGTGCGGGCATGATTTGGCTTCAGTGCATTACTGGTACTCAGAAATGAATAACTTTACTGCTTCTGTGGTCTGAACCGAAACGCTTTACCTCTCTCTGAGTGGCATAAACTAAAGCAGCTGATTGCTGATGACAGAAGAGCTTTTTTTCTTTTTTCTCTTCAACTTAAAGTTGGGGGGATAGCTACAACTCTGATGATTTGATATAACTTATGGCATGCAGCTGAATTTCAATTACATGGTAAACTAAGAAGCATATCAAACTATTCTAAAGAAGAACTATCTTTCTAACATTTTTGGAAATATTTTAAAAAACTGTAATATTTCATATGTAGCTTGGTAAAGCAACACTGAGAAATCAGCTTTCAAGACTCAATCAAATAAGCTTTCAAAGCTAGCTTCAGGTCAGACCAATGCCAAAATATAGTTTCCTTAACATGTCCAGTCCCCCTACACCCCTCACCCCCCTTTACTCATGTGTGCTAACCCTGATCTTACCCTTGTCTCTAACTCCAACCTTGCATACTACATTACTAAAATCCACACACTCACACACACACACACACACACACACACACACACACACACACACACACACACACACACACACACACACACACTGATTACTTCTGTATAGGAAACAGCACACACACACACACACACACACACACACACACACACACACACACACACACACACACACACTGATTACTTCTGTATAGGAAACAGCAGTGATTTTATAAATCAATGCGTCATGTTTTGAAAGATCACAAAGCAAAATATTTCTGTGGGCTTTCTGGGAAGGCATCAAGGATACACATGATGCAACGCATAGTGACCCAGGCAACAGGAGCATTGTTTGATCTTAATGGCTTGCCTTTTGGACATGCATCTTTTTCTTCTTGCTGTTTAATATAAAAGAAGAATAAAAAAGTATTCAGTTTGAAATAAGAATCTGAAACCAAGAGCCAATTCAAAGTTAGTAAACTCCCAACCCCCAAAACATCCAAATTTTATTTAAAAGTGTGAAAGAAAACTGTGCAGCTGAGACAACAGCCATTAAAGTCTTAGCTGTATTTGAAAACTCTGGCCTCTCCGACATGGATACTATTACAAGGGAACTGCTGAATGATGGTGCAACTTCTCTTTCTACTGAGAAAGAGGCTAGTCCCAATAAACTTAAAAAATTCTTTGGAAATACATATACTCTTGGGAACCTTGGAGAGATGACAGTGAATCAACAGGATACACAATATGCTACTTCCGTGCTTGAAATTCCTCTAAAATACAGTTCAATGAGTTGTATGGTAAGGTCTCCTTTATTTGTGAAAAAAACACAATAAACTGGATCTAGCATTTAATCGTTGTCCAAGTCCAATGATACATAGGTTCATAGGTGTGTACTAGGCTAATGGCCCTAGAGCCTTTACAAGCCTAGCCCATAGGATTACCCTGGCATCATGCCACCAGACCTTAGTTCCCAGTGCCTCTGTTGAATAGAGCATCTGGAGTGATCAACAGGGTGAATTTTCTATTTCCCATCCACTCATCAAGATTTCTCTTAAAGAGGGCCAGTGATGTGCTCTGTTTGACATGTATGGGAAGTCTGTTCCATAGCATGGGCAGTCTGGGTAATGAACCTGTCCCTTCAGCACGTTCTGTTGATTGTGGTAATGAGGTTGAGGTCTCTGAAGCATGTGGTGCAGAGAGATTGGGATTTCTTTAGATATAGCATTTCTAACAGAGCTGGATTAGACATGGATTTGTAAGTCAAGCAGTGATCGCCTCTAAGTAGGCAATATGAGACAGAGAATAGTTGGAGTTTTTTGAGTCTGTCCATATAGGGCAAGTGTTTAAGGCCTTGGATCCTCTTTGTGAGGTACTTCTGTTGCCTTTCCAGTTGTTGCAGGTGTCTTGTAAGATACATGCCAAATGGAGCATTGTATTAGATGATTGGCATAATGAGGGAAGAGCAGCAGGAGACAGTGACCTCTTTCTTCTTGGATCCAAAATCCTTAGTAATGAGATGTGCCACATAGAAGGACTTTCTGATCACCGTGGCAATGTGGTGGTCAAAAGAGATGTTGCTGTCAACCTGTGTTCATAGATCTCTTATAACTCCTTCTGTGTTCGGTGGACTACCATCAATGTGGTAATTAATGGGAACCAGGTATTTCCCAAAGGGGTTGACGATGCATTTTTTGGCATTGAGCTTAAGGCCATGGTTCTGACACCAGTTGTTGGCCTCAGTGAGGCCTCTCTGCAGGATGTCAACATCCCTTGGGAAATTAATAATAGCTCCCAACTTGTAATTGTCTGCAAACTTTGTCAGCCAGAGTGCCTTCGTGTTGGCCTCTATTTCAGAGAAGTAGATACCCAACAGGAGAGGACCCAGGACTGAACCATGTGAGACTCCACTCATGACAGGTTGGCAGTCTGACTTGGAGTCAGCTACTTTCACACTGTGGGTTCTATCTGTGAGCCAGTTTGCAACCCACCTAGAGATATAGGGGTTGATGCCTAGCTTAGTGAGTTTTTCTATGATTCCTGAGTGGGGAATGGTATCAAAGGCCTTGGCCAGATCAAGGTAGGCTGTATGAACCACCTTGCCTTCATCCACAGTTCTGGTGACAGACTGAAAGAAGTTGACCAGATTGAGCAGGCATGGTCTACCTTTCACAAAGCCAAACTGTGTGGAATCCAGAGTCTGGAGATTCCCTATATCCTTGTTTGTTAGGTCCACAATGATGCGTTCCATAGTCTTGCATATCAGACTTGTCAGGCTAATGGGGCAATAGTTCCCAGGGTCTGTAGTCACTCCTTCTTTGTGGAGAGGGATGACTGTAGCAGTGGGTCATTTGGTAGGGAAAAAGCCTGAGATGAGGCTGTGATTGAACAGGGTACACATGTGAGGTGCAGGTTCACTCTGTAGTTCATGTAGAACACAGCCAAGGATATTGTCAGGTCCCATAGAAACTGTATTCTTGGCTTTGGACAGTGCTGTTTTAACCTGTGCAGCAGTAATACTGGGTACCTGGCAATCTACTGATATTGTGATTGGTTCTTTGGTGGTGGAGAGAGGATTAAAGTTGAGAGGGGTAAAGTTAGTACTGAATCTGCCGGCCAGTATACTGGCAATATCTGTTGGCTCGGTATAGAAGGTACCATTGTGCAGTAGCTCAGAGCAAATCTGGGTATTGTCATGGAGATTCTTTACATAACTATACAAGGCCTTGTGGTTGTCTTTACTATCTGCTGCAATTCTGTTTTCATAGCTAGCTTTAGAGGATTTGATGAGGGATCTCAACTTTTTGTTGAGGTTGATAAGGGAGTTTTTTCCAGTCATAGGATTTCACCTTGTTCCCCATCAGTATGTCCTTCTTTTGTAGAGTTTGTTTATGGCGGGGCCACCCAGATTGGCTTCCTTTTTTTTGAGGAGAGCGTCTTGGTTCTATTTGGTATGGTGAGATCCATGCATTTGTGTACATGGTCGTACAGTGCATTGGTGTATAAGTTGGCGGTCATGCATCTATTCTTCAATTGCATGGGTGCCATAAAGTTAGCCACCTCTATTTTTAGGAGCCCAAAGTTAGCTTTGGAGAAGTTTTTCATGGTGGTTATCTTTGTGGGGGGGAGAAGGATGTGGATTTCCAAGGTGATTAGCTTGTGGTCGGATCTAACTACAGAGGAGTTGACTATTGGTGTAGAGCAACAATCACCCATGTTAGTAATGACCAGGTCAAGGATGTTGCTATCTCTAGTGGGGGTAAGAATGAGCTGGTCCAGGGCACTGGAATTAATGAATTCCAGGAAATGGTGGGCAATTGTATTGGTACATGAGTAGTTTTCCCAGTTAATGGAGAGGTAGTTGAAGTCGCCCAGTATGAGAGCGTTAGGTTGGACCCTAATATTCTCCAGGGTGCTTAGGAACATGGAGTGTGAGTCTTAGGACATGGTTGGGGACCTATAGCAGGCAACAACCTGAATTGCTGTCTTACCCAATGTTAGCTGCATCTGAAGTATCTCTGATGTGTTATGTTGGGCTACCAGTCTGGAGGTGTGCGCATCCTTTATGAATATGGAAACACCACCATCTTTGGAGCTTTGATCCAAGTTCTGGGGCCGAAAGGTGTGGAATGAGTTATAGCCTGGTAGTGCAGGGGTGCTTTATGCTGCCTTGAACCAGGTCTCTGTTACAGCACAAAAGTCAATGTTCTCCATTTTAAGGAGTGCTTCAAGCGAGTGCATTTTGAGATTTAGACTTCTAGCATTGAGCAAGCATGACCCTCAGATTGCATTTGTTTGTAGTTGTTATGGTGGTAATTTGGTCTTTGGAACACAGCCTAAAAAAGGCACTATATGGGTGGTAAGAACCTTGGCCAGTATCCGGAAGCCCAGGGGTGACAGATGCAGGCCATCCCTGGCAAAGCATTGAGGTCTGTCAATTATGTTATCCAAGGCAGACAGATACTGGATTCCCTTAGAATGACACCAGAAACTTAGCCAATTGCTGAAATAAATAATTTTCTGCTTGTACTGTGGTATCATTCTGGGTGATGGTAGGAGGCTGCTCAGGGCTAGGGTCATACCCACCTGGGCTACATAATCCGAGAGCTCCTCCATGTCTCTTTTCATGTAGTCCAGGGAGGTACATCTCAGGTCATTCACACCCACATGTACAATGACAGAGTCATATTTGTACCTGTTGTTGAATTACCTGAGTGCATGCATTATGTGGTGGATCCTGGCATCTGACAGGCAGCTGACTGTTACTTTCTCCTTATTCAACCTAGTGAGTGGGACATCAGTGTGCCTCACTATCGAGTCATCTATGACTAGTGTGTTGGGTAGGCTGTTTTGCCTTAGGGCAGGGGTCTGCAACCTTCACTATCAAAAGAGCCTTTTTGGCCCCTCTTCCACCAAATAAAATTTGTCGGGAGCCATAAAACCTATTTGATTCCTAAAATGAAGATAACACAGTGTATAAAGTTTTATATATAGTTATTATCCTAAATATAAACAAACTAAGTTTATAAGAGCAATATTGAAAATCCATATCTATTTTTGTTCCTTTGCTGGGATTGCTCAATCACTCTCAGTGTGTGTGTGTGTGTGTGTGTGTGTGTGTGTGTGTGTGTGTGTGTGTGTGTGTGTGTGTGTGTGTGTGTGTGTGTGTGTGTGTGTGTGTTTCATATCTCTCAACCTCTTAGAACAAGAAATCTGGACAAAGCCATAAATAGTGGGGCACAAAGGCCCAAAATAGGGACATTTTTTAAATATTGCTCTTATAAACTTTGAAAGTTGATAGAATAACATATTTTGTATTAGCATGAATTTTCTGAAGGGTATGACGTCTGAAACTCAAATGTCTATTTTTCTGACTTCAGTCCTCAATGATTGCCAGAAAACCACAATTTTATGAGTAATAGATCAAAAATATAAGGCAAAATTCAGGACATTCTGCGAAAATATGCACAGCTGAAAGGTAAGTGTGCGAGTGTGTGTGTGTGTGTGTGTGTGTGTGTGTGTGTGTGTGTGTGTGTGTGTGTGTGTGTGTGTGTGTGTGTGTAAAATGCATGTTAACAGAAAACATGTTATTCTAGCAAGTTTCTAAGTTTATAAGAGCAATATTCAAAGTCCATCCCTGTTTTTGTTCCTGTGTTCCCCTTTATTTGTGGTTCTGTCCAGATTTCTTGTGGTAAGACTGAGTGGTATGGAAACTTTTCAGGAGATGCTGCTGATGCCAGGGGATCACTTGATCACTCTGTGTGTGGAATGCAATGGCAAAAGAAATCTCATTATACCAGCAAGTTTCTAAGTTTGTAAGAGCAATATTTAAAGTCCTTCACTCGATCGTTTTCTGTGTGTGTGTGTGTGTGTGTGTGTGTGTGTGTGTGTGTGTGTGTGTGTGTGTGTGTGTGTGTGTGTGTGTGAGAATGTGTGTGTGTAACTGTGTGTGTGTGTGTGTTGTGCGGTAGAGTGGCCATTATTTTTCACAGCTACAGGGAGCCACTGCAGAGTGGTGGAAGAGCCACATGTGGATCCAGAGCCGCAGGTTGCAGACCCCTGCCTTAGGGGCTTTGGTTGATTGGCACACTGTTTAGGAGAGTTATGTGTCTCATGATTAGTGTTGTGTTGTTGTGGTTGAGTGCACTTCTGCCTTGGAGGTCTCTGCTGTTTGGGTAGATATTTATTGAGAGCCTCCGTGAAGGTGGGTGTGTGGTTTGTGTTTTTATGTGAAGGCAGCACTGGTGTGTATTCTGGAGGGCTATGTGTTCCATGTGGTGTGGTGTCAGTGTTTACCTTCTCTTCTTGGCCAGCTATTTTAGTCTGGGCTGGAGAGTGCGTGGCTTCCAATTTGGATATATAAGTGCATCTCTTGCAAGTCTGAGTGTTGGGAGGTAAGAGGAGAGGGTTGTCATTGTACATGAGCCAGTTGCTACATTGCCTCAGGATGCAAGTTCACCGGATTAATAGGAGAAAGCACAGGGAACTGACCTTTAGACATTCCTGGATGGGTAGGCATTAATAATAACTACTGGAGCTGTTTCCTTGTAGAACGTTTAGTGCTGGTAGCACTTTTGTGTGCTACAATAATTGCTACAAGATGTCTGGTAAAGTGCTAGACTAATAAGCTAGTAAAAGTGGTGGAGAGGAGAGAGCTATCAGATCTAAGGGAACATCTTTTTTATAAGTACAATTGCAGCTCAGTCAAACCAAATTAAAGCATACAAAGAAAAAAGTGCATGCTTTAAATTTCAAGCAGGGCAAAACCAAGGGCAGTATTAAACTAATGGAGTCTGGAAATGTTAGAATGAAAGAACAACTGTTGGAATTTGAAATGCATCTCATAAGGTAGAACCTTAGAATATTCAGTACTCCTAAATCTAGGAAGGGATTGGAACCATTAGTGCAAGCTGTCTTTCAAAATGTACTGGCCCATAAACAAGGCTTAACTTTTGACTGATAGAATCCACAGGGCTGCAAGGGGAAGTGATCATAACAGTATAAATGTTGTGTGCCTTTATTGTTAACTTCTTCAAGTCTAGAGAACATGAACATGTCTTGTCAGCTGCATTAAGGAAGCAAAATGTTATATATGAGCAGCAAAGGATTTCCATTTTTACCAATCTCCCCTTGAAGTGGCAAGGCAAAGGGAAACATTTGCAGCAATAAGAGCAATGCACTGAAAAAATAACATATAATCCATCTTCGGGATTCAATAAACTCCATGTAGGCTTAGTGCAAAGCCTACACAGAGTTTATGTGTGTGTGTGCAGTGGTGTTCATAAAGCAGCAGTGCGCAGTGCATATTCATGCCATGCATCGCATTTGTGAGGTTTCTTGTCTGCCAACAGTGTTGCTGGCCAGGAATATGCAATACAGGATAGTTGACTGGTGTGCATGGCATATCTATATCTATATGGCACAATCCACTCTGTCATGATTGTTACCCATGCCATTAATGTTGTCAAACAGCTGTATATGTGCTATGTGCATCACCAGTACAGATAGCACACATGCATCTGGTGTAACAACTTAATGGGGGCTCCGCACTATCAGACAGTCATGTTTATGCCATAAAAAGAATACCTAGGTATGGACAATAAATTGTGTGACAGCTCACTGTGACAAAGATGGTACACTTCAGTTACACATCAGTGGAACATGTGTAGGGAGGTACATGAATAAGGGTGCACTGTACTCAGTTATTGGTGTGATTAAGATTGTGAACTATGGAGGTATTATGGCCTGTGATGTGGATGTCCTTCACATACTCAGTAGTTGTGTTACATACAAGGGAATATTCAGCACTGTGATCACATGCTGGTGGATGTTCAACATACCATCTACCCCAGGACACAGGTCACATACTTACTGGTCGGAGTATAGGGTACAATGTCTACATTATACCTTGGTTGCATGTTTGTTTTCGTGATGTAGCAAATCCCACCATGTTTTCTTGTCATTGCAGGTCTTGTCATGACTGTGGAAGCAATTTTTAGTATGAGTTGATACTGTCTGTATTATATTAATATCACAGCTGGAGTCAATGATTGCCCACGATCTGTAGTCCTTCAGCCAGCTTTTGGGCATAGGATGTGTATGTCATCAGTGATGTCCATCACTTAAATAATGGACAGGAAAGGGCCTAGCAGACAGCCCTGATGTACAGACCCGATCACTGCACCTGAGATATAGGTCACTTCACACATTTCAACATAATGAGATGCCACATATGTGATACCCACTTGGTGATATAGCTGTTTAAGGCCACATCTGACAGTGTTGATTGAATACCTCAGTGAGGATTTGTGCCAAGTGCCTTGGTCTGGTCAAGTTCCACAGGATGATAGTGATGTCATCATGCATAGCATTGATAACCTCTTTGAGGACATCTATCAGATTTAACAGACATGACGTAGCATTAAGAATACACACAGGTCTGTTGCACACAGCCGAGATATTACTAGTGTCCATTTAGAAAAGGTCCATGATAACATGTTGGTCTACTTTACAGTCTAAGAGAGTCAGGATGTGTCTGTACATGCATGGATCAGCTGCTGTTCCCCCAACTCAGATGGATGCATGCTGGTGTACAGCCTTCTACAGGAACATAGCCCATGTGGAGGGTGTGTTGAAGTGCATATTCAACTGTATCAGGAAGGGGTATTTGCTGAGTCGTGCCATAGGCAATCTGTGTTGTTGTCACAGCCCATTGATTCTGTGTGATAGGTCTGGCTGAAGGTAGGATAGTGCATACTGCCTATCTTGATCTGGCCTAGGTTTTTGACATACTCCCCCTCACAGGTATTATTGACAACTCTCCCAGCTGGGGATTAACCCTTACATCACTAGGTGGGTAACCAATTGGCTCACTGACAAAACACATACAGTGAAAGTTGATGAATCAACCTGTACCAGCAAAGCTGTCATCATTGTCGTACCCTAGGGAATCTGCGTTTGGCTCTTTACTGTTTGGAATATATTTCTCAACAGTTCAGGCTAAAGTATATGGCCTTTGGCTTACCAAGTTTGCTGATTTTTGTATATTGGGTGCAATCATTGAGTTCACCAATGATGATAACATACTACAGGAGGAGCTAACACAGACAAATGATAGGTGAAAAAGCCACACGATCTACAAATTAATGCAGAAATATGACTTTACTTTGTCCTTCTGAAAAGTGGAATTCCATGCTAATTACACCATTGGCAACAGTCCTTCTATGCTGACCCAGTGATGCAAGCACTGAGAACACATGTAGATAGCAATTTGAACTTCAACCACCAAGTGTCAACACTGGTATTGAAAGCCTATGTTCGGCACATCATAAGTCATGCCATCATATTCAGATCTTAGGATTGTATGACACCACTGCACTCGAACCTCATCAGAACACTAATAGATTATAATGCTCTGTTTTACATGTACCTCACCAGACACATGCAGCAGCTGGAGAGACCACAGGAGCTTCTCATTAAGAAAACACAGACCTACAAACCATACCATAATATATGTGAATAGACTGAAAGCCATGTCACTGTAATCTGTATCGTATAGGATGAGTTGACTTCTCAGTTTCTGACCCTGCCCTGGTGGGAATAGTGCAGATCCATAAATCAGATATAGCTGATAACATCTGCAGTGTCTGTTGAGGAGAATATGGCAATAATTGGATGAGGAACATAAAATATACCCCTGGGATTTCACTTGTATTCCTGCTGGACAGGAACATCAGGTGCTAACTTGTCAAAACATGGGCTTCCTGGTTAGGCTTGTAAGGGCCTCAAGGCCAATAGCCTAGTAACTTCCTATGAACTTCCATTGTAATAGTGGTGTGTGTGCGTGTGTGTGTGTGTGTGTGTGTGTGTGTGTGTGTGTGTATATATATATATATATATATATATATATATATACATACACAGAGCTGAGTATATTTTTTTGGATATACAGTTTGTTAATTGTTGCTTAGATCTCTGTTGAAACTGTTGTATCCCTGTTCTGAGAGACTGATCTGCAAATATACAGATCTGACTATATATTTTTTTTGGTTTTAGAGTTTGTACTGTTAGTTGTTGCTTAGATCTCTGTTGAAACTGTTTTCCCCACCCCCCTTATTTTCTTCCGTGTCTTCAATTGGTATAACTGTTTTTTACAGCTTGTGTGTTATCAAACTCAAGGATTACTTGCATAAAATTTGAGCTGTTAGTAACAGCCTGCATTTAATTGCTGGATCCTGTGTTCTGAGAGACTGCCTTCCAGACTATCTGCAAATATACAGAGCTGAGTATTTTTTTGGTTATAGAGTTTGTTAATTGTTGCTTAGATCTCTGTTGAAACTGTTGTCTCCCTGTTCTGAGAGAGACTGATCTGCAAATATACAGAGCTGGGTATATTTGTTTGGTTTTAGAGTTTGTACTGTTAGTTGTTGCTTAGATCTCTGTTGAAACTGTTTTGTTCCACCCACCCTCCCTATTTTTGGTTTGTAGTTAAATGTGGTGGCTTTTGCAGTTGCCCGCCCCACTGCAGATTTGATATGGGATGCTCCCCCAGTCCCATCTCTTTACCACATTCTACCTAATAAACTCTTTCTGCACTTGCTTTCAATCCTTTTTAATTTAATTGCATTTTTTAAACTGGTTGGTCTAATATTGCTACTTACTCACTTGTGCTAGCTTGCACTGCATGTGAATTGTTTTTACTACTGTTTTTACTACTTTTCTGTAAAAAAAAAGAACTGTAAGCCTGTTTCCTACCTTTCCTGTAACTAGTGTTCCAGATACAGATTTGCTGTATCCAGGACTGTAAGTAAGCTTCTGAGCCCTCCAAGCCTTTCTGTGTTGGAGGGAAGCCTTCTAGATTATCAGTGGGAGTGGTAAGCACTAGGTAACCTGTCTACCACATAAGGAGTGGTTCTGGCCCAGAAATTGTAGTTATTGGCTGTTTGGGCAATTTCTTCCATCTCTCTCAACTTTCTGATTTGAAAGCCTGCATTTGCACTTGTTTCTGTCCTGTAACTCATCTAGTGCAGATACAGATTCTTAGTTTTAGCACTTACATTTGCTTATTCATGCTCAGCACTTGTTCAGAACTTGTAAGCACTAAATAAGCTACTCATTACTATAGCACTCAATCTTCCTCATTACCTAGAGGAAAACAATTTTTGTACTTACTTTTCTCACTTGCTTAGAGAAAAACAGCTCTTGTACTCACTTTCCTCACTTATCTAGAGTAAATAGTTTTTTATTCAGACATGTCCAATGGTCAGCTCCCAGTGTTCTCTCCTGTCTATCTGATGAATCTGGGCATCTTGAGGCAATGTAGAAACTGCCTCATGTACGCAGACAACCCTCTCCTCCTACCACCCAACACTACAACCTGTGAGAGATGCACTTATCTAGCCAAACTGGAGGTAAAGCTCTCTCCAACCAAGACTGAACTTGACAGTCATGAGGAGAAGGTAAACATTTGCACCACACCACACTCATCACATAGACTCACTAAATCTACACCACCAAAATCCACACATAGTAACACAAAAACATTTGTGGAGGCTCTCAGTAATAATCTGTCTAAGCAACAGAGACCTCCAAAGCAGAAACACAAGCAACCTCCATCCTCCAACACAACCCAAATGACACATAGCCCACAGACTCAGTGTGCCACTCAACCACAGCCAATAAGGCAAAACAACTTACCCACCACACTAGTCATAGGTGACTCTATAGTCAGGCACACTGATGTCCCACTCACCAGAATAAACAAGGAGAAGGTTACTGTCAATTGCCTATCAGGTACCAGGATCCACCACATAACCCATGCACTCAGGTCACTCCACAACAAGTACAAATATGACTCTGTCATTGTCCATGTTGGTGTGAATGACCTGAGACGTACCTCCCTGTAATACATGAAAAGAGACATGGAAGAGCTCTCCGATCTTGTAGCCCAGGCAGGTATGACCCTAGCCCTGAGTAGCATTCTGTCATCGTCCTGAAAGATACTGCAGTACAAGGACAAAATGATTGACTTCAACTGGTGTCATTCTAAGGGGATCCAGTATCTGTCTGCTTGGGATGACATGGTCAACAGACCACAATGCTTTGCCACAGATGGCCTGCATCTGTCATCCCTGGGATTCTGGATACTGGCTAAGGCTCTTGCTGCCCCTATAGTGCCTTTTTTAGGCAAGGTTCAAATAACAAATTCACCACCGTAACAGGAACAGGCAAGCAAAAACTGAGGGTAATGCTACTCAATGCTAGATGTCTAAATCTCAAAATGCACTCACTCGACGCATGCCTTAAAATGGAGAACATCGATATCTGTGCAGTGACTAAGACCTGGTTCAAGGCTCCAGAGAGCACCCCTGTACTACCAGGCTACAACTCATGCCACACTTTTCGGCCATGTAACCTGGACCGAAACACCAAAGGCAGAGGTGTGTCCATATTCATTAAGGATATCCACACCTCCAGGCTAGTTGCTCAGCATAATGCATCTGAGGTTATCCAAGTGCAACTAACTCTGGGCAAAACTGCAATCCAAATTGTAGCTTGCTAGAGATCCCCCACCATACCCCAGGATTCCCACTCCTCTATTCTTGATGTACTGGAAAATATTAGGGTTCAACCAAACACCCTAATAATGGGTGACTTCAACTATCCTACCATTAACTAAGAAAACTACTTGTGTACCAACTCCTTAGCTCAACGCTTTCGGGAATTCATAAACTCCAATGCCCTGGATCAACTTATCCACACCCCTACCAGCAGCAACAATATCCTAGACCTAGTCATTACCAACTTGAGTGACTGGTGTTCCACACCTGAAGTCAACTCCTCATTGGTCCGATCCGACCATAAGCTAATCACCCTTGATATCCAAATCCTGCCCCCACCTCCCATTAAGGAAACCACAGTAAAAAAATTCTCCAAAGCCAACTTCATGCTTCTTAAGACAGAAGTGGTGAACTTCATGACACCCATGCAGATGGACACTACAGTTACAACTGCTGAATCCTACACAAATGCACTCTATAAGCACTTACACGAGTGCATGGATCATGCTATCCCAAACAGAACCAAGACGCTATCCTCCAAAAAAAGGAAGTCAATCTGGTGGTCCCCTGCCATAAACAAACTCTACAACAGAAGGAAGAAACTGTTTGCAAAGAGAGTAACATCCCATGAGTGGAGGAGCTCCCTGGTCAGCCTCAGTAAGAAGCTGAGATCCCTTATAAGATCTTCCAAAGCTAGCTATGAAAACAAAATTGCCACTAATTCTTAAGACAACCACAAAGCATTCTATAGCTATGTCAAGAATCTCAGTGGCATATAAAAAATACTTGGAAAACAATATTCATATTAAATTAACACAAGAACAAATAGACATTATAAACAAACCAATCAATAAGACAGATTAAAACACATTAAAAAAAGTCAAGACAAATAAGCAACCTGGCCCAGACAATATGCCCAGAAGATAATAAATAATAAATGTCAAAATCAAGCTATATATTATTTATTATTTATTATATATGGTAATAAAGATTTAAATATACCACCCTCTGGAAATATTCATTGATATCCCCAATTATCAAAATCAAACCAGATAGAGAAGAGTGTTCCCATATCATATAGGCCAATTACATTACCAATATGACTATAAGATGTTTATGGCTATATACGATAGATCAAAAACTTTCTTTCTTCCCTTTTCTCACAAAGATCAAACAGGTTTTATTTAAGGAAAAGGAAGAAATAAGAAAAAGAAAAAGAATACTAACATTAATAGATTATAGCAAACATAAAAATCTAGATTTAAAATGTAATCTCATTTATATATTAGATAGCTTTAATTTAGTTTTACTTGGAACTTTTTTTAACTAGTTTTAAAAGAATAAAAATTTATATTTTTCAATCTTTAATAAATATAATATGAAAAATAAATATATAAATAAAAACTGGATGGTATAGGCCCAATAACAACTAAAAGGGCAGGGGAACAAAACACAAGGTTGCCCTCATCACCATTGTTATTTGCATTACTCATTGAAACCCTTTACAATCAAATCAGATCAAACAATAACATAAAGATCAAACAATAAAATAAAAATGTATTTGTATAATATCCAACTAAACCTGAAAACCAACTTTTTGCTTGATGAGATGCAAATGAGTTTCTCTCAGATCTATTTGACTCTTGAATATAACTCCAAATATAAATTTCTAAAAATTTAATGAAAAAACTTAACTAAAAATAAAACAAAAAATTGTAAAAAAATAATATAAAAAAAAAATAATAATAAATTAAAAGATTTTCCAAATATATAGTAATTATTAGTAAATTATATAATTTGGGAATAAATCTACTTAATAAATAACAGAAATACTATAATTTAACTATAATAAAATAAAATACAAAAATAAATGGAATAAATTATTACTTTAGACAATACATATCTTATAAAACAATAAAATAATATTATATTATAAAATAATCAATAATCCCAAATTTTATTTACTTATACATAATATTTTTTTTCAAAGATAAAATATATTATTCAAAAATTCAATTTACAAAAAAATAAACCCATATTGGTTTCCAAATAAACCCCATATGGGAAGAAGATGGAATTATTAATTTACAAGATATGGATTTATATTTTACCATATATTATATTATATATTACCTCATCTGTAAAAAAAAAACATAACACTATGGTTAAATAATGATTCATACACCTATTTAGATATAATTATAATCATCATTTACATAACAACTTAATAATAAAATACAAGACATATTAATGTTAATACCATCACCCTTATTTAATAGGAATAATATTAAATTAAAAAAAATAACAAACAATATAAAATACACTTTCAAACTAAAAAACATTAACACCAAAACCTCAGAAAACATTTTAAATTTCTAAATTTCTATTATTCTTTTTATTTTTTTATTTCTTTCTACATCTTTTACACCAAAATTCTAGATAAATGCCAAATATCTAAAAATTTTTTACATCAATTTATAGAGAAAGGAAAATTGGCATCAATTTATAGAGAAAGGAAACATTCTAACAAAGGAATACATAATTTATAATTTTACAAAATCTAAGGCATTTTTTCTTATAAAAAATAGAACAAATGCAACCTTCAGTGTTACAAATGGAACAAAAACTCATTATAAATTATTCTTTTAAATCAAACAGCCTTATCAGGGTACAGGTTATTTGTCCAATATCTATAAAATTGTTAAAAAAAAAAAACTATCATCAAAAAAAACCAAAAAACAATTTATTATTAAAAAAAACAATACTCCCACATGAATAAATAAAAAGTAATATTCTAAATTCCAAATTTTCTATATTATTCTAAATCTTCCAAATTTCACTTATTTCAAAAATAAATTCAGTTAGCAGCAATTATATATATGTATCTACAATATTCTATATACCATATGGGTTGGAGTTAAGATAAAAAGCCAAAATAAGTTTAAAGCATGTTTTTAAGAACATATAGTACTAAAATCAGTTGCTTCCATTGTTTTTTTAATCTGTATATGTATTTATAATGACTGTTTATAATTTTCAATTTATTTTTCCTCCTATTTTTCACTGTGTAATTTAAAAAACATATTCCAAACTTTCCTTCAACAAATACGAAAAAAACAATGTGTAAAATAAAAAGTCAAGAGCTGCAAATACACATAACTCCAACTATACACACCTTAAAAATCACATGGAAATATTAACAATGATAACAAATCAGAACAGACACAAACAAATATTTTCAGTGAAGAACAGTGGAAATAGAATAAATATTAAGAAGATTCTTGGATGAATATACTATATAAGTTAGAAAATGAATTTAAAAGATATAGAATCTATATAATCTGTAAATAGTATAATAAGTTTATAAATTTAATATTATTTAAAAATATGTAGTATGTATATTTTTCTATAATTATGTAATGTTGTAAATTATATATTTTTAATTTTAGAAAAATAAATTTGTTTTATATTAAAAAGAATCTCAATGGCAACACCCAGATCTGCTCTGAGTTACAGCACAAAGGCACGAAAATTACAAAACCAACTGATATTGCCAAGATCCTGGCAGATAGGTTCAGTGTTAACTTTATCCCCCTCACCCCCTAAAGGGCCCATATCTATACAGGAAGAATGCAGAGTCCCTGTAATCACAACTATGCAGGTAAAAGCTGCACTCTCTAAAGCCAAAAACACAGCATCCATGGGACTGGACAACATCCCAGGCTGCATTTTACATGAACTTCAGAACGAACTGGCTCCCCACTTAAGCACCATGTTCAATATTAGCCTCGCATCAGGCTTTGTGCCCACTGAATGGCACACAGAAACAGTTATCCCACTCCACAAAGGGGGAGCCACCACTGATCCCGGGAACTATCGACCTATTAGCCTGACGAGCCTGGTCTGCAAGGTCATGGAACGTATCATCATGGAACTCATAAACAAAGATATTGGTTACCTCCAAACTCTGGATCCCACCCAGTTCAGGTTTGTGATAGGCAGATCATGCCTCCTGAACCTGATCGACTTCTTTGAGGCAGTCACCAAAACCGTAGATGAGGGTAAGGTGGTTCACACAGCCTGTTTTGACTTCACCAAGGCTTTCGACACCAACACTCCTTTCTGGAATTATAGCTAAACTCACTAAACTAGGTATAAATCCCTACGTTACAAGATGGGTTGCCAACTGGCTCACTGACAGAGCCAACACTGTAAAAGCTGCAGACTCCAAATCTGACCTCAAAGCAGTGACAAGTGGAGTACCACAGGGTTCCATCCTGGGACCTTTTCTGTTTGGTGTCTACTTCTCTGAAGTACAGGCTAACAAAGAAGGC
Organism: Protopterus annectens; assembly: GCF_019279795.1. NCBI lineage: Eukaryota > Metazoa > Chordata > Ceratodontiformes > Protopteridae > Protopterus > Protopterus annectens. The sequence continues at coordinate 387,713,139 of NC_056742.1, forward strand.
CTCTGGCTAAAGAAGTTCACAGATGACTGCAAACTAGGAGCCATAGTCAAGTCCCCAAATGATGTGGACATCCTACAGAAGGGCCACGCTGAAACAGATGCTTGGTGTCAGAGCCATGGCCTCAAGCTCAATTCCACAGAGTGCAGTGTTATCCCCTTTGGTAAAAACTCTGTACCCATGAACTACCACATAGGCAGCAATCTACTTAACACCGAATGTGTGATAAGACACCTTGGGACCCAGGTGGACAGTAATCTCTCCTTTGATAGTCACATCGCCACAGTAGTCAGGAAGTCCTTCTACATGGCACACATCATCATAAAAGGATTCTCATCCAGGAAAAAAGAGGTCATTGTTCCCCTCTACTCGACACTCATTAGACCCATTATAGAGTACAACGCCCCTTTTGGAATGTACTTCACAAGACATCTGCAGCAGCTGGAAAGGCCACAGAAGTACCTCACAAAGAGGATTACTGGCCAAAAACAAATGCCCTACACTGACCGCCTCAAAAAACTCCAGCTTTACTCAGTAGCATATCGCCTACTCTGAGGTGATCTCTGCCTAACATATAAAGCTATGTCAAACCCAGAGCTGTTGGACATGCTACACCTAAAGAAATCTCAATCCCTCCAAGCTACACGCTCTAGGGACCTAAACCTTGTTACCACAATGAACAGGATATGCTGGAGGGATAAATTCCTGTCCCAGAGACTTCCCATACTTTGGAACAGGCTACCCACATATGTCAAGCAAAGTTCTTCATTACCACTCTTCAAGAAAAATCTTGATTAGTGGATGGGAAATAAGAAATACACCCAGGGGATCACTTCTGTGTCTCTGCTCAACAGTGGCACAGGAAAATAACTTTCTTGGGTGGCGTAAGCCAGGGTACCTTGTTGGCTAGGCTTACGTAGGCCCTTGGGCCGATAGCCTAGTACCCACCGATGAACCTATGAACCTATGAACTTATGATCCTATGAACAGTGTCCTACATGCTGCTGTAAAAGGCATTTTGTAATGTCAAGCAAGAGCGCACACACACACACACACACACACACACACACACACACACACACACACACATACACACAGTTGACTGCAGAGAGAAAAGAACCCATACATATCTAAGGTACACAGACTACAAACCTCTGTATTTAAAGTAAGTGCCACATCTCAAATCTGATTTGGAGCATGACAGCAACAGTGTCTGTTGAGGAGAATATGGCAATAACAGTGTCCCAAATGCTGCTATAAAAGACTCTCTTTAATGTCAAGCAAGACCGCAAACACTCACACACACACAGTTTACTGCACTGAGAGCAGATCCTCTGCCTATTTAAGTGCACAGACTACAAAACTCAGTTCTTTATGCAAGTGCCACAGCACAAGTCTGACTTATATAAGACTGCACATCAACTTATAGTGGATGACATCAGCAGGGCATGTTGGAGAGAAGATTTTGGGAGGCCTGCATGAAATGGATGTGTAGGCATGTGCAAGTATCAAAATACTGTCAGTCCATGGGACTGGAGCAGTAACTGTAGGATACACACTTCTACTCTTCTGTCTAGACATACACACCCAGTTGACTGTGGTGAGAACAGAACCCTACCATACTATGTATGCAGACTACAAAACTCAGTACTTTATGCAAGTGCCACAGCACAAGTCTGACTTTTAAAAGACTGCAGGGTGACTTATAGTGGATGACATCAGCAAGGCATGTTGGAGAGAAGATGTTGGGAGGCCTGCATAGATTCAAAGCTTCATCAGTCATAGGAGGTTACTAGCCTAATGGCCCTAAGATGTTTACAAGCCTAGCCATGTAAAAACACAAATATCCTTATTGAGCATAGTTAGATGGTCATTGTCAGCAGAGTGATTTTGTGATTAGGAGCAAATGGCCCTGTCCATGAGGGACATATGTGCCACCCCAGGGGTGAATTTATAATCACCCATCCAGTTGTCAAGATCATTGAAGGGCACTGCTTTACATGCAATGGGAGCCTATTACAGAGGAGTGGCAATTGCTGGGAGATATATCTCTTTCCCCAGCATGTTCTGTTTATGTCACAGGCTAGGTTGAGATCCCTGGAGCAATTTATTCTTGTCCCATTTGATTTTCATTTGTCCAGCATTTCCAGCAGGGCAGGGTCTGAGACTGCTCTGTAGGCCAGGCATAGGTCACCTCTCAGCAGCCTACATGATACTGAGTACAGTGACAGGTCTTTCAGTCGTTCCATGTATGTCATGTTTTGGAGGCCCTGGATTCTCTTGGTCACATGTCTCTTGTCTTTTCTGCAATTGCTGCAGGTGTCTGGTGAGGTACAGACAGAAGGAAGCCTTGTACTCAATTAGTGGTCTTATATGGTAGAGTACAACAGAGCTATGACCTCCCTGATCTTGGATGTAATGGCCTTATTTATGAGGTGCACAATGTAGACTATGTGTCCCACCACTATGAAGACAGTGATTGTGAAGTGTAGGTTGCTATCAACATGTGTTCCCAAGTCTTACAGCACTGTGTTTAATTTTAGAGGGGTGCTATGTTTATCATAATTAGCAGGTGTACTTCATTGCCAAAGGGGACAATGATACATTTTTTGCTTGAAGGTTTAGTCTGTGAATTTGGCACCAATCATTTGTCTGTGTCAGCCCCTTCTGTAATATGTTAACATCATTGGGGACTCTATATGACTGCATCCAGTTGACAGTCATCTGCAAACTTGGTAAGCCACAGGCCATCTATGTTCACCTGGACTTCAGAGGAATAGTTTCCAAACAGGTGAGGGCCCAACACAGGTCCTTGTTGTATTCCAGTGGTAAGTGGTCTAGTGGTGGAGGTGCAGTTCTCACCTTTGACAGTGTGTGTTCTGTCTGTGACCCAGTTGACTAGCCATCTAGTAATGTATGGGTTAATTCCTAGATGGGAGATATTGTCAAAGGCCTTGGATAACTCATCATAGGGGGTATGTCCTGTTATCCCTCATCCAGGTCTTTGGGGTCAGTATTTAAGAAGCCCACTAGCTTTAGTAAGCAAGATCTACTCATGACAAAACCAAAATGGGTCGAGTCAAGTGTGTTGCAGGTCACCTATGTCCCTGTGGATAAGGTCCATGATGATTCCTTCCCTAGCCTTGCAGATAAGACTTTTTAGGCTAATGGGTCACTAGTTCTAGTTCTACATGTTACCAGATTGATGTGCATTGAGTATCACACAACATTTGAAATTAATTTCTGTAGCCTCAACCTTGTACTGAGATCCAGTATAGTTCACTTGCAGCAGCCTCCTGGTGTAGATGTTGATGAGGAGTTCATCAAAGATTTTGGACTCCTCCACACCCCAACTCTATGCCCTGAATTTGGCACCAATATTCACATCACCTGCCATGCCTACAGAGGTCCTCCAACAACAGTAGCAATGGTTTACTGCCAAATTTTGATCCTGCATTTTATATCCAGTGCACAGACATGCCAACCAATTTTGCATAATGGTAAACCAAGAGAGACAAGGCCAAACAAAGCTGAAGGGAGTTTATGAAACAGCAATGATAATTTAAAACTTGGCAATGATCTTTGGCATGTGTACTGCTATGCCTGGTCACACTTTGTCCACTGGTCAACACTGAAATGTTAAATGACTTGGTTTTTAAGACTTGACTTTGCAGGGATTAAATGGGATGACTTGGCACATATTTTGTTGGGACTTACACACTGTTAAAAGTAATATGTACAATGCGCCATTCAAACCTATGTAAAAAGAGAGTGGGATTCAAATCTGTGTAAAAACAGAATGCTCACATTTCCACACAGGTGATTCTTCCTCATTGTCACAGAAGAAGTGTTTGCGCTACCAGGCTATAACTCATTCCACACCTTTCGGCCTCAGAACATGGACCAAAGCTCCAAAGGTGGTGGTGTCTCCATATTCAGAAAGGATATGCACAACTCCAGACTAGTAGCTCAGCATATTGCATCTGAGATACTTCGGGTACAACTAACATTGGGTAAGATGGTGATTCAGGTTGCAGCCTGCTATAGGTCCCCAACCATGTCCCAAGACTCTAACTCACATTCCTAAGCACCCCGGAAACTATTATGGTCCAACCTAACACTCTCATACTAGATGACTTCAACTACCCCTCCATCAACTGGGAAAACTACTCATGCACCAATACACTGGCCCAATGCTTCCTGGAATTCATCAATTCCAATGCCTTGGACCAGGTCATTCTTACCCCTACTAGAGGAAGCAACATCCTTGACCTGGTCATTACTAACACGGGCAGCCATTGCTCTACACCAATAGTCAATTCCTCCCTGGTTAGATCCGACCACAAACTAATCACCATGGAAATCCACATCTCACCCACAACCCCCACAAAGGAAACCACCTTGAAAAACTTCTCCAAAGCTGACTTTGGGCTCCTAAAAACAGAGGTGGCTAACTTCATGGCACCCATGTCAATGGAAAATAGATACATGACTGTCGAATCATACACCAATGCACTGTACAAATACATACATAAATGAATGGAACTAGCCATACCCAACATAACCAAGACACTCTCCTCCAAAAAATAGAAGCAAATCCGGTGATCCTCTGCCATTAATAAACTCTACAACAGAAGGAAGAAACCGTTGCAGAAAAAGGTGAAGTCCCAAGACTGGAAAACCTCCCTGATTAGCTTAAAAGAAAAGTTGAGATCCCTCATCAAAACCTCTAAAGTCAGCTATAAAGGCAGAATTGTGGCAGACACTAAAACCAACCACAAAGCCTTCTATAGTTCTAACAAGAATCTCCATGGCAATACCCAGGTTTGCTCTGAGTAACTGCACAATGGTACCTCCTATACTGAGCCAACAGATATTGCCAACATACTGGCCAACAGATTCAGGGCCAACATTACCCCTCTCTCCCCCCTAAAAGACCAATCACAATACCAGAGGAATGCCAGGCACCCAGCACTACTGCAGCACAGGTTAAAGCTGCATTGTCCAAGGCCAAGAATACAGCCTCCATGGGACCCGAAAATATCCCTGGAGGTGTTCTACATGAACTACAAAGTGAACTGGCACCACATCTGTGTGCCCTGTTCAATCACAGTCTCACCTCAGTCTTTGTCTCTACTGAATGGTGCACTGCTACAGTCATTCCTCTCCATAAAGGGGGAGCAACTACAGACCCTGGGAATTATTGCCCCATTAGCCTGACGAGTCTGATATGTAAGGCTATGGAGTGCATCATCATGGACCTAATTAACAAGGATATAGGGAATCTCCAAACTCTAGATCCCACTCAATTTGGTTTTGTGAAAGGTAGATCATGCCTGCTCAACCTGATTGACATATTTGAATCAGTCACCAGAGCTGTGGATGAGGGCAAGGCAGTTCATACAGCCTACCTCGATCTGGCCAAGGCCTTTAATACCATTCCCCACTCAGGAATTATTGATAAACTCACCAAACTAGGCATCAACCCCTATACCACTAGATGGGTTGCAAATTGGCTCACAGATAGAACCCACAGTGTGAAAGTAGCAGACTCTAAGTCAGACTGCTGACCAGTCACAAGTCCCACAGAGATCAGTCCTGGGTCCTCTCCTGTTTGGCATCTACTTCTCAGACGTTCAGGCCAACACAGGGGGACTCTGGCTGGTCAGGTTTGCAGATGACTGCAAGCCTGAGCCATTATTAACTCCCCAAGTGATGTAGACATCCTACAGAAAGGCCTCACTGAGGCCAATGACTGGTATCAAAAGCATCATCATCCCCTTTGGGAAGAACTCAGTTACCAATAATTACCAAATCAATGGGAGCCCACTGAACACTGAAGGTGTTATAAGAGATCTGGGGACACAGGTTGACAGTAACCTCTCCTTCGACCACCACATTGCCACTGTGTTCAGAAAGCCCTTCTATGTGACACATCTCATTACCAAGGGTTTTGCATCCAGGAAGAAAGAGGTCATTGTCTTCCTCTAGTCTTCCCTCATTAGGCCAATCATCGAGTGTAATGCCCCATTTGGCATGTGACTCACTAGACACATGCAACAGCTGTAAAGGCCACAAAAGTACCTCATGAAGAGGATCCTAGGCCTTAAACACGTCCTACATGGACAGACTCAAAAAACTCCAGCTATTCTCTGTCTCATATCGTCTGCTAACAGGCGATCTCTGATTGACTTAGAAAGCCATGTCTGACCCAGCTCTGTTAGAAATGCAACATCTAAAGAAATCCCAATCCCTCCACACCACATGCTCCAGAGACCTCAACCTCATTACCACAATCAACAGAACATGCTGGAGGGACAGGTTCATAAACCAGAGACTGCCCATGCTCTGGAATAGACTTCCCATACATGTTAAGCAGAGCACCTCACTGGGCCTCTTCAAGAGAAATATTAATGAGTGGATGGGAAATAGAAAGTTCACCCCGGGGATCAACCCAGCGGCTTTACTTGATAGAGGCACTGGGAACTAACATCAGGTGGCATGATGCCAGGTCACTTCTATGGTCTAGGCTTGTAAAGACTTCAGAGACATTAGCCTAGTATACACTTATGAACCTATGAACCAACCATGGTCATTAAAGATATACAGCTTAAAGAGTGACTGGTGGCAAATTCAATTAGTCCTGTATGTGTGTGACATTTAAAGGTCTCAGCTCATGTATTTTCAGCTGTGATGCAGGACTAATATCTGACAATATATTGGAAATGCATAGGCCTGCATAACTTTAGTAATAGTTTGGAGTTATGATACATACCTGTCAATACATTCTGTTTTACAGTTATACTTGGGTTATGAGAGAGTGTAGATGATCGGCAGTAAACTACTCTGTCCATCAGAAATATGCAACTGCATTTTTTATTACATAATCATCACTGTCATTCTAAACCAGTTACAAGCATAATCAACTGGGGTTCATTTGTCAGTCATTAATGAGCTATGATACATGCAGGTAGTAATAATCCCTTTCTGTTAATCAACCTACTTTATATAACTATTGGTATGTAATATTACTTTTATAATCAAAGTTTTGGGAGCAATGACAGTGTGACACTGTTACTAAAAATGTAGAATCTGCTGGATTTGAAGACTAGCTCACCTGTGTTCTGACCATGAACTCATTGCACTTAAACCTGGTACCACAGGGAAAGGTAGGCAGATGTATTTTCTCCACTCATTACTGTCCAGAGTGCTTATGGCGTCGCATCACCGCTGAATCTGTTTGCTCAGAGGAAGGTGCACTAAATTGATTTTTTTACTTTTTTCTTTAAGCAGTGTAGTGTTTTTGCCTTAGGCACATTTTGTCACTGTGTAAAAAGGAAAGGGCTATAGCAAACAGATATTACTTGTGTAAGTACTCATTATGGCCTCCCCCCAATAAAAATATCTACTGTGGGACTTTGAACCTGCTTTACTTCTGTTCTTTTTTTAGCTCTCTGCATTTACACTTTGTGTCACAAAATCAGCTAACAGGTGGAATTTCTACAGTCATTACCATCCATGGTGCTGACCACCATGCAATGCCTCTAAGTGTGTTTGAACTCTATAAGGTGACTGAAATTAATTTTTACTTTTTAATTAAACAGTGAACAGTATTTAGACTTTTTTCAACCTTAACCCTTCCAAAACCCCAACTGGGAAAACAAAATTTTAAATTTGGCCATGCACCAATACACTGGCCCAACGCTTCCTGGAATTCATCAATTCCAATGCCTTGGACCAGGTCATTCTTACCCCTACTAGAGGAAGCAACATCCTTGACCTGGTCATTACTAACATGGGCAGCCATTGCTCTACACCAATAGTCAATTCCTCCCTGGTTAGATCCGACCACAAACTAATCACCATGGAAATCTACATCTCACCCACACCCCCCACAAAGGAAACTGCCTTGAAAAACTTCTCCAAAGCTGACTTTGGGCTCCTAAAAACAGAGGTGGCTAACTTCATGGCACCCATGTCAATGGAAAATAGATGCATGACGAATCATACACCAATGCACTGTACAAATACGTACATAAATGCATGGAACTAGCCATACCCAACAGAACCAAGACACTCTCCTCCAAAAAATGGAAGCAAATCTGGTGATCCCCTGCCATTAATAAACTCTACAACAGAAGGAAGAAACCGTTGCAGAAAAAGGTGAAGTCCCAAGACTGGAAAACCTCCCTGATTAGCTTAAAAGAAAAGTTGAGATCCCTCATCAAAACCTCTAAAGCCAGCTATAAAGGCAGAATTGTGGCAGACACTAAAACCAACCACAAAGCCTTCTATAGTTCTAACAAGAATCTCCATGGCAATACCCAGGTTTGCTCTGAGTAACTGCACAATGGTACCTCCTATACTGAGCCAACAGATATTGCCAACATACTGGCCAACAGATTCAGGGCCAACATTACCCCTCTCTCCCCCCTAAAGGACCAATCACAATACCAGAGGAATGCCAGGCACCCAGCATTACTGCAGTACAGGTTAAAGCTGCATTGTCCAAGGCCAAGAATACAGCCTCCATGGGACCCGACAATATCCCTGGAGGTGTTCTACATGAACTACAAAGTGAACTGGCACCACATCTGTGTGCCCTGTTCAATCACAGTCTCACCTCAGTCTTTGTCCCTACTGAATGGTGCACTGCTACAGTCATTCCTCTCCATAAAGGGGGAGCAACTACAGACCCTGGGAATTATTGCCCCATTAGCCTGATGAGTCTGATATGTAAGGCTGTGGAGTGCATCATCATGGACCTAATTAACAAGGATATAGGGAATCTCCAAACTCTAGATCCCACTCAATTTGGTTTTGTGAAAGGTAGATCATGCCTGCTCAACCTGATTGACATATATGAATCAGTCACCAGAGCTGTGGATGAGGGCAAGGCAGTTCATACAGTCTACTTCGATCTGGCCAAGGCCTTTAATACCATTCCCCATTCAGGAATTATTGATAAACTCACCAAACTAGGCATCAACCCCTATACCACTAGATGGGTTGCAAATTGGCTCACAGATAGAACCCTCAGTGTGAAAGTAGCAGACTCTAAGTCAGACTGCTGACCAGTCACAAGTCCCACAGGGATCGGTCCTGGGTCCTCTCCTGTTTGGCATCTACTTCTCAGACGTCCAGGCCAACACAGGGGGACTCTGGCTGGTCAGGTTTGCAGATGGCTGCAAGCCTGAGCCATTATTAGGTTCATAGGTTCATAGGTTCATACTAGGCTATCTGCCCAAGGGCATTTATAAGCCTAGCCCATAGTTATGTGGCTTTCGCCACCCCTTTAGTTTGAATAAAAACTATGCCTATCATTTTGCTGTGCCTCTGTCAAGCAGTGACGCTGAAGTAATCCCTGGGGTATATCTGCAATCTCCCATCCATTGGTCAAGATTCCTCTTGAACAAGACCAGAGAGGTGCTCTGCCTCACATGTACCGGGATTTTGTTCCACAGCATAGGGAGTCTCTGGGTGATGAATCTGTCCCTCCAGCACGTTCTATTTATAACCGTGTCAAGGTTTAAGTCTCCCGCCCTTGTGGTTCTGAGGGATCTAGATTTTTGAGGTGAAGCATATTCATCAAATCTGGGTTTGACATGGCCTTATATGTCAGGCACAGGTCACCTCTGAGCAAGCGGTATGAGACTGAATAGAGCTGGAGTTCTTTCAGTCGGGCAGCATAAGACATATTTTGAGACCCTTTATCCTTTTGGTGAGGAACTTTGGGGCCTTTCAAGCTGCAGCAGGTGTCTGGTCAGATACATTCCGAACGGGCATTGTACTCAATCATAGGTCTAATAAGTGATGAGTACAGGGGACGATGACCTCCCTTGATCTAGATGTGAATCCCTTCATGATCAGGTGGGTGATATAGAAGGTTTTCCTAACTACTTTAGCAACATGAGTGTCAAGCGAAAGGCTACTGTCAACCTGGGTCCCCAGATCTCTGATGACTTTTCTGTGCTCAGTGGATTGCCACCTATATGGTAGCTAGGGGTAGCCTTGTTTTTCCCAAAGGGTATGACTATGCATTTTTGGCGTTTAACTTCAGGCCATGGCTCTGGCACCAGTTATCCATTTCTGTGAGGCCCTTCTGGAGGATATCTGTGTCAGATGTGTTTTCGACTATGGCCCAGTTTGCAGTCATCTGCAAACTTTGTCAGCCATAACCCTCCTGTGTTTGCTTGTACTTCAGAAAAGTAGATGCCGAACAAGAGTGGACCCAGGACTGAGCCCTGTGGGACACCACTTGTGACAGGCTTTGAGTCTGACATGGCTCCAGCAACTCTGACCCTGTGGGTTCTGTCACTTAGCCAGTTTGTAACCCATCTTGTGATGTATGGGTTTACATTCAAGCTGATGAGTTTTTCGATGATACCTGAGTGGGGTATTGTGTCAAGGCCTTTGCCAGGTCGAGGTAGGCTGTATGGACTGCCTTTCCCTCATCAATGGCCTTGGTGACTGTCTCGAAAAAGTCAACCAAGTTTAAGAGGCAGGATCTGCCTTTGACAAAGCCAAACTGAGTTGGATCCAAAGTCTGCAAGTTCCCTATGTCTTTATTTATGAGTTCCATTATGATCCTCTCCATGGCTTTGCAGATAAGGCTTGTCAAGCTAATGGGGCGGTAATTTCCAGGGTCTGTGGAGGCACCGCCCTTATGAAGTGGGACCACAGTCGCCGTGCGCCACTCCTTGGAGTGCATTATCCTGAGGTGAGGCTAAGATTAAACAGCTGTCCTAACTGTGGGTTTAATTCCTCATTGAGTTCATGAAGCACACAGCCGGGGACACCATCCGGTCCCATGGATGCTGTGTTTTTGCCTTAGTGAGGCAGTTCTCACCTGGGCGTTGGAGATGTTTGGGGGGCTACAATCCTCTGGAATAGATATCTCTCCTTTTGGGGGAGAGAAGTTTGCACTGAACCTGTCAGCCAGTATGTTGGCAATGTGTGTAGGTTCAGTAATTTTCACATCATTTTGAACTAATTCTGAGCATATCTGGGAGTTTCCTCCTAGGTTTCTAACATAGCTAAAGAAGGCCTTATGATTCTCTTTAGAGTCCTTGGCGATTTTTCTCTCAAAATTTGCCTTGGATGATTTTATGAGAGCTCTTAGTTTTTACTTATAATGATCAAAGGTGTCTTACCTTTCAAGGATTTTGCTCTATCTTGTAGTAGCTTCCTCCTTTTGTTGTAGAGCTTGTTTATGGCTGGGGTCCACCAGACTGGACGCTTGCCTTTGGTACAGAGAGTCTTAGTTTTGTTTGGGATTGCCTGATCCATGCAGTCCTGTAGGTGCTGGTAGAAGGCATTTGTAAGTGATTCAGCGGTTTGAGTAATGTTTACCACTGGCTCAGGGGCCTTAAAGGAGACCACACTAGTTTTTAGAAGTGTGAAATCGGCTTTTGAGAAGTTTTTCACTGTGGTCTTTTTTGTTTCAGGTGGGGGCGGGATGAGGACCTCCAGCGAGATTAGTTTATGATCTGATCTCACCAGTGAGGGGTATACTTCCGGTGTTGAACATTTTGATCCCATGTTCGTGATGATGAGATCAAGTATGTTTTCTCCTCTTGTGGGGATGGTGACTAGTTGTTCCATGGCATTTGAGTTTATGAACTCCAGGAATCTTTGGGTTAGAGTGTTCGGGCTTGAGTAGTGTTCCCAGTCTATATTAGGGTAGTTAAAGTCACCTAGTATGATGGTGTTTGGAGATACATTTATCCCTCCAATGTTTTCAGGAAGGCCATGTGAGGTTCCTGAGTTTGAGAGGGTGGCCTGTAACATGCTACAAATTGCAGAGCAGTCTTGCCTATGGTTAATTGCACCTGGATGGTCTCCGATGCATCATGCGTTGCCACCAACCTTGAGGTGTGGGTGTCCTTTATGAATATGGACACCCCTCCTTTCTTGGTGTTGTCCGGATTTTGGGGCGGAACGCATGATATGAGGTGAAACCTGTTAGTGCTGGGGTGCTCTCAGGAGCCTTGAACCAGGTTTCTGTCACAGCACAGACATCGATGTTCTCCATATTGAGAAGGGCCTCGAGTGCGTGCATCTTGAGATTGAGACTTCTGGCATTGAGCAGCATTACCCTTAGTTTTTTCCTTTTGGTGTTCTAGGGTGGTAGGTTTAGAATTTGAGCCTTGCCTAAAAAGGCACTATGGGGTGGCAGAGCCTTTGCCAATATCCGGAAGCCCAGGGTGACAGGTGCAAGCCGTCCCTTGAAGCAGCGTGGCTTGTCCAGCATGTCATCCCAGGCAGACAGACATTGGATCCCCTTTGAATGACACCAGAATTTAAGCCAATTATTAAAGCTGATCATCTTATCACTGTATTGTGGCATCATTCTAGGTGAAGGTAGGATACTGCTCAAGGTCAGGGTCATACCTGCCTGGGCTACATAATCAGAGAGCTCCTCGATGTCCCTTTTCATGTAGTCCAAGGAGGTACGTCTGAGGTCGTTGACACCAGCGTGGACAATGACTGAGTCGTACTTGTACCTGCTGTTGAGAGACCTGAGTGCTTGCGTTATGTGGCGGATTCTGGCGCCTGACAGGCAGCTTACTGTGACCTTCTCTTTACTCAGTCTGGTGAGCGGGACGTCAGTGTGTCTGACTATGGAATCACCAATGACAAGTGTGTCTGGCATTTTGTTTGGCCTTAAGGGCTGTGACTGTTTGACACTCTGACTGTGTGGTCTATGTGTTGCATGTGTTGGGTCGTGAGGTGGTAGTTGTTTGGGTGTCTGCTTTGGTGGCCTCTGCTGTTTTGGTAAATTTTGATCAGAGCCTCCGAGTATGTCTTTGTGTGAGTATGTGTATGATTTGAAGTTGTGATGGTACCATGTGTGACTGGGTATGTATTGTGTGTGGTTACCTTCTCCTCCTGTCTGGTCTTGCCAGTCCTATGTTGAGAGAGCTCAGCCTCCAGTTTGGCCGTATAGTTGCATCTCTCGCATGTATTTGTGTTTTGTGGGAGAAGGAGAGGATTGTCTGTGTACATGAGGCAGTTGTAACATTGCCTCAATATTCCCAGGTTCACCAGTTGAGCTGGAGAGGACACTAGCAACTGATCCCTCGACATACTAGAAGTAGTAGATAAAGAGACTTTCAAAGGACTCGGGGAAGTGGGTTTTAGGCTGGTGGGGTACTATCTATAATAAGAGTGCTTTATCAAGGTGCAAGTACTGTAGGAGTAAGTGCTAGGCTTTACAGATAGAGAATAGTCTACTTGGGAATCAAGTAGAGATGAACTTTTCAGTTATAGGATATGCTGGTTAGATCAGCAGTACAGCTCGAGGAAGGTAGTTTTAAGGGAAAATTGGAAGAGTGGAATTTAGATGGCCCAAATAGTTTAACCTTGTTTAACCGCTGCTCTTGTGTGCAACAGTGGTAACTCAGCTAAATCTCGCTTACAGCGTTTAGCGTGTTTTATAGCAGGGGCTGAAGGAGCTAGGAATTGGCCCAAAGCGACCAATGGACTACTAGTTTCTGGCTGAAACTTCACCAAATCAGACAAAAGGCCGCTCAGTGCTTCCCACTCCCACTGGTAAGCAAAGAAACTTCCCTCCTTCCTAATAAGGCAATGGATCAGTAACAGGAACTAAAAACAAAGCCCAGGGATCAGCAACTCTGAAACTGGACTACTCTAGTTCAGTAAGGCGGAAAACAAGAGATTTTTGTTTTATTACAGAGACAAGGAAAAAACAGACAGTAATTGCTGTAAATCGCTAGCGCACTTTAGTGTGTAGCCTACAGAAACAATTTGCAACAATTAGTAACTTAAAGTGCAATAAACAGTGTAAAATGCAGAAATCACTTAAAGTAGCAATAAAACAGGCGAAATGCAGTTGCTAGCTTAAATAACAGTGGGAAAGCCACAAAAATACTTATATCTGGTAGAAAGTCACTCTTTTAGCTCTCTGCTGCTTGGATCACCCTGCAGGCCGCCACGAGGATCTGTGCTGAGTTGGTACAAGCTGGAAAACGCGTGTTTAGCGTGTTTTATAGCAGGGGGCTGAAAGGAGCTAGGAATTGGCCCAAAACAACCAATGGACTACTAGTTTCTGGCTGAAACTTCACCAAATCGGACAGAAAGGCTGCTCAGTGCTTCCCACTCCCACTGGTAAGCAAAGAAACTTCCCTCCTCCCTAATAAGGCAATGAATCAGTAACAGGAACTAAAAACAAAGCCCAGGGATCAGCAACTCTGAAACTGGACTACTCTAGTTCAGTAAGGCAGGAAAACAAGAGATTTTTTTTTTGTTTTATTACAGAGACAAGGAAAAAACAGACAGTAAATGCTATAAATGCTGTAAATCGGCTAGCGCACTTTAGTGTGTAGCCTACAGAAACAATTTGCAACAATTAGTAACTTAAAGTGCAATAAACAGTGTAAAATGCAGAAATCACTTAAAGTAGCAGTAAAACAGGCGAAATGCAGTCGCTAGCTTAAATAACAGTGGGAAAGCCACAAAAAATACTTATATCTGGTAGAAAGTCACTCTTTTAGCTCTCTGCTGCTTGGATCACTCTGCAGGCCACCACAAGGATCTGTGCTGAGTTGGTACAAGACATCCTACAGAAAGGCCTCACTGAGGCCAATGACTGGTATCAAAAGCATCATCATCCCCTTTGGGAAGAACTCAGTTACCAATAATTACCACATCGATGGGAGCCCACTGAACACTGAAGGTGTTATAAGAGATCTGGGGACACAGGTTGACAGCAGCCTCTCCTTCGACCACCACATTGCCACTGTGGTCAGTAAGCCCTTCTATGTGACACATCTCATTACCAAGGGTTTTGCATCCAGGAAGAAAGAGGTCATTATCTCTCTCTACTCTTCCCTCATTAGGCCAATCATCGAGTACAACGCCCCATTTGGCATGTGACTCACTAGACACATGCAACAGCTGTAAAGGCCACAAAAGTACTTCATGAAGAGGATCCTAGGCCTTAAACACATGTCCTACATGGACAGACTCAAAAAACTCCAGCTATTCTCTGTCTCATATCGCCTGCTAACAGGCGATCTCTGATTGACTTAGAAAGCCATGTCTGACCCAGCTCTGTTAGAAATGCAACATCTAAAGAAATCCCAATCCCTCCACACCACATGCTCCAGAGACCTCGACCTCATTACCACAATCAACAGAACATGCTGGAGGGACAGGTTCATAACCCAGAGACTGCCCATGCTCTGGAATAGACTTCCCATACATGTTAAGCAGAGCACCTCACTGGGCCTCTTCAAGAGAAATCTTGATGAGTGGATGAGAAATAGAAAGTTCACCCCGGGGATCAACCCAGCGGCTTTACTTGATAGAGGCACTAGGAACTAATGTCAGGTGGCATGATGCCAGGGCACTTCTATGGTCTAGGCTTGTAAAGGCTTTAGAGCCATTAGCCTAGTATACACTTATGAACCTATGAACCAACCATGGTCATTAAAGATATACAGCTTAAAGAGTGACTGGTGGCAAATTCAATTAGTCCTGTATGTGTGTGACATTTAAAGGTCCCAGCTCATGTATTTTCAGCTGTGATGCAGGACTAATATCTGACAATATATTGGAAATACATAGGCCTGCATAACTTTAGTAATAGTTTGGAGTTATGATACATATCTCTCAATACATTCTGTTTTACAGTTATACTTGGGTTATGAGAGAGTGTAGATGATCGGCAGTAAACTACTCTGTCCATCAGAAATATGCAACTGCATTTTTTATTACATAATCATCACTGTCATTCTAAACCAGTTACAAGCATAGTCAACTGGGGTTCATTTGTCAGTCATTAATGAGCTATGATACATGCAGGTAGTAATAATCCCTTTCTGTTAATCAACCTACTTTATATAACTATTGGTATGTAATATTACTTTTATAATCAAAGTTTTGGGAGCAATGACAGTGTGACACTGTTACTAAAAATGTAGAATATGCTGGATTTGAAGACTAGCTCACCTGTGTTCTGACCATGAACTCATTGCACTTAAACCTGGTACCACAGGGAAAGGTAGGCAGATGTATTTTCTCCATTCGTTACTGTCCAGAGTGCTGACGGCCTCGCATCACCGCTGAATCTGTTTGCTCAGAGGAAGGTGCACCAAATTGATTTTTTTACTTTTTTCTTTAAGCAGTGTAGTGTTTTTGCCTTAGGTACACAATGCGCAAAAGGAAAGGGCTATAGCAAACAGATATTACTTGTGTAAGTACTCATTATGGCCTCCCCCCAATAAAAATATCTACTGTGGGACTTTGAACCTGCTTTACTTCTGTTCTTTTTTTAGCTCTCTGCATTTACACTTTGTGTCACAAAATCAGCTAACAGGTGGAATTTCTACAGTCATTACCATCCATGGTGCTGACCACCATGCAATGCCTCTAAGTGTATTTGAACTCTATAAGGTGACTGAAATAAATTTTTACTTTTTAATTAAACAGTGAACAGTATTTGCACTATGCCATGTGCTGTGCACATGTTAAAGGAAAACAAGTGGAAAAAGGGAAACAGATTAAATAATTAGGACAGCCATGGATTTGAACCATCAGACAATTGCACTTACACAACACTGTTGCAATAACAATCAAATAATGTGCATACAAGCAATTCACATTTCATATCTAGTATTAAAACAGTTTATACAACACATTCTCAATTGACTGTACATGTATAGATAACATATTTAGTGGAATGAGTGACCACACAATATTTTTACAAATATGTTTGCCTTTTCTGTGTATTCTGGAAATCCTTCCCTTATCTCTGCTTTACTATCAGACATGCAATATTTAGAGCATATTCTCTCATTTTTCTTTCAAGGTGTAATACAAATACATGACAGTGAATGCAAGTTTTAAGCAGAGGCAGACACTGAGCTATTATACTAAAGAAATATACATGTGGAGTGTTTGGTTTTGTTTAAAAGCTCACTGCAGTTACTTCTACATTTTGCAAGTGTATAAGTGTATTCTCAATGACACTACCACTTCAGGGAAGGGTGTCTGTGAGTTACTAAGTTTTGCTTCAGTAAGAGTAATTATTCACAGTTGCAAGCTATTAGCACCTAACAGTGGTGCAGAGGCTGCACTATGTTTACATTTGCTACACGAAGTCAGAAGTTTGGTACTCAGGAATTCCAATGAGTTCACACCTCATCTGCATCTTCAGAATGCTGAACATACACTATAAAAAGGTAACCGTGTAGCTAGGGAAATTGAAAGTAGGAGACTGCTTATTGCTCCACGTGTGAGAATAGAGGGATAAGTAAACTTTGGACTGCTTTTTCTATAGTGGGCATTTTAATTTTATGGGGCAGGTTATTTGGTAAAATGCATAGGTATATATTACAGATGTCAGTCATGTCAGATATTCATGGCATTGCGGGACAACTCACACACATTCTACTTAGGTACATTTACAAGTACCAGTTATGTAGGGATATACCATTCATTCATGTTCTTACACATTTATTTTTATATTACAGGTTCTACACTTACCTTAACACTCCTGCAGCTACAACTGTTGGCATTCAGGGCTGACTCTTTCTGATGCTAACAGTACACAGCCATTACATGGGTAAGTAAAGGTTGTGAGCATTGTCTGGCTTGAGTTTTACTGTATGTATGTCCATAGAACAAAATTTGTACCCCTTAGGTGGTCACCACATGTGCTATCTGTTGCCTCTTGTCCAGAGCAAGGGTGGTCTGTTCATACCTATGTCTACCTGCACCTACAGCGGTTGGGGAGTCTCTCTCTGACTCGTCACCTGCAAGTGGATATGGTGACCCTTCCAGTGGTGATGGAATGTGTGCTGCTACCCCTTGGTGTTCCTGCTGCATTTGTTTTTACAGGATGATATAATAATGATGTAATAATTTTGGCACAAGTACTGGAATGAGTACTGCGGGGCCCCCCAGATGTATTTAGGTACCAAAGCCATGACTATCAGCTGAAACAGATGCTCTATGATGTTCTTATTTGAGTGTGTGTTTCATTATAGCATTCCTTCATGAGTTTGCATGCATTTCTGATGGGCATCATCAGCCATGCTTCCAATGCATACCATGCATACCCCAGTAAATATCCCTATGGGATCTCACCCCTGGAAAACCTCTGGTAGAGCTGTAAGGTATGCCAGATATGGGAGTCATGGTAACTTCCGGGGTTGCCAGCGCACGCATTCAGGATGATTTCCTTAACATTACACATGACCTGGCAGTTAAGGGAGTGGAACCCTTTTCTGTTAATGTAGGCTCTTCCCTGTTCCCCAGTGGTGATTTGATCTCAATGTGGGTGCAGTCTATCACACCCAAGACTTCAAGGAAGTGTGCTACTGGGCAGAACTCCTACATAGTTCTGGCTCTGTTTTGGGGTACAGGGGAACTATAATAGTCATTGCATGCTGTAGAATCCTGGATGCTGATGACTGTGACACTCCCACAATGTTCCCAGTGGGGTCTCTGAAAGGTTCCTGTAGATCAAATTCTAAGTGCTACACATACCTTTGTCTCCACAAGTATTGGTTCCCCTCAGTTTACCCTTGGTCTCAGGTGAGGACAACAGAGATTGCAGAGTTCGTGGAGTGTATCTCTTTCCACACTGTAGTGCTCTACTATTTCCACTTCATGCAGACCATGTAAAGTTAAATGGGGTGTAAATACCCTTCTCCTCCTTGCCCGAGGTCTATCAGCAGCATCATAGGCTTGAACCTGTTGCACCTACATATGAACAAGAGCAGCAGCAGCCCCTAACATCTTTTCTTTCCTGTGTAGTTTCTGGGACTGTATCCCAAGAGGTTTTGGAGTACAGAGAGGATGGCTACACAAAATGTACACAATTGCTTTATAGTTTGCTGAATAACTCTGCCATCTTGGATTGGTTGATTAGTATATAATTTAGCTACTTATGCACTTATTAGCATGCCACAATGTTTACCTGGTTTGCATGGCTCTACACGTTGTGTAGAGCTGTCTACTGAATACAAATCAGCATGCTATCACATGTGTGTCAAGCAGAAATGCAAAACACTGAGTGAGCAAGCCTTGTAAGGTTTATTGAAGCCATGTATGTTATTTAGTAAAGCATTTTCATGCTGTGTGTAATGAAGACACTAAAGTAAACACACACTTTTTTTCTTTTCAGTTTTAAGAAATGTAGACATTACAATATAAAAAGAAAAAAAAAAAGACCAGACAAAAGCACATTTTAGTTAATGGACTGTAATCTTCGGCATTTGGGTGGAGGATGGGATGTAAAACTGCACTGAATATAATATCATATATGTAAAGTTGAAATGTTTTCTTTTAATATAAGAACATGGCAAAAAAAGCATATATTGGCTAAGAAGCTTTATACAAAAAGTCAAAAGAACCAAACATATTATCAGAACTACTGCAAAGCTTTAATTGATATTTTATCATAAATGATAAAACAAATGTAAATACATAAAGATAGTAAACACATTTTAGTTAAGAGTAGTAACACCATTAACTAAGGTGACATTTTGTGTATATATGTATATATGGTATAGTAGTGTAGATTTTTTGTGTTTCATTTAGGTTGGTATTATGCTTCTAGTTATACTCTCATTTGTTACCATAATGTACAAGTGAATTGTTGTATTATAACAATATCCTAAGTCATAACATAAGCATAACTTCATGGTAATTCATTATTGTAATCTTTAGCTATTTTGAATTTATTTAGTATAGTGTGTGAATACCTAGTTTAATAACTTGCTCATGTTAAGCAATTTGTAACATCAACAATTTCCTATGTTGTGTTCTGTTTATCCTTTCTGTTTGCATTTACAAGTAAAAAGTATTCAATAAAAAGATATTTGACAAAAAAAAAAGAAATGTTTTCTTTTAATTGTATGGAGATGAGTGTCCAGGTTAATGCTCTTGACTTAATCTAATGAAAATTTTTTTCTTTAAACAAGTGTTTTTTTTAATGAGTCCATAATGTTATGAATAGTTTTCCTTCAGCAAATAAATGTTCAGTGTTAGTAGAGAAGTGCATTCTGTTCTTATGTTTCCACAGAAAAAAGTTCACAAAAGGTGAAGGCAATAAGTCGAGAAGCCTGGTCATTGTTTACTGAGAGAAATGTGAAAATTAAAAGATACAAGGAAAAGCAGCTCAGTTTGTTTGTGTCTTTCGGCTTTTTTCTGGTTAGGGGTCGCCACAGCGGAATGCCGGTCCGCTAATGATTGGTAGAAGATTTTTATGTGCCGAGTTACCAGCTCTGATGCATAACCTTCAATGAAGGTACGCCCCTTCATGCATGTCTCCACACAGAAGACACTTTAGCTGAGAATCGAACGGACAATGTTTTGCTGTGAGTCGACAATGCTACTGCAGCACCACCACTGCAGTACAAGGAAAAGCAGAAAAGCAGCTCAGTAATAAATAAAATTTGAATTACTGGAAGTGAATAAGAGATAGCTGCTTTTCTGGTAACTGAATACTTTAAAGCATTTACTAGAACAATGCATAATTTAGTTTTTATTTAAAGATACCAAGTGGACTTTTTCTTAAGTCTAAAAGTCAATGTTTTCTGAAAGCATATCATGCATATTTCACATCATGGAGGGGAATAATGATAAGACAAGAACAGATAGCAATTAGTGTAAGTAGGAGTATAGGCTGTAACATGTGCTTTAGCATGGAAAATCTTAATTTTAGTTTAGCTAATCGCTATGTGTACAGCTGCTGATTTGGGGCAGTTGTTCCTGTTAGGAGGATTAAAATTGATTATTTGAAGAAGAACTTAGTTTGTTGTGTTCTGTTGTGTTTGTTTTAAGTTAATAGGTTATGGGGTTGTTCTAGGATGTTTTGTTGAGGATTTTAATTAAAGCAAAATGAGTCTTGCAAAATGTGACATAGGTTCAAATGGATATGACAAGAAACAACATATAAAGGATCGACCAGCCAAACATTAGTGGGTATATGTAACACAAAAGCTGGAATACATATTTAAAAAAGCTGTCATATATAATCGGTGGAAACAGTAACTTCTTATCATAATGGCTACACTAAACATATTATTTTGGAATGTGAATGGCCTCACAGGTATAGATAAAAAAGGTAAGAGTATTGAATTATTAAGAAATGCAGAGTGCAACTATCAATGCTACAGGGGACATATTTGGAAAGGGGAGAGTATAGAATGTGTTTAAGAAAGGATTTCAGAGAGAAAAATAGGAGCACTTATACTAATTGCAAGAGAAGCTCCATTAGTGATAGAAGAGGGGAAAAGAGAAAATAATGGGGGGATTTGTGGTGGGAGGAGGATTACACTGGCATGTATTTATATTATGGAGCTTAAGAAAATATTTATATTACGGAGCTTAAGAACATTTTGAAGAAATCTATTCATAGGCTATGTATATGGTGAGAGTGACTATTATTGTACATAATGTTTTAACTCTAAATAATTGTCTAGATATGTAGTATATATTATAATATGTTGTAGCATAGTTTATGTTCTTTCAAACATTTTTTGTATAGTATTTCTAATGTCATTTGTATTGTATTGCATTGTAATGTATTTCTATTGTACTGTATGTGGAGCTTTACTCCCTGGGCCTCTGCTGAAAATGGTTTCTGTAGACCCAGTAAGACTACCCCAGTAAACAAATGTCAAATAAATAAATAAAAATAAATATGGAAGACATGGACTCAGTAGTAGGAACTCAGAAATAATTTATATATTATTCCCCCATCCCCATGTATAAAATGGGAAAAAGGGGTTGAGGATGGATGGATGGATTCCCCAAAGTACAATAATTGGGCTAGGGTAGAGAGAGATTCTGTTTCACAGGAACATGTGCATTTAATTGAAAGTTTTAACATACATCTAAAAGCTATTTCAGATCATGCACCAATATCATCTAAGATAAAAAAGCAGGGTAGTGAAATATAAATGATACACTGGCACTTCCCCACCTACTTGTTAAGAAGAAAGGAATTTAAGGAGTGGGTAATGGAAATTATTTGAGAATTATTAGTGAACGCATACATTTCTTCAGAAGTTATAGCAAGTGAGTGGCATGAAATTAAAGTGTAGTTTGAAATAGGGTAGAAATAAAAGAAAAGAAATAAAAGAAAAAGAGATGGTTAAGAACTAGTAAGAAATGTTTAAAGGTGTTGACAAAAATTAATGTATTGCAGAATATGGGTAATCTCACCAAACAAGATGAGGCACAATTTCAGAGTGCTAAAGAGAAAATAAGGGAATATCTGGATAATGTGCAGAAGTTTAGAAAGATTGTTGTTAAGCAACTGTTTTTTTTTTAAATAACTGACAACAAAAACATTTAGCACAACAGCTTAGGCAACAGAAAGTAGAAAGAGTTGTTGCCAAACTTAGGGAGCCTATAACAAGAAAAATAACCAAAGATTCTGTAGATGTATTACATATATTTTAGAAATATTATGAAAACTTGTATAAAGCAGAGGAATGTGGAAATCAAGAAAAAACAAAAATGGAAGTATATATGGAAGACTTGGGTATGCCAAGGTTACAGGTAGATGAGATTCAACAGTTAGCAGTTAAAATATGATGATATGAGATAAAAACTATGATGTATAATCAATCTGCAGGAAAGTCTCCAGGAATAGATGGTATTCTTGTGGAAGTATGGAAGCTGGGAGGAAAGAAAGTGATAAATATCTTGAAGGTTTTGCATAACATTATTTTGAAAGAAGGGGAAGCACCAACATCCTTGAAGAAAGCTGTGAAGGTTGTAATAACTAAAGAAAACAAAGGCCCTTCAAACTCAATTTCATATAGGTTCATTTCCATTTTAAATCATGAGTGTAAAGTGCTTATGTCTATAATAGTTAAATGAATTGCAAAGGTGTTGTCAAAAGTCATCAGTGTTGTTTTGTGGAGGGATGGGAAACATTTGATAACATTAACAGAACACTGATGATCCAGAGGGAAGCAGGATGTAAGAAAATACCCTTAGTATTGGTAGGCTTGATGCAGGGAAACCATTTGACAGAGTAAGATGAGATTTTCTGAGTAGGGCAATGGAAGCATTTGCATTCCCTGATGCAATAATAGGGTTAATTAGGAGGTATACGAGGGATCATATACAAAAATTTAAGTGGGAACATTCCTTTCTGATAAGTTGTTTCTGAAAAGAGGAACCAAACAGGAGAGTCATCTTCCCCCTTTTTTTATTTGTGTTATATTCAGAGTCATTGGCAAAGGACTCAGAAATTTAAGGATGTAATTGGTATGGTATTCAGGAAAAGTTGGCTATATTTAAAGACGATATTATTTTATACCTGATAAAACAGGAAAAGCTCATGTCGGTGTGGAACATTCTGAGACAGTCTTTTTGGGATATAAAATTGGTTCCCTATTAGAACCACGAAGGTTCACTTATGTGAATACAGAAATGTCGACATGTATTCAGTGAACTGCAAAAACACAGATCGTCCTGACACGCAAAATTTGAAATGTCGAATCTTCATAGTTGGCCCTTCTGTGGTATAGCTCCTTATGGTAAGTGTGCGATATTTACGGACCTTAGGGTTAAGGTGTGGGTTAAGGTAAGTGCATAGATAGTAATGTATGCAAGGTTTAGTGTAGGGTTAGAAGTAGGGTTTTGTTTAGTGTATGTATGTGGTTTATTTATTTTGTTTGGGTAGGTAGTATGTAGCGGGCGGTGGGGTTGGTCAACTATGAAGTTTCGAGATTTTGAATTTCACGGTTTAGTGCGTTCTGTGTTTTTGCGGTTCGTGCAATATGTGTCGCTGTTTTCGTATTTGCTGAAAAGGTCTTTCATGTTTATAATATAAACCCATAAAATTAATGAAGACAGAATGAAGGCTATAGCTGTAAACTAAGCACCCATACATGAACTGCTTCACCAATACCCATGTATGTCATGGCAGCTAAGGATATGTGAGAAGAGACTAAACAAAAATACAAAAACTGAGAAACAGGAAGCTCTTGTTTATGGATATGGATAGCATAATACAAGCAGTGAAATATTTTTAGTCCCTTTAGTTTTATATACAGGTCAGGCATATTTTTATCAATCAGAAGAGAAATTGTGGACAGTAATGAGTAAAGAGTTGAAGGATTTTATCTGTGAGGGGAAGAGGGCAAGAGCCAAGTGGGATAAGTTGATCCTCCCAATAAAACAAGATGCTGTAGCATTACCTGACCTTAATGGATATTTTAGAGCAATAAAAGTAAGGTTCATATTGATAACACAGGCGGAAAGCTATAATTCAACGTGGGAAGGGATGATGGTGAAGCAGGCGGGGGAGATTCAAGAAATAAGGAGAGAGTGAGATTCTGGATGCAAATCCTTAAGGAGAACAGCAACGACCGTACAGAATATAATATTCATAAACCAGCAGAAAGTATTCTAAGACCTAAGCTAACACAAGAAGGGGAAAGGAGATTATCCTAATATAGGTGACTACAATTAAGGTACAGAGAATAGGCAAGAGGGGGCTGTAATGTACTGGAGAAAAGTGGAAAAGGAACTGTAGCACTGGAAGTAGATAACTAGAATGTAAATGGTAACAGAATGGGAAGAGGCTAAGAAGGCATTTCAGGCTATAGACTTCTTTCACTATCAGGGATTGATATCAGAATATAGACAAAAAGAAAGAGATAGGGAATCTGAAGTAAAAGACTTGCTCTGCTAGAGTTTTTTGTTGAATCTAGAGCAGAAGCTGTTGTTAAAAAGAAGTTAATTAGTAGGGCATAGAAAATATTGCAGGATAACTATAGGAGTCTATCATAGCAGATTAGAAAAGATTTGGAAGGGAGATTGAATAAGCAACTCACAAGGCAATAATGGGAAGTCATATGTATGCCCCCACATATGTGACAAGATCTAAAAGATTTAGGATTTTTGCTTGAAAGGGTTTGCATGGGTATTTTTATACCCCAAGCAGACTCCAAATAATTTTTCCTCAGGTAGATGGCAATTGTTGGAGGTGTGATGAGAAAGAAAGAGATAACTGGGAACATATGTTTTGGGAGAATAATGAGTTGGGAGACTCTAAAAACTCCCCATAGAGTACTTTGTCAAAACTATTGGGTGAGCAAATGGGTGTAACTAAAGAAATTATTTTTGAAGCGGGGATATAGGATCTGAACTGCCTAGATATAGAAATGCCTTGTTAAGTTTAATTCTGGTGCTTGCAAAAAAGGAATTACTAGAAAATGGAAATTCCTGATCCAGAGACTCCCCAGACTCTGGAATAGACTGCCCATACATGTCAAGCAGAGCGCCTCTTTGGCCCTCTTCAAAAGGAACCTTGACGAAGAGACTCCCCAGACTCTGAAATAGACTGCCCATACATGTCAAGCAGAGTGCTTCTTTGGGGCTCTTCAAAAGGAACCTTGATGAAGAGACTCCCCAGACTCTGAAATAGACTGCCCATACATGTCAAGCAGAGCACCTCTTTGGCTTTCTTCAAAAGGAACCTTGATGAAGAGACTCCCCAGACTCTGAAATAGACTCCCCATGCATGTCAAGCAGAGTGCTTCTTTGGGGCTCTTCAAAAGGAATCTTGATGAAGAGACTCCCCAGACTCTGAAATAGACTGCCCATACATGTCAAGCAGAGCACCTCTTTGGCTTTCTTCAAAAGGAACCTTGACGAAGAGACTCCCCAGACTCTGAAATAGACTCCCCATGCATGTCAAGCAGAGTGCCTCTTTGGCCCTCTTTAAAAGGAACCTTGACGAAGAGACTCCCCAGACTCTGAAATAGACTGCCCTTACATGTCAAGCAGAGTGCCTCTTTGGCCCTCTTCAAAAGGAACCCTGACGATTGCATGGGAGATAAGAAACTCACCCCAGGGGTCACGTCAGTTGCCCTGCTAGACAGAGGTCCAGGGAAGCAAATCTTGTGGGAAGAAATAGCCAGGGAATTGTTATGGCTAGGCTTGTATAGGTTCTAGGGCAGATAGCCTAATACCAACCTATGAACCTGTGAACCTATAAGTCTAATCCAATTGTATTTGAAGTAGTGAACATTGTAAATGAGACAAAAGAACTGAAAGTGGTATATTTAAAAAAGTGTAGAAGCAAATTACATATAAAGATGGAAATTGTGGGAACAATAAACTCAAAATAATGTTTTGGAGGAAGAGTGTGGTTTAAGGGATGGAAGGAATTGATCAATTTACGTAATGTTGGATTGATGAGAATCATATAAAAGAATCTGTGATGCATAATATTTATAACTGTGAACACATTAATATGGTTTGTTTTCTTTTATGTAAATGATGTTTGTCTATTTCTTAAGTGGTAATTCAATAATGGTTTTAAAAAAAGATAGAAAATGAGGTGTTACCAAAAAAAAAAAAAAGACAAAAAAACATGAAAAAAATAAAATAAAAATGTGTGTGCATGTGTCTGTGTATGTATGTATGTATGTATATATATAAATATATATATATATATATATCTATATATATATATATATATATATATATATATATATATACACACACATCTACACACACACACACACACACACACACACACACACACACACACACACACACATATAAATATATAGATATGATTATAGTTGGAAATACTGACTTAAAAACTCATCAACATGCAAGTCCTCAACCCACCAAACATCCCTACCCAGAATCTCTACTTTGCAAACAGTAACAGATTAGGTTTCCTTTGGCATTCTCTAAATACAAATTCACACCTGCTAAAACACCTAATTTATGAACATAGAAACAGCATATTACAGCACATACACCATAACAAAAAAACAAAGTGATGCTAAACACGGACAGACAGATGCACACTCACACAAGCACACACACACACACACACACACACACACACACACACACACACACACACACACACACACACACACACACACACACACACACACACACACACACACACCATACCTTTTAGCTTCTCACTGCAAAATTCTAGCAATGGCAAAATAATGTGGAATAAAGCCCCACAGTTAGGGACTGATTTTAAATATCAGTCATATAAACTTACAAAACTGCAACAGCATGCATTTTCTAAAGGATAAGAAGTCTGAAAATCAGCTGCCTGTCATTATATATAATGGAAATATTTAGACATTCTGTGAAATTCTGGACAGCTGAGAGATATCACACACACACACACACACACACACACACACACACACACACACACACACATACACACAAATCACACACTCAATGTCAGATGGGAGGGGGTGCACTTGTAGCAACACATCCTTACTTATATATACTAACTCAGTGATTATACAACTGTGAAAGTCAGAAACACACACCTTTGCTATAGTCAACTAAACATGGGTTAAGTGCAACATTATTTGATATACTGTGATTTCAAGGGTCTATTTTAGAAGACCAAAGGTGCATTCTTTCAAATGTGTCTTGGTCGAACTTAAAAGGCTGAAAGTGCAAAATATCAAAGTGGCTGTTAAGCAAATTCTTTCCCTGGGAAAGAATTTGCTTGGCCACTTCGGTACTTTGTCATTTTCGGCACTGTAGTGTGGTCTCGGAGTTGGTATATTTAAGTAGGGGAGTGTGGGGGGCAAAGTCCCCCACTTAATGTAATGTTTGAAATTGATTTTTATTTATTTTTTTTTGGAAACAATTGCTGTTCTGACACTTCGACATTGTAAGCTTTCGCTTACATAGGGTTGATCAATCACCGTTCACTTTTTTAAGCATTCAGTGTTTTACTGTTGACCCTGATTTCAATAGGAAGGCCTCTAACACCTCAATAACATGAGTCTTTGACATCATGAACTGCTACCACACACGCACGCACACACACACACACACACACACACACACACACACACACACACACACACACACACACACACACACACACACACACACGCACACGTACACATTCTTCTGCCTGAAGGTACTTAAGACCCTCTGCCAACTGTTTTTTGATCTTTCACCTAGAAATCCACACAGCACATCTCGGGTAACACATCATCTTTCTACAATTAGATGTCAGTGAGTTCTTTTATATAATTGTTACTGCTTCACATCGAGTTGTATATCAGTCCTTAGTAATATAACTTTACATTCAGTACACTGGCTTTACTTTGATGAAGCTTGATTTTCTGGCTTTGCTGACTAAGGGATAAAAATGTGATTTTAACGTGCGCATGGAAGAGTACTTCGAATGGTACATTTTTACTACTAACAAGAATAACTTTGCCATCCTTTTTATCTTCAGGATGACGCATGTTTTATGGCTTTCAGCAAACAGTAAAGATACAGCAGCAATAAAACAAGGGCTAAAATAACACAATTTTGTTATGTAAATAGCACACAAATTATGTTTATTAGACTGGAATGTTCCCTTTTTGTTAGTCCAGCTGCTGCATTTGCCATGAGATTATACACAATCAAAAGGAAGACGTAACTAGTCCACCTATAATGTTTTTGTGCCAAACACAAACATGCATGCATCTGCCTGAAAGTACTTAGGACCCCATGCCAATTGTCTTTTATTTATTCTAGCCAAGATAACAAAGGGTACAACACAACACACACACACACACACACACACACACACACACACACACACACACACATGTACACAACTGAGTACAAGAAATGTGCTCGACTGCACCAGTAATGTGAAGTCAGTCACTGGTGAAGCCAAGCATGTCTCATACTCAGCTGTGCATACGTTTTTGGCATTTCTTAGAAATATGACTTACAAAGGCCAGAAGATGACTACACATTACTAAATCTCTGTAAATTACATGCATATGTGCACAAGCTAACTATATTCAGGACTATTCATCTGAAAAATTATCTTTTTAAAATTACTGGAGAAACACCTGGAAATGAAATACATGTTTCTTAAAGGTAAAGAGTAAATGGATAAAACTTTACAGTTTATAAAGATGGAAGGGTTGAGTATACTCTCAATAAAACCAACTTTCTGAACTAGATTTATAGGTTTGTGGAGCACCACCTCAGCGGACTGAGTAGAATGGAACTTTCATTTGTACTTTATAGAATATGCATTGAACTTGATACTATTAGAACTGAACTAGCATAATAGTTCACTTATTTTGTTACTATCTCTGCTATGACTGCAGCCACTAACTTTCATTCATATAATCACTGCATTATAACTCATGCCATGAACAACTATGACATATTGTATTACCTTTGCTTGAAGACAGGAGGAAACAGTTTATCTAGACTGTCTAAGTTCCTTCCCTCCATCCCTCCTATTGAGTTAAGCTTTCTCTACCTGAGAACACTCAGTTTTGAATACCTCTGTGTATTTTCACATTCAGTGGGTCCACAACCCTTTCTGTGAAACAGACCATTATGCACATACAGGGAACTGGTAGCCCCCACAGTCTGCTGCCTGTTTTCTGTCATTCACATCAAAATGATCCCATGAAATCTTCCTGACATGATCTTGTGGAACAATATGCTATACTCCCATCCCATCTAGTATCTAGTGAGAAGAATTCATCTCATCTAATATCTGGTTTTATTTCTAACATTTTATTTTCTTCCATCCCTGCTTCCCCTTCAACTTCCTTCCCATGTCCTGTTGAATGTTTGAAAGAATTTGGAATCTGTCAGTAAAAAAGTCTTTCGGCTTTTCCCGGTTAGGCGTTTCCACAGCACATCACCAGTCCACTAATGATCGGCAGTGGGGTTTTACAGTGTCAAGTTGCCAGCCTGGCACCTAACCTTCAAAGAAGGCACACCCACTTACCTGCATGTCTTTTCAAATTCACTCAACCATGAGGAGGACATGCAGACTCCACACAGAAGCTGCTCCAGCCAAGAATCAAACTGGAATACTTCTTACTGGGAGGTGGCAATGCTAACCGCTGCACCACTACTGCCTACTTTGGAATCTGTCACTAATTCTTTTAAACATTCAGTAGTTCCATAACCATAGCCATGAAAATGTACTTTCACAGTAGGTAATGGAAAATGTGTAGCCTGTGCCCCCAGGCTTTTCGGGGACACCCTTTCCTATGTCTCTATTTTCCTGATATATCTTGTGTATTATTAATATGTCCCACTGCCTCTTCTGGTCTCCGCCCCACCTCATTTTTCTACCTGTAGTCTTTAGTCATGTTCTTTCTCCTCTATGCCACACATCCATCTGATGGCCTTTTTTCTGGACATCACCCTGCAAGTGTGATGTGTGATGCTGTTCTTCTCGAATGACTTAAAAATCTGCAGACAATATACAAGGTAGGGCCAGACTGGCACTGAGTAGTGCAGAAGCATTATTTCTTTCCTTCCAGTGTCTAGCCCTTTGAGGATATGTTCCTATATTCTTTAATCAGCTGCCATAATTCTGTCTGTTCAAGGTTTCCAGGTCAAATCAACACCCAAGATAGTTTCCCTACTGTGTCACCATCAGATCCTTTTCCTGTTGCGACACCATTAGATCCTTTTCCTGCTGTGACACCATTAGATTACTGTTATTTCCAATTTCCCAGCTGATATATCAAAAAAGAGCAGTGATCCAAGTGCAGTGTTTGCATCTGTCTGCAACCTTTCAGGTCATCTGAACAACCTCTCCAAATCCCTCCTTAGACCTTTCTCCATCCTTAATTGATGCATCTGCCTTTGTCTCACCAGAAAAGACACTGATCCCATGGGGTTGGGAGGGTGGCCTAATGGTTAAGGTGTTCACCTTGCAAACACAAGGTGTGGGGTTTGAGTCTCACAAGGGATAATTGACTAGGCTTAAAATGGCTTGCAAGGGCAGTTAGTTTAGTACTAATCTATGAACCTCTTACCATTTTCCTTTAGGAATTCTGAAATGAACACACTCTGAAGAATACTGGGTCCAGAATTCGCCATGTGCTACTCCACTAGTCATTTTTTTTATTCTTAGCAGCCACCTGTGCCTGACCAATCACAAGCTTTGCTGAAATGCAAAGAGACAACACTTACTTGTGCTCCTCTGTCAAATATCCTGCAACCCAGTTATAAAAGGAGATCAGGTTCATCTGACAGCTACTTCTGGTCATAAACCCATGTTGGCTGTTATCATGACAATTCTTGTCTTCTAAGAAAGCAGTTGTCTTTTTCTCTTGTAATTGGCCCATGATATTACCTGCCACTGTCGATAGGTTAACAATCCTTTAGTTTCATGGAGTTTTCCTGGTGCTCGTGGTTTGACAAGAGTACCACGTTTGAGGTATTATAGTCCACCGACACTTCTGAATTGGAAACTGGGATGTTGAAGATCTATGTAAATGGTTCTCCAGCAATGGCAAGATTCACTGAATGCAGTCCATCTGGTTCCTGTGCATTATCCTACATTACGGCACACAGTTCTTTATCCATCTTATCCTCCCTCTATATCCTGGTGTCACTATTTACTGCTTTTCCCACTTTTCCTTGCTTTTCTCCCAGCACAGCATCCCACCCTTGCGTTACTTCTTCTTTCACCCAGCCTTCTATTATCTCTTCCCTGTCCTCACTCAGTCTGTCCATGTCTCTCCATCTTTTCTGCTATGTACTTAAAATGTGTTTGCTCCCCTTTCTAATTCCTTGCACTGACTCCCTTTAGCTTCTGCTTTGGCTGCCCTTACTACCGCTACCATTCTTGATTTTCAGCTCATCTCTTTTTCTGTGCCTCTTTCACATGCACAGTCCATCCCTTCCAGTGCACCTAGGTTCTACTGTTTGCTATAATCGCTACCTTCACATTTTTATATAACCACAATGGTGTTTCAGTCTTTCTGTCTTTTGCTGCATTGTCAAATCCTTGACCGTATCCTTGAAACTCCAAGTCTGATCAGTCCCCATAATCTGTTCACCACCTAAATTTATCCACAGACCACTAATTCATTTTGACCCTTCCCCCATCTTAACATAATCTAACCCCCAAAATCCCACATCACTTTTGTATTTCAGTCCTTACCCTCCCCCACTCTAAGCCACAGAGGTTTATGAATATTTTAGTTAAGTTGCTGTCATTTTCTCATCCCTTATCACTTCACCTCCATTAGTACCACATTCAGAATCTGTTGCTTTCCTTTCTGATACAGTCTCTCAACAATCAGCTGAATTGTTCATGGTCCAAGGCCTCAGAAACCTCTTACTCACAAATACTTACCCTGGCAAAGCATGTTCG
Source organism: Protopterus annectens (assembly GCF_019279795.1). Lineage (NCBI taxonomy): Eukaryota > Metazoa > Chordata > Ceratodontiformes > Protopteridae > Protopterus > Protopterus annectens. The sequence goes on from NC_056742.1 coordinate 387,745,294, forward strand.
CTTAGAATGTGCACTCAATTATCTGTCAGATTTTTTTGCCTCTCACATTCATGGCCCTTGCTTGCTATTGCCTTCTCATCTACCTCTTCTGGCAGGTCATTTGCTCCTACATGCACCACAATGTGCTCTCCCCCCACTTGATGACCAAGCCTAAGCCCCCAAGACTAGTTTAACTGTGACCTGTCCTGCCCTGCCATCATTAGTTAGAATCTGAATCCCCCTTTGTGACTGAGTCTGCAATCACCAAAGTTATCTTCTCTATCTGCATGTGTTCGCCTCCTCCATCATTTACTACACCATCTCATTACTCCTGTTATCTGCTGTTCCACAACTAATTCCTTTCCCATCCCTCATGTGCTTCTCTTACAGGATCTAGACCTCGTTGCTGCCTTTAGCCTCCCTGCGTTGTTACACCACTCAACCCATTCCTTCTCTACCTGCTGCTTCTTTCTGTTCCCCTTTTTCTCCACAGCCTGCTAGATACCTGTCCTCTGCTTTCTTCCCACAGTGGTTACCAGCTTCCTGTCACCTTCCTCACTTGTTTCTGTCATATGTCTGTATGACCTCTCTGATCACTGTCTCCTTGTTTTCCCTTGCCTCCTTCATGGCCCTCTCTAGATCTGCTCTCCATTCATTACGTATCACTGTGGTCCATGCCTGTATGTTCACCTTCACTGACTTCTTTTTTCACCAGTTTTCAGGCTGCATCTCCCAGCATCTTTCCTCACTTTTTCTGTTTACCCTCATTGCTTCTACTTTTCTAACAACCTCTGTTCGTGTTCTGCTGTCCTTTGTCTTAGTCCTACCTAACCATTTCCGCTCTGTCATGCCATCTCGGTTACTACTGCTCTTTTTTCTCCACTTTATCTCTTTCTCACCTGACTAGTGGACTCACTACTAGCTCTTAGCCTGTATTTTATCCCCTGAAGCTGATACTTTCTGTTGCAGACCCCACATCCTCTGCCACACTGGAAAATTTGCTCAGCAACATAAGTGAATCTAATATCTCTCTCATTTCCCCCATCTTCCTCCTTCCTCTTTCCTCAGGCATTCATTGCACCCTTCATTATGGCCTTTTCTAGATTTTTCTTTCTCTTTCATTTTTTTTTTTAATTTACTATCATCTAGCCGGGCTACCTTAGCTATTTTCTCTAACAGCTTAGGAAATAGCAAACTCATTAACAGGTTCTTAAGTAGCATCATTTACTTTACCACTATCAAACACAAATGCAATACAAAGTCTCCATTCATTCTGTATTCTAGTGGGGGAATCCTACGTTTAGTATTTTCCAAACTGACAGACATATTAGATACAAACAGGCAATCAGTATCTAATTCTACTCATAATGATACCGGAAACAAAAATAAGGTTGCTGTGTGTCTTACATCAACAGTTAACAGTTAAGATGTGAAATTAAAATTTTCATTAACTAAGCTAATGTGAAAGACATAAATGAATCTATCTATGTCTTTATGAGAGTGCACATATAAACATGCACACACTTACATACATATATGAATATAGACAGACAGACGGATGGATTTTTGTGTGTGGTTTTACTGTTTTGTGATTCAGGACTTTGTGTGTTCAGTGAATTTTTATTTTGGGAGATATCTGGCTCATTTGACTCATTTGAAGCTATTTTTTGTTAATCTGGCTAAATGAACGGGATCTCAATTGTTCAATACAATTTCCTTTGGTGCTGGAAGATCAGAAGGCTGTGTGTTCTATTCTCGGTTGAATTAAGCTTCTAATACTCACACTGCAGTGTAGCATAGGGGGGTTTCTACACTCCTGAGTGTACCAGCCTTCTAATGAGATATTAAACTGAGGCCTCATCTGCCTGAGTGGGTGTTAGCTCAGGTGGATGTAAAGATCCCAGAGCACTTTTCAAAAAAAAAAACAGTAGAGGAAATTCTTTAGTGCCCTAGCCAAATTACCCCTAGCCAGTATGAATAGCACCTCAGGTCTTACCTAAAAGAGGCCATTGCTCTAGTGAGTCTACCCCTCTTAAGAAAGTATAAATAAAATAAAATAAGATAAAATAAAATAGATAGGCACATAGATGTGTATATATATGTACATGTAGAATGCAACACACGTCTCTCTCTCTCTCTCTCTCTCTATATATATATATATATAGATAGATATACAAGTTTTAGTCAAACTAAACAAAATATGAACATCAAATGGCAAAACAATCTCCTGAAAGCAAAGTATCCCCAATGCACAAACTCCCAAGCCACAGAGCAGTGAACATACACATAAAAACTACAATGCTACACATACAAAATACATAAAACATTCTTTTTTGCAGATGAGCAAGCATACCTGCACCCCTAAGTATGGAGGGGAGCACCTATACCACAACACTTAAATATACCAACTCCATGATTGCGCCAACTTGAAGAAGACAGAAATCTCCCTGCTGCGACTAATTAATGCCAGTGCACACTGAATATACTAATTCATCTGTACTCACAAAACTAAAAAACCCAAAAAAAAAAACAACAGAGCATAATAACACCTAACATTCTCTCCTAAACCTACACAGAAAAAAGTGTATGACATTCTGAGCAACAACACATTTCTGAAATATGCAGTTCTGTTCATATTCTCTATCATACTGCTACACAAACTATTCAACCAGTTCAGCATTTGATATTGTAAGCTACACTGCTACACTCTCTCTCTCTCTCTCTCTCTCTCTATATATATATATATATATATATATATATATATATATATATAGTTACTTGGAAAACAGACACCAATCCGTAAAATGGCAGAATAACCTCTCTAGCTTTCTCCCAAATAACATAGGAGTGCACTAGGGGTCAGTCTTAGGACCCCTGCTATTCAACGTTTTTATAAATGACCTACATAAAGTTCCCTCTGACTGTACTACCATACAATATGCAGATGAGTCAACCATAATCTGTACCTCCAATAACTTCTCTGACCTCCAAAAGTTAACTCAAAAGACCTTTACATCCATAGAACTCTGGCTAAACCAATCACAGCTATTACTTAACCCTAATAAATCTAAACTACTTATCTTTGCATCTAAACCTGTTCTCCATAAACATAACCCAAATAGAGTTAGTAAATCAGGCCAAACTGCTAGAAATTACTATTGACAGCAAACTTAGCTTTGACTTGCATATTAATAACGCAATAAAAAACTCACTTCAAATTAAGCAAACTTTACAAAAACAAGCAATACTTAGACAAAGCCATTTGAATAAAACTTTGAAAAAGTTTTCTCCTTCCAACATTACTATATGGGTTTCCTATCTTTACTGATCTCCACAACTCTTTGCAACACAAACTGCAGTCTTGTTATTATAAGATTGCAAAAATTTGCATCAGCCCAACTAAATCGCACCCGCCATTGCCAGGCCACTAGAGAACTAAATTGGCTAGAATTTACACATTACCTACATTACACACAACTTACCTTTGCCCATAAACTCATTTATAAGCGCGAGTGTTGCCCTTCCCTGAAAAATATCATTGAACCTTATGTCCCATCCAAAAATTTACGCTCTAACAACAAACACCTACTTAAAGTATCAAAACCTAGTAAAAGCAGTTAGCTGCCTCTATTCACATTCCATAACTAAGCTGTGAAACACCCTCCCATCATCAGTTACAAAATTAGACAATATCACCCCCTTTAAAAGAAAACTAAAACAACATCTCACCGATAACCCCAGCTGCAAATGCAACACATATCCACAGCCTCCTTAATCTAGCAAAACTGTTTCACATAGCAAATATACTTGTGTATATGTCATACTGTTACAACATATGGGTTATCCCTAATCTTTAGTATCCTAGTCCACACATCTATACAGCTATCTTAACACATTTTCTCTTCTCTGTCACTGTCTACGTTTAATACTACCATTCAGTACATGCCACCTATAATCTACATATTCCTACCACCTAGCTATAAGATTCTAACTATATCTATCCTACCTTTAAGTTTAACTTTCTAATTTTACCTTCCCACTACACTTAACTCCCCCCCCCCAAAAAAAACTGAGCTGTATTGTTAAATATTTCTAACAGTATAATTTTTCTACATGTTAATGTTCCATTGTTACTGTATTGTGCCTTTTTTACAACATGTGGGCTGTTTAGATAGTTTTCTGTATTATTTCACTTGCTTTATAAGTAATTGTTTCTTTATAAATTCATATAATGATTTTCTTGTAACTTGGAGCTTTTCTCCCTGGCCTCCATTGAAAATGTGTCTCAAGCCCAGTGGACTTTCCCGGTTAACAAATGTCATTAAATAAATAAATACATAAATAAATAAATAATAAATTATATATATATATATATATATATATAGAGAGAGAGAGAGAGAGAGACACACACACACACACACACACACACACACACACACACACACACACACACACACACACACACACACACACACACACACATTTTCTTACTTTAACCTGTCACTTCATAGGTTAAAGAAATCATACTAAAATAATACTGCAGTCAACATCAGACAAGCATTCATTATCCTCTATACCAAAGGCCCCAAAGGCCTCATACCTTTGGTACACAAGCCATATGTGACCTTCAGCTACGTATGTAGCTTACCAAACATTTGCCATTATGTGCCAGCCTGGCTATGACTGAGTAGCTTGAACAACTGAGATTTCAATGAGACTGTAATAGTAAAGTTTCATTTCAAGCTTGATTGTTGATCTAAAACCACATTTCAGTGTCATTTCATTCATTCATTCATTCATTCATTCATTCATTCATTCCTTTTCCAATTGGAAGCTTTAGCATTATTAGGATAACGTGAGTAATCTGTGAATGAATGTATTATTAAAACTATTCATCTTGCATTGTAACAAGACAATGACTAAGCAATTGATTTCCTGTTACTTTATGAGACATATGGGAGAAATTGTTTTGATCAGAGCAAATTATCTCAGTGGCCACTCAAAATGTCAGTCGGACTAAATATTCCCATTTATCATGATTGTTTTTTCCTCTTGCAAGGATTTTTGTACATGATGGAAGGACACCAGAGCACAGGGAACAAGTTATATCTGTAGGCAGTGGTAACAGTGCATAACGTCCCCAACACTGATCCATTCATTAGTTTTGCTTTTACTTTTTATGGTGATTGAGGTTAGGGTATCTATGAATGACAGCAAGAAGCTGAAATACACTTCTGTTATGTTATTTCTTTGACTTTCTTTGTGATCACACCTCAGGAATGACTGCTAAATGGAGTGATGCAGGCTGTGTGTGAAAGTATAGCGTATTTAACTGTTCATCAATAAAATTATTATATATATAAATGGTGTGGTCAGTGGAAGTGCATATGTGCCAGAGAGGGAAAGGTTAAAATACATTACTGTGGACATTCACTTTTCATCTGTCATGAGAAGATAACACAAGAGGTGTACTCGTAAGGTGGTTATCTTTTGGGGATGAGGAGGCAGGCTATGTGTAACAGCATAGGGCAGTTATATGATCATTGTTGAATTATGACTGATATGGCTTTTTTCAGAGAGAAGGCATTGCATCTGTGAGCAACACATTGAAATCATTGCTGTGGCTATTATGCCATTATGTCTTTTATTTTCTTGACAATCAAACACCAGAAGTGTACAAAGTCACTTTCACTTTTTTGTTGTGGGGGTAGCCCATATATGAAAGTAAAGGGCAATTATGAAATCACCTAAATGATCATTGCTATGACTCATTATGGAAAGTAGTGTATGTCTCTGAGAGCAATAAGATGAAGAACTTCATTGCTGTAGCCTTTATAGTAAAGCCACTTGTTCACAGTCAAAGGTGGTGCACCCTTTCGACACACTCTATTAAAATAATATATGTATGAAAGGAGCTGAAACTAGTGTTGTATTTTAGAAGCACAATGAAGACACAGCCAGTGCCTTGAATTACAAGTTGTTACTTTAATTTCATAGTCATCACAGAAAATATTTGTTTAAATTAAGTTCACAGCAAACTTTACACATTTTAACCTTTTTTTTTGTAGGGGAATATGTAAATAAAACAATAAATATATAGGTTCATAGGTTCATAGGTAGGTACTAGGCTATCGGCCCAAGGGCCTATGTAAGCCTAGCCAACAAGGTTCCCTTGCTTATGCCACCCAATAAAGTTATTTTCCTGTGCCACTGTCGAGCAGACACAGAAGTGATCCCCGGGGTGTATTTCCTATTTCCCATCCACTCATCAATATTTTTCTTCAAGAGTGCTAATGAAGAACTTTGCTTGACATAGATGGGTCACCTTTTCCAGAGTATGGGAAGTCTCTGGAACAGGAATCTATCCCTCCAGCATGTCATGTTTATTGTGGTGACAAGGTTTAGGTCCCTAGAGCGTGTAGCACGGAGGGATTGGGATTTCTTTAGGTGTAGCATGTCCAACAGCTCTGGGTTTGACATAGCTTTATATATTTGCTGCTTTTACAATATAACAACTAAAATCATCACTTATATGTCACTGGCAGTGATGCTTTCCACCTGTTTCTTACAAATAACACACTAAACTTATTGAAATGGTTCACATTCCAAACACACTAAAGTTATTGAAATGGTTCACATTCCAAACACACTAAACTTATTGAAATGGTTCACATTCCAAACACACTAAACTTATTGAAATGGTTCACATTCCAAACACACTAAACTTATTGAAATGGTTCACATTCCAAACACACTAAACTTATTGAAATGGTTCAGATTCCAAACACACTAAACTTATTGAAATGGTTCACATTCCAAACACACTAAACATATTGAAATGGTTCACATTCCAAACACACAACTTATTGAAATGGTTCACATTCCAAACACACTAAACTTATTAAAATGGTTCACATTCCAAACACACTAAACTTATTGAAATGGTTCACATTCCAAACACACTAAAGTTATTGAAATGGTTCACATTCCAAACACACTAAACTTATTGAAATGGTTCACATTCCAAACACACTAAAGTTATTGAAATGGTTCACATTCCAAGACAGTTGCTCTCAGTGTAAGTCTGCCCTGATTCCAAAAGACCTGCTCTCAGTGTAAGTGACTTACTTTGGTATAAGGCCTATCTATAAACAGGCTTATTATGATGACCAGTTTTCAAAACACCTGCTCTCAGCCTGCTCTCAGAGTGAGCGGTTACTTACACTGAGAGCAAGTCTTTTGGAATCGGGGTCATTGTCTTCTAATGTTATGTGGTCTTAGTGTTGCCACCTATCCATTTTTTCCAGACTGTCCTGAAATTAAAATGATTGTTTGGTAATCCAGATAACACTGTACAAATTCTGGTATTCTGTTCACAAAAAGAAAAAAACTATCATAGTTTCTTAAGTTGGTAGATTTACTATGCTTTTTACAGAAAGCATAGTAAATTGGCAGACAAAAGCATCACAAATGGAAAAATAGGTTGTTCCCCCTAGCCAGGCATAATGATGGTGTCATGAAATGGGCAGGAAATGGGCAGAGAGAAAGGAGGAGATGGCCAGGGTTATGGGAGGTGTGGGGGGTGCAGCCTTGGTCCAGTTTTAACCACAATAAAAAGTGGTGACCTTATGTGGTCTTGGAGCTCCATTACAGAATATCATGGTTATAATAATCAATACTGAAAAATACAGTCAGAAAACTGTAACTACTCTCATGAATCATTCAGTCAACATCAGTAATACATAAATTCACTTTTTGGAGGGAGGGGGCATCACCTCTCCACCCTCGCATTCCTGATATGTATGTTGGGGGTGTGGGGGTGTAGCCCCCCACTTAGTTTGAGGACATATTGTCTTCTGGAGACAGCTAGTCATTGGTGTTGTAACTATGCATGTCTATTGTTTAAAATTTATTCTTTTGAAGTTTTTGGTAAAATAGAATATAACCCCCCAACTATATATACTAACTCCAGGATCGCACTACAGTGGATAAAAGGGCATATACCTTTTACTTGCCTTACAGTACCCTACACAGTGCCATATATACTAACTGCAGTTCAGTGAAATGAGATTCAGTGAAATGAGTTTTCAGTAATTTGTGTTTTCAGCAATGTGGTCTGGGTGAAATGAAATTCAGTGAAATGAGATTCAATGAAACAAAGTAGATCCGTATATATAGATATAGATATAGATATATACTAACTTCCAAGAATGTGGTATATTACAGTTGGGGAGATTATCTTAAAAACACAATTGTACATCAGTATTCACATTATATTTCCTGCTGTTTTGTGATCCCACTTTTCTGCCTGGGACTCAGCCATCAAGTACGTATACTAGTTGTTATTTGGTCCTTGTGGTAATTTAAGTTTGAGACCCCTGCCTAACTCTTTCACAAGGTTAAAGTACTGGTTTGAGACATGCTTATCATTAATACAAGAAGAAAAAAAAAGAAAAAGTTTGTTAAACAGAATTATTACAGTTTTTTTTATAGCAGGTCTATTGTGCTTGTATTTTCATATTTTCATATTCAGGCCATCCTGAAAAATATCTCAGGCCTGCAACAGTAAGACACTGAGTTAGTTGGCCAATGGCAGAGTAAAACATTTGCATGTTTATTTACTTTATTAACCAGGCATGTAGATTGGTCCTAAGACCATCTTCAGCCATGAATAGGGCATGACAATACATATAACTAATACAGGAAAATATATAAAAAGCATAATACATGGAAGAAAAAAGTCTGTATTTATCACTGAAGGGTACACAAGTAAACATCTGTCCAATAACAAATAAACAATTGCAGTACTACTGTGATGCAGCCTGATTACACACACACACACACACACACACACACACACACACACACACACACACATGAACGCACGCATGCACGCACACACACACACACACACACACGCACACACACACACACATGTGTGTATGTATCTATCTGTTTATCTGTCTATCTATCTACCTATCTATCTATTTATCTATCTGTATTTTTTCCTAGCTTTACAGATATAATATAGTCTATTTCATTTTACTCACATTAGACATGAAGGCCATAAATAAAAATAAACTCTGATACAAAATGGAGTTTCTTCTGCTTATCTTCCACAATTGCCTAATTTGTTTTGACATTTCACTTCATATCTCCTAAAGCACAACAAGGAAGATGCTGCTGGTGACGTATTTAGCATATTTTCCCAAAAGGCATAGTGTGTTGCTCACCAGACTTCTATATTTAGTGCTCTTTAACCGAAAAGAACATCAGCTGGCTTGCTTCATGTTTATAACTGCTATAATTTAAAGCTTATATGCATTGAAATGCATCAAAATGCATGCAACTACAATTTTACAATAGCTCTGCTGAGGTCCGTATGAAGTGCATGTCTGTTGTTATACATGGCTTGTTATAAGCCAGACTATATCAGATAAATATCTATGTCGTTTTTTTAGTTTTACCCTTTATTCTTATTTTATTTCTGTTTCTTTTAAAAAGTCATCTTTAATGTCAGCCCTTCTGACTGGAAACTACATTTCTTCGACCTTTTGCATTTCATTTTTTATGTCTGACTCTTTTCATATTTCTTTCTGTTTCCCATTTTGTTTATGGGTCTATTGCTTTGCACAGGTATACCTGCTGCACTCTTCCAACAGCCTACCATTTCCCTATGCTTACTTTTGTTTTTATTTGTCTGTTGTTCTCTGGCCATCTGTCTTTACCTGTTCAAAAATTCATGTTACACCTGCTTGCTGGTTCACACCTGGTGTGCTCCTCTCTTGTCCTGTTTCATTGTGACTGAATAAGGTGAGGCTGTTCCACTAAATGGGCTTGGAAGTACAATTGCATATTATGTTGCTGGTAACGGTAACACGTGCCCTGCATCTCTAAATACAAACAATGCAGACGTTACAAATCCTCAGGTAGGTTGTAAATGGTTTTCTTCTGAGCCCCATTTGCTGGACCAAACTCTCTTTACTGGGTCATGATTAAATGGGATCTGTAAATGAAATAAATTCCTCCCCTTCTAATAGATTGATACTATTTTTTTTCATACCTTTTTCCATTCAATATTTCCTCATCACCATTTTGCTTGAGCTAAACACTGTCTTCTTTTATGGGCTTTTCTACTACTTTTGTGTTATTTATCATTTCATCCTGATATGTTCATTGTGCTATACATTGTCAGATGGCATTTGTCTTAATGCTGGGTACACTTTACCTTTGAATGCATGCATAAAGCTTTATATCTTGTTTATTTTTGTCATGTTATATATGAGTCACTTGTCTTCAGATACTCATTGCTTTGTACTTTTTTTGCAAATAAAACCTTGAGTTCTCACCTATATATCAACCTTTCATTTATCAAACTTTACCCTCCAACCCTGTTGGATGCAACATAATTAATCACAAGGCATTTTTTTTAGTTACGTTCATAATCTCAAAAGCACAACTCAGCAATGCACTGTGCTGATTGTGAACAATGTTACCTACACTGAAGCTGAAGATACAGCAAATCTCCTGGCCCATAAATTTAGCTCTTAACTTTACCTCTCTCTCTCATCCATCTATCCTTTGAGATATACCTAAAACTGTCTTGCCTCCAACTATCACACAAGACCAAGTCCTAAAAGTCCTATCAAGAGCTATAAATTACTGCATCAGTGGGTCCTGAGAATACACCTGGATGCATCTTAAATAGCATGAAGCATGATTTAGCCACATCCCTAACAACACTGTTCAATCTCAGCCTCTACACACATTTTGCAGCATGTAAATGGAGAGAAGCCATGGCCATTCTCCTATAAGGGAGGACTTACCACAGATCCAGGCAATTACATACCCATAAGTCTGGCCTGCCTCATATCAAAGCCATGGAAAGATTTATGGAATTAATCAGTCAGGACATATGGAACCTCCAAATACTGGACCCATCTGAATTTGGATTAATGCAGGGCAGGTCATGTTTACTCAGCCTGGTGGATTTTTTTTTAAAATTCACGAAAGCAATGGATGAAGGCAAAATGGTACACCTCACATACCTTGCCCTGGCCAAAGCTTTTGACACAATTCTCCACTAAGGTAAAGTAGAAAAGCTAAATAAACTGGGAATAAACCCTTATGTCACCTACTGGATTGTCAACTGACTCACAGATAGGATGCAGATAATCTAAATAAGGGAAGTTACCTCCACAAAGAGAATGGTCACCAGTGGAGTACCCCAGGGTTCTGTGCTGGGATCTCTCTTGTATGGCATCTACTTTTCCTAAAGTAAAAGCCAGTACCAAAGAGCTCTCTCTGACCTAGGAGCAGTCATTGAATTCCCAAATGAATTAGCCATCCTGCAGGAAGGTTTGTCTCAAATAAAAAAAAATGGTGTCAAAATCATGGATTGAAACTATATGCCAAAAATGCATTATTATATCTTTTGGGAAACTATCTACCCCAGGGAATTACCACACTGACAATATGCCCCTAATACTTGACACAGCTGTTTGGGATTTGGGAACTTATGTGGACAATGACCTAACTTTCAACCAACATGTGTTTATTGTTGTAAGAAAGCCCTTCTATATTGCACAGCATATAAGCAAAGGAATTGTGTCAAGATCTAGGGATATTTTTCCCCCCTTTACTCAGCCCTCAATAGGCCAGTCATTGAGTATACTGCCCCCTTTGGCATGTATCTGTCCAGACACATGCAAGAACTGGAATACCCACAGAGATACCTTACTAAAATGATACAATGACTAAACAACATGTCCTACATGGACAGACTCAAAGCCCTGTCATTATACTCTGCATCCTACCTGTATATGGCATACAATGCATCCTCTGATCCATTACTGATGGATTTACTGCACATCAGGAAGTCAAATGGCATCAGAAATACTTGGCCTAGGGATCTGAACCACTTCTGTAACATCAAATGGTTTGGTGGGATAGGTATATCTCACAGAGGATGCTGCTGCTGTGGAAGACTCCCCATCCAAATAAAACAAAGTTCATCCCTGTCCATATTCAAGGACAACTTAGATGGGGTCTATGATCAGCCATTGAATGGCATGTTCATTGAATTGACAGTTGCCATTCACAAACCCTAGAACGTGCCTTTTCTTGATGAGGCACATCATTGTAAAAAGCACATTGAATGGCTATACCTGAACAAAACAAAGTGAACAGCTGGAGGTACCTGTGGTTAAAGTAGCGATAAGGAAATGTTCCCATTCCCACTGCAGTGTGATCTCAGAGTTGGTAAATAGAGTTACAAGGGGGGGGCACAGTACCCCACTTTAGGAGGATTAGAATCCTCCTAACGTGGGGGGGGCTGCACCTCCCACACCCCTCAATGTGGGAAGGCTGCACCCTCCACACACCCCTAATTATATATACCAACTCTGAGATCGCACTGCAGTGGGGAAAGGGAAAGTTTCCTTACTGCTACCTTACCTACACGTATGGAAGTCCTTTTACTTTCTGTTGGCCAACTATGGCCATTCGATGTGTTTTTTATGATGATGTGCGGTTTCGCTGAAAGGGACTTTCAAGAGTTTATGTTTGGCGAATGGCTGTACGATGAAAATACCATTTGACGGATGAACATAGACCTACTTTGATCTATGATTGGGAAACAGAAAATTACCCCAGGACTGCCCCTGTAGTACTAATGAATAGAGGGAGCTCCTAAATACTTTACCCCATGCGTGGGTTCCCCCAAATTATCTATGGTATGATTGCACTTATTATCATTAGAAGTAACATATAATTATCGACCATGGGGTAGGTGAGGCCAGTCTATAACCACATAGAATAGGTTATTTCAAACAGGGAGACTGCCTAGGCTTAAAATGACTCACAAGAGCAGCTAGTCTAGTACTTACCTATGGACCTGTGAACCTAATTAATTGTGAGTCATTTAATTGAAATGAAGTTAGTCATAACTACAACATTTACACATGTCTACTGGAGCTAACTTGGTTAGCAAATTCCTAAGATAAGCAATACATTGGCACTGAGTTGGCTCTGTGCCCAGAAGGAAGAAACCATGATTACAGCCCAGATTACCTGGTATTGACTAGGGGCTGGGGCACTAAAGAAGATGACAAGGAAAGAAGGGAGAGTGGAAACGATACTGTCCGCCCATCCATGTGCTAGAGAAGCAGCTAGACATGCTACTGTTGTACTGACACCTACTGCAGTCTGGGTGCAGTGTATGAATGACAGCAGCAATTGGACCATGGTGGGGGCATGTACACCAAGCACTGAGTTGGGAATTAAGCTAATAAGCTTACCTGGGAGGAAGATAGTGTGGGTAAAATCTATCAGCTGCTGTTGGGAGTTATAGCTTAACCATAAAACCCTACTGGATGCCTGGATGATGATCTCCAGTGACGGTTCCCCTCCATTTGGAGAGGAAATAGGCTAAATTGGTCACTGGCGGGGTATTGGTTGACAGGCAACATGGACAGAAAGAACATAAAAACAAAAACAATGCATCAGCATGGGTAGCTACCACAATCAGGTAATTTTCTACATAATATAAAGCAGATCAATACTCTCTTCTCTCCAGTGAAATTGTATATTACCCACTGGCCAGATCGAACCAAACAATCATGGGAGGGTTTCAGAAGTATGGCAATAAAGTCTATATCAGCACATAAATATACAACGAATAACCAAAGTAAGTGCTCCTATTTCCTAAAATATTGGAGTCTTCTCCTGGATCATATTTTGAAAGATTAGCTGAATGTGGAACGACAAATTATTGTGATTGTTAAATGAAAAAGGGCACAAAAGCACTCACCCGCATGAGTTTTGTGTCACCTCTGTTCTATATATGTATCCATATTGAAACAATATGTTAACTGTGACACAACGTTAATTAAAAATTGACTGTAGCACTATTTGTACATTGTGTATATAGGATATCAGTGTATTTTTGTTGTAACACTGAAAATTGTCTTGATACATGATATACCTATGTCTGAATTTTTTTTGAAAAAAAATGATAATCATACTGTATCTTGCATAATGATTGGATCTTGTAATATACATACAATACAACAGAAGAAGAAAAATTAAATATCTGAAAAAAATAGAGAGAGTACATCACAATAATTACATTAAGACTAATGCAAGTAATATGAGGCAGTCACCTAAATGAATTACTGTTCTGCAGGGTGTACATCATTCCTACGAGGTAGCTATCATAACAGTTTCTGTCCTTTAGAGAATACATTGGTACTAATAGCTAATTACTACTGTATCAACAGTACTGAAGAGTATATTTCAGTACTAAAACCAATTACACTCCTGTTAAGTGCACTTAATGCTGTTAGGTACTTACCTCACTCATCTGTTGCCCTGTGGAGAGTCAGTTATAGTCCTGCACAATGTACATCAACACTGTCAAGCAGCTACCCAAATCAATAATGTCTTGCAGTAACTGCAGTCTTACAAAGTGTACATCATTTTAACCCTTCGTTATTTGTTCAGTTACTGTCCTGTTAAATATCTCAGAGCTTCCAGTTAGTTACTTCAGTAATTGAATCTATACTGGTTGTTTTAGGATACTTTGCAAGTACTAGTTTTTAAAGGTAAAACTGTGAACATATAATTCCATTTGTTTTATAGGGAGTACAGAAAAAATAAATAAAAAGAACTCTACTCATGTGTATCTATTTTTGGCTAGGTAAATGTAGTGCATTTGATATATTACTAGTACAATGTATTGTGTTTATTTCAGGATAGTTTGCTTTTACAGATGGAAACGTTTCAGGATAGTTTGCTTTTATGAGTGTAAATGTGCGTATTTTATTTATTTTTAAATTCTGTCTTCAATAAGCTAAAATGTACTGCTTTGGGTATAGCATGAATATGACTGTACTGTTATTGGGGTATTTAGTTTTGCTTTGTTGTGCAGGTACTACAATAATCCAAATGCTTTAAGGTAGTGGTTGTTCTGTTCTGCTGCTCTGTAACGGTAAGTACAACTAACATTTTATTTCTGTAACTTTTAAAATGTGGGACTGTTTTAATTTTTTTTCTTATTAATGTTGTGTTCAGAGTTAAATGGGGTCTGTGTGGTCCACTGTGCATTTGTAATCTATTTTATAGTGGCTGTTTAGTGATAACATGCAAGAAGTACCTTTTAAAAAGAGAAAATGTTTGTATATAATTTTATTTTTGGGGGGTCCATTCAGAGATAAATGTACTACATTTGACATATTACTAACAGATGTTATTGTGGTTGTTTTAGGACAGTTTGCTTTCACAGGTGGTGCTGTTTCAGGATGGTTTGCTTTTATGGGTGGAAATGCGTGTGTACTTTATTAATTAATTTGCTTTAGTAATGCAGTCTTCATAAATAAACTGTAGTGCTTTGTGTATAGCAGCAATAGATTTCATTGTGGCTGTCCTGTTGTTGGGATGTCTTTTTCTTTGTTGTGCAGAGTAAATTAGTACTATTGTAATGTTAATGCTTTAAAGAATGTGTTATTCTTTTCTCACCCTACTTAGATGTGGAGTGTACTGTGGGAACAAAGCTAAATTTGTAGCTGTTTCATTTTACTACTTTTAATGGTCAAAAAGCTTTGTCAGTAGGTGACTTGTCAGGGGGCTTTTTCTTTCTTTTCTCAGTTTAAATGGAGTTTTTACTGCTGCAGAGACATACAACTTCTACTAGCTGTGTTAAAACTTAAAATGTTTAACCCCAAGTTTAGATATGGGTCTACTGAGCCATTATGCCATTAACCATTCTACTTTTTTAAATGGTTTGTAATGGTTAAAATGTTATTTCCCTTTTCCTGTCTTTAGACTATTGCCAATATAAGAATGTGCAAGTGGTAGGCTATCTGGAAAATGGAATTTAACTGGATCGAGAAATGTAATGATCTGAAAGTCTTCTGCAGGTACTGCAACAACAAATAAAAGTAGCAGGAACACCTCGGTCATAAAATGTAATAGTACATTATACTGAAAAAAGTAGAGCTGTCATGGATTTTAAAACTACAGGCAGATTGCTATCCAGGTCTAAACTGTTCTGTGTCTTTGAAACCACGTGGGCATGATCTGAGGTACTAAGTTGCTAGATAGTCAATAATACTTATGTTTTTGGTTGGATGTTATTCTTTATGTTTAATTGTTTCAGTCACTATATATATATATATATATATATATATATATATATATATATATATATATATATACATTGGAATTTAATGTTTTTAGATCTGATGAAGCGTTTGTTAGGAAATGCGAAAGCACTTATCTTCTTTTTATATTAAAAAACTTTTACATTTTTATGACCATGGTGTTCCTGCTACTTTTATTTGTTGTTTTCCTGTTACATTGTTGGAGTGTAGCGTGGAACTTTACTGACTAATGGGCCTCTTCTCTTTTTGCTGCTTTTGTAGGTACTGCAACAAGGAATTCCTAGTCACCCATGGTGGAAAACAATATAACACGACATGAGGCAACAACAACATAAAGCTACTATCCCACAAGCCAGAACAAGTCATTTGATGACAGAGGGGCAAGGAACACAAACCTTGAAGGACCAGAACTCAAGATCATTGCAGAAGAAGCCTCTGATGTGTTCCATACAGTTAAGCAAAATGTCTCCTGCAATAGTTAGGACTGTAAAGTAAAATTTTCAAGCTAGTTGTACTGTGACTGGAATGTTGCAAAGGAACTATCTTGAGGAAGGACCAAAGCTGAAGCCTTCACTGAAAATGTTCTGGGACTGCACTCTTTGGAATGCATGACCTGCAGAAACCAGGCACTTCATTAGTCATGCCATCAGTTGCTTCTAACAAGAGAAATAAGTTTCTACTTGTTGTACTGTACTTTTCCAAAGAAAAAGGAGTGAAGAATGGCCTTTGTGGACTTCTGTGAAGACCCCGATGAATTTGCCCGGGCCGTATTTCAACAGAAAAGTACTCCTTGCCCTGGAGCAGCATTTTAGCATATGGGGCTGTTAATGACAATGCCAACTATGGCAAGAAATCTGGTGTGTCCACATAATTCATAATGCCACCAAGAAAGCTGCAACTCATGACTTGGAAGCTTCTATTATAAATCTTTTCAGTCATTTCTCAGGTTCTGTCACAAGGACCAGAGACTTAAAAGAGTTCTTTGAGTTCTGTGGCATGAAATTCGGAAATCTTTTAAGCATGTGCCAGTGAAGTGTCTGTCATTCTTTACAGCCATTGGGACAGTAGTAAAAATCTCCCTATCCACTAGTCATATTTGTTCTCCCAAAGAGAAGAAGAAACTTGGGCTGATATGGCAGTACTTTTCAGATAATGAGCATGGTGAGTATACATTGCCTACACCGCCCCAGCTCTGTTTTCACTTTCTCAGTGCTGTGATTTTAATGAGTACATATATATACACTGGAAAAAGCACAACTTACCGCTATGGAGACACTTTCATTGATGGTCTCTTTAAAGGAAAAAACTGCAGGTAAGCATTAAAGATTCTTTGTTTGGTTTAAAACAGAGCACTTATGAACTTATTAGACAGACCCCTAATGGGACGAGCTGAAAGGAGAAGAAGAAGAGTTTAAAGAGACTTCATTGTGTTCTTTGTGTTCTTGGAGTCAGCAGTCAAGTACTTAGAAAAGCGATTTGATTTTAGAGAAAACAACAACTTGTTTACACTGTCAGCTTTATCTTTACCTGAGTCCTTTGCACTCAGTGACTTACTTCAGGTGATCACTGCCTCAGTCTGCAGGACATATATGAAGACAGTCTTTTCCAAGACTTTTTAACAGTCAAGACCTTTCTCCAAGAATTATGTACTACAGGTTTATCACCAGGACAAAAGTGGCTGAAAATTTTCAGAGAAGGGTCCAAGCTGACTGGACTATATCTGGTCATTGCTAGGGTACTATCTATGTTAACATCAAATGCATTTGCAGAGAGAATTAATTATTTACTTAAAAATAAATGGACAGATATGAGAAATTGTTGCAGCATGGATTTGTTAAAAGCTGAGTTAACGATGACTATAAATTACTGGATGAAATGCAGTGACTTTTATTCAAGCATTATATCAAACAGGGCACTTCAGGTAATCAAATCAAATGGAAAGCATGTGTTTAAAAATAAATAAATTATTTATTTTTATGTGCATATTTCTAATTAACACTAAACAAATGCATGCTGTGTTATGAAATGCCTGAGAATATGAAATGTGTTTGGATTTTGTTTTTCCAGTTTATACTGTTCAGTATGAAACATTTTGATATCCTTATATTCACTGCTGAAGTATTCTTAACAGATGGGATTCTCTTTCAGGGAAGCCGGAATGTCTGGCCAGTCTACCAAAGACTACTTGTTTCTTTTAAAAGGTACACCGAACGTCACCCAAATGCTCCTTGCATAGTGTAGGGCATAAAGGTGATGTTTAGGCCTACCATAATCAGAACATCTTTGCCACCAGTCTGAATGTATCTTTTTACGATCAGTCTGTTTACCTGCATCCGTTTTCTGCCAGTTGAACATGTTTTCATTCTCCAGTGACTACTTACTCCTGTTGGCTGACTTCTGTTGAAGGTGCAGATTAAGTTCCCTGTTGAGGGTTTTATTTTTCTTATTTTGTGTGCTCCTTGGGGTCATCCAGGAAGGGTAAATGCCAGTGTGAGAGACAGATTCCCCATAAATACTGTCGCGATAAGTGCACTTTCTGTCTAGGAGCTCCTCATGACCATATATCTTGTTTTATTTGTCAGATGTTCATTCCAAAACCCTTTGCGATAGACTTTCTTCCCTTTGCTTATATTTTAAGAACCAGCGTCTGGAGCTTCTTGCTAAAGATACAGTGGATGGAATCTCTCAACCAGAGGGT
The DNA here is from genome assembly GCF_019279795.1 of Protopterus annectens. Classification (NCBI taxonomy): domain Eukaryota; kingdom Metazoa; phylum Chordata; order Ceratodontiformes; family Protopteridae; genus Protopterus; species Protopterus annectens. The sequence continues at coordinate 387,764,131 of NC_056742.1, forward strand.
CAGCCATTACGGAAGAAGAAGAAGGTGAAAAATGTACGACTGGAATTTTCCACTGTTCAGCCTCTGCCGGGTGTTTCTCCCAAGGTCATTACAAACCCAGGGGCTCACCCGGCTGTGTTGTCGGATTTCTCTGCTGTGACCTTGGAGGCCAGTGAGGATATAGCTGACAGCACATCTGAAGAGGCTTTGCAGGGGTCAGTCTTAGATATGCAGGGGGAACCACAGCTGTTTTTTTTTTCTGAGGGGCCTAGGGGAGTTCCTCAGTTTTTGGCTGGGGAAGAAGTTCCTTCTGTGTTTCTCGATTGTTGTCCTGGGTCTGAGCCTTCTTAGTTTTTGGAAGGGGACACTCCCTTAAAAAAGATACAAAAAAATTAAACATGTTTCTTCTGCTCCTAGAGATCCACAAAATGAGTGGCAGGTCTTCACTTAGGGCTATTTACTGCTTTAATGTCTTTAAAGCCTCCTCAAGCAATTTTGGTTCCTGTTCCTCCTTGGTCCTCTACTCCCCTTAAAAGGCCTAGAGAACAGGATTCTTCTAAGGATGAGTTGGATTCTAATGATGAATCCCTGACTTATTATATTCATATTCTTTCTCCTTTAGACTATGGGTCAGAGGAAGAAGAATCTATTAATCCAGATGTTCCTTTTGAGGAAATTTCCTTTGGAGGCACACTCTATAGGATGATGGATTTTTTTTAAATGGGATTGTGCTCAGGTCTCTGATACCCACAGGATGTACTATGAGCTTCTGTAGATGGAGTCTCCTAAACCTGCGGCTATTTCTCCTGTTTTTGCTGCTTTGCTGGATGCTTTTTCCAGTGCCTCTCATGTGCCTGATTTTCTGTTCCCTGCTCTCAAGAAGCCTGACAGGTTTTATAGGGTTCCTGAGAATTGTACTTTCATATATACATGCCCTGCTACCTCTGTAATTTTTGTAGCCTGTGATGAACCATGTCAATTGCTTCCTTCACCCAAGTTATTACCCTGTGACAAGGACAGCTGAACTATGGAAAAGTTGAGTAAGAAGGTTTACACTTCTGCTACTCTGGCTTTTAGAGCTATTAATTATCAGACCAATATGTCTAGGTATGTGTTGGCTTTCTCAGGTCTGCCAACTTATTTCTGATTTTCCAGTCTCCAAGGGTAAAACTTATGTTCTTTCCTTGATAGGTACTTCCTTTCAAGTCATTCATCATTCTATTAAATGTAGGTATGATGCAGCAGATGCCTCTTCTAGGACTGCTGCTTTTGGTTCAGTGATGAGGAGGTATTCTTGGCTTAGGCTTCAACCTCTACCTGATGATATTAAAGCTAAGTTGAAGGATGCCCCTCTGGATTCTAAATTTTTGTTTGGGGAAGCAGCTGCTGGCTTGTTTAAGTCTCTTCAGGATAAGGGTAAGGCCTTATGGAAACTTAAACATGTGTTTGTTTTTCCTGTACCTAAATTTCAGAGAAACTACCCTGCTAAGCCTGCCTTTGTTCATAGGCAATCCTGTCCTTCTACTAAAGGTAGCAAAAGTGGTTCCTCCTGCTAAGGCTACTGAGTTTTTAGGGACTCTGAAGCTTTCCTTTCCAAACAAACCAGGTGCTTTATGACTCTCCATCTCTTCCCAGCCACATTCCTCTTTCTCTTCCTGTTTGGCTTCAGATCACTAAGGATTCTTGGGTTCTACCAATTATTTATCAGGGGTACTTCATGGTGTGGAAATCCTGTTCTCTTTTTATGGGCATTCCTCAGCCTCCTTGGGAACAACTTCCCTTTTCCCAGAGTTCTTCAAAATCTCTCGACTCAGGGTACTATTCAAGAGGTGCCTGTGTCTCAAAGGGGGAAAGGGTTCTACTCCAGACTGTTTCTAGTGTCCAGGAAAGAGGGTACTTGGAGACCTATTCTAGACCTCTTTCATCTAAACACTTTTCTAAAAGTCTCTTCCTTTTGGATGTTGTCCCTTCAGACTCTGTTTCCTCTCTTGCCCCCTCAGGCCTATACGGTATCTTTGGATCTCAAGGATGCCAATCTCCATATTCTGATCCATCCTCTTTTCAGGAAGTTTTTGAATTTCTCTGTGGCTTCCTGGATTTTTCAGTTCTCTGCTTTGCCCTTTGGCCTTTCTACTGCCCCATGGGTGTTCACCAAATACCTTGCTACTGTGATTGCTTTGTACAGGTTTTGAGGGATCCAAATATTTCCTTACTTAGACAACTTGCTGATTCAGGCATCCTCTCCAGAGACCCTTTTGTAAAATCTTTATTTTACGGCTGTAGCGTTGTTACCTCACAGCAAGAGGTTCTCCCGTTCGATTCTCAGTTGGGCTTGGGAGTGTCTTCTGTGTGGAGTCTGCATGTCCTCCCCGCAGTTGGGTAGCATTCGAAAGGCATGCGTGTGTAAATGGGCATGCCTTTGGTGAAGGTTGGGTGGCGAGCTGGCACCTCGGCGTTTTGTAAAAATCTACTGCCAATCATTAGCGGACTGGAGTTCTGCTGTGGCAACCCCTTACCGGGAAAAGCCGAGAAACAAACAACAACAACCTTCTTCAGAACTTGGGGATTACTATAAATTTCAAAAAGTCTTCTGTGACTCCTTCTCAGGATCATGTTTTTCTGGGCTGCAGGATTCAGACGGTGCCAATGCTTGCTTACCTGTCCCCTCCAAAGGCTTTAACTCTCATTTTTTTTCTACAAACTCTTCTCCCTCTGGCTTCTATTACCACCTGGGAGTTTCTGACAGCTCTGGGTTTCATGGTATCCACCATTCCGATGCTCTCTCTGGCAAAACTTCACATCAGAAAGTTTCAGTGGTTTCTGAAGTCAGTGTGGCTTCAACATGCACATCTTCTAGACTTTGTAGTTCCTCTTCTTCCTTATGTCAGACAGGAACTTCACTGGTGGATTCAGCAGTTGTCTCTGAACCCATGGATCCCTTTTCATCCCCTTCTTTCCTCTCAGGAATTGTTCACAGACTCTTCAGACATGGGATTGGGGACAACATTTGGCTCCCTAAAAGTACAGGGAGTGTGTCACCTCGTTGGCAGAAGGAACACATCAGTGTCAAAGAGATGAGCCCTCTTCTGCTGGCTCTTTAGGCCTTTCATCCTCTTTTCTTTCCAGGGCCTCTCAAGGTGTTTACAGACAATACCACAGTGATGTGGTATATTTATTTATTTCGTATTACATTTGTTTACTAGGTAGTGTCCAACTGGACCGGGGGCACATTTTCAGCAGAGACCCGGGGATAAAAGCTCCACAGTATTACAGAAAACTTTTTTTTTTTTCAACAGAAATACAATATAGGCAATAGTATAGTACAGTCAACAGATTAATACAAGAAATAGTACAATAACAGCAATTGCACAATACAAGTAGTGAAATAATTTCTATATAAGCACAATTAATAAACAGATGATAGGAGTAATGCTGAGAACAGTAGTAGAAAAGGGTTAATAATTATCCTGGAGCATAGCAAGAGCATAGCCAATGATTAGTCAGGTGTTCCTTTAGAAGTGATTTGAACTGATTGTGGTTAGGGTTTTTTGTTATAGTCTCAGGAAGAGTGTTCCAGAGATTGGTTAGCTTGTGAGAATAGCGGGAGTCACCATGACTGTTGTGGGAGTTGTAAACCTTGAGTAACAATTTTTTTGGAAGATCTAAGAGTTCTAAGATTGTTAACAGGTTGGACTAAGTAGGATATTGCAGTGCAGTTGCTGAGGTGATAGATAATTTTGTGGGTTAAGGTTAACTGATTAAATAAAAGGTTGGGGAGCTCTTGCCAGTCTGTGAGAGAGCTGCTCAGTGGTGAGATCTGTATGGATGATTAGTGGCATATTTAGCAATCTTGTTCTAGCATGCTTCAAGGTTACTGAGTTCAGATTTTCTAAGGTTAGTGCATATGAGTAAACCATACAGGAGAGAGGATAGCAGGTGTGTGTGAGCAGTGGTAGGTCTGGCATTGGGAGTTAAGTATGGTTTAGCCCTGTAAAGGGTGCCAGGTTTTATGTGGACTTTTTTGATAGTTTGTGCAATATGTATATCAAATTTGAGGGTATTATCTATGGTAACACCTAAAAGTTTAGTGTGATTAGTGAGGTGTATCTTGGTACCGTTTGCAGAGGTAATAGAGAAAGGGGTCATGGAAGATTTTGTTTATTTGTTGCTGAAAACTAGTATTTTAGTTTTGTTGGAATTTAAAATGAGTTGGTGATGAGGGAGATATGTATCTATGTCCTGAAGAGATGATTGTATTTTTTGTTGTAGTTTTTGGGGTGAGGAGGCAGAGCAGATAAGTGTAGCATAATCGGCATACTGTACAATGGAGGCAAGTTGGGTTGCTGAACTAAGATTATTTGTGAATATGATAAAAAGAAGAGGGCCGAGTATAGAGCCTTGTGGTATGCCCACGGTGATGGGGAGTAGGGGGAAAATGGAGTTTTCCCATTTTGTAGTCTGTTGTCAATTGGAAAGATAGCTATGGAACCAAGTTAGTGTGTGTGTGTGTGTGCATGTGTGTGTGTGTGTGTGTGTGTGTGTGTGTGTGTGTGTGTGTGTGTGTGTGTGTGTGTGTGTGTGTGTGTTTTTACAGTAAGGCTTCACTTTTAATGTTATAGCTGCTTTACTTAAATAGTTTGTAAAGGGTTTCAGTATGCTGTAATAACTTCACACTGCTATACCCATAAATGCAACTCCTTCACTACTCATGTGGTGACATCATGGGTGGAGGACGTGACCAGTGTCATATATCAGCCATACACCCATGTCCTCTTTGGCCTGCTAAAAAGGTGGCAACCCTACTTAAGAAAGACTGAAGAAACTTAATCTGCTTACCCAGAAAGAAAAGAAAAGAAACCAGGAACTTTTTGGAGACTTCTAAGCATTCCAAGGAGTTAATAAAGTTGCACTGGCCATCATATGCTATACAGTTTTTTTAGAGAATGGGCAACATGTAGATCTCACCCTGATTGGAGAAGGAATGTTCTCCAGCAGAGTGTTAATCTACAGGTAATGCCTGCTGAAAAATGAGCCCACTGCTTCATGGCACCATATCAAGCTGCTGTGGAGCTCAGACTGAAAAATAAAAAGCTAACGTCTGTCATTATTTTACGCTCGCTAAGTAGCACTTTTGCTGTTTAGTGAGTGTAAAATAAAAAAAAAAAGAAAATTAAAATTAAAAAAAACTGTGTGAGTGTATGTGTTTATGTCTGTGTGTGAGAGTGCAAGCATGTATGAGAGTGAGAGAGAGATTGATCAAGCTGCAATTTTATATTTGCTAAGCAGCCCTTTTGCTGTTTAGCGAGTGTATAAAAATAAATGAAATAGAAAAAAGAGTGCGGGTATTTATGTTTTTGTCTGCATGTGTGAGTGAATTCATGCATGAAAGCAGAAGAGCGTGTGTGTGTGTGTGTGTGTGTGTGTGTGTGTGTGTGTGTGTGTGTGTGTGTGTGTGTGTGTGTGTGTGTGTGTGTGTGTGCGCGTGTGTGCGTGTGTGTGTGTGTGCACGCATGTGCACGTGTACATGCACTCATGTGGGTGTGTCTGTGTGTGCATGTGTGCGCGAGCGTGTGTGCTCTCATGCATGCGGGCATATGTGTGTGTGTGTGCGTGTGTGTGTGTGTTTGTGTGTGTGCACGTGTGTGCGCGTGTACATGCACGCATGTGTGTGTGTGTGTGTGTGTGTGTGTGTGTGTGTGTGTGTGCGCGAGCGTGTGTGCTCTCATGCATGCGGGCATATGTGTGTGTGTGTGTGTGTGTGTGTGTGTGTGTGTGTGTGTGTGTGGTGATTGAGAGACAGAGAGAGAGTGAGAGAGTGAAGAGTAAGAATGATCGAGCAATCCCTGGCAGCAGCAGTTAAGAGGTTTGCGTACCTCAAGACCTCTTAGCTCAAGGTATTTGGATAAGCCTAAAATAAACAGGGGTAAAATGGGAACACATTTTAAAATTGCTGTTACAAAATCACAAAGGATTTGTGTTGATGCATTTTCTGAAGCAGAGGTATGTGTGTGTGTGTGTGTGTGTGTGTGTGTGTGTGTGTGTGTGTGTTATACTTTCGATGAGATGTTAAAATAAGGACCCATCTGCTTGAGTTGTAGGTAACTCAGGAGGATATAAAAGATCCTTTGGCACCTCTCAAAAAAGTAGAGGCAGTTCCTTGAATCTCTGGAAAAATTTTCCCTAGTAATAAAGTAGTAGAAATACCACTTCAAGTCTCCCCTTTAAAGAGGCAAATAGCCTAGTTAGTGTAACCTGGTTAACAAAGGACAAATAAATGCTCATACCTCCCCCAACACCACCCATCTCCTCTCCTCATCCTGTCCACTTTCCGCATATTTTGTGACATCATAGTCACATCAGGGGGAGGAGGAACATCCTCTTTTCTTGGTTTGTGATGCTTTTTTTTTTTTACAGAAAAGCATAGTAAATCTGCTGATTTACAAACTCAGATAGTTTACTTGTTTTTTAAACAGAATATTTCAGTTTGTACAGTGTTTTCCAGACTACCAAACAATCAGTTTGATTTCTGGATAGTCCTGAAAAAATGGATAGGTTGCAACCTTACAACACACATGATATATATATATATATATATATATATATATATATATATATATATATATCTGGGTTTACTTTGCCTCATCAAATTGAATTTACATTTCAGTGAAAGGCAATTTTGAGACTCCGCTTTTGCAAATGTGCATTTATCCGAAAATGCACTTTAACGAAAAACCAGTTCACCAAACAGCAAAAGAAAAAAAATACACTAAATACATTTTCCCCCTGCAACACAACCCTGCTACTTATATATTCTAACTCCAAGACTGCACTACAGTGGGAAAAAGAGAATATTCCCTTATCCTCACTGTGCCGTGATGTACAACAACAAGCTCCCCTCCCATATACCAGTTAAGAAACACTGTACCTCACAACCAAAGGATCCTGGAACCAGCAAATTCTCTTCAGTGAGCTGTTTTTTTGCGAAAGTGTATTTTTGGATAAATGCACGTTCGTAAAAATGGACTCGCGAAATTGCCTTTCGCTGAAATGTAAATTTGATGGTCAAAGTAGACATATATATATATATATATATATATATATATATATATATATATATATATATATATATATATATATATATATATTTACATTTGTTGACTGGGAGTGTCCGACTGGACGTAGGTCCATTTTCAGCGGAGGCCAGGGGAGAAAAGCTCCACAGTTAAAATAAACAGACAGTAGTCACATTGGATTACATAGTGATTAACAATTTGATTAACATAGCAATTAATTACAAACATATTTACAGATGAAGAACATAGTACATCAGTAGACAATTAGAATCTTTATCTGCGAAGTACATAACAGACATTAACAAATGTTACAATAAGAAGTTCCTGCTGTATAATAAGTACTAGGCTTATGAGCATCTGAGCTTGCTATAATCAAAGTAGTTAGTGGGGTGGAAAGAAAGGTAGTGGTTGGATGGGGTGGGTGATATTAGAGTGGGAGTTGCAAGGGCATAGCCAGCATGTTTTTAGGTGCGCTTTTAGTAAAGTTTTGAAGCTAAACCTTTTAAATAAACTGAAACCATGCTCTCCCTCAGCAGACCTCACAACCAAAGGATCCTGGAACCAGCAAACTCTCTTCAGTGAGCTGTTTTTTTGCGAAAGTGCATTTTTGGATAAATGCACGTTCGCAAAAATGGACTCGGGAAATTGCCTTTCGCTGAAATGTAAATTTGATAGGTCAAAGTAGACATATATATATATATATATATATATATATATATATATATATATATATATATATATTTATTTACATTTGTTGACTGGGAATGTCCGACTGGATGTAGGTCCATTCTCAGCGGAGGCCTGGGGAGAAAAGCTCCACAGTTAAAATAAACAGACAGTAGTTACATTGGATTACATAGCGATTAACAATTTGATTAACATTGCAATTAATTACAAACATATTTACAGATGAAGAACATAGTACATCAGTAGACAATTAGAATCTTTATCTGCGAAGTACATAACAGACATTAACAAATGTTACAATAAGAAGTTGCTGCTGTATAATAAGTACTAGGCTTATGAGCATCTGAGCTCGCTATAATCAAGGTAGTTAGTGGGGTGGAAAGAAAGGTAGTGGTTGGATGGGGTGGGTGATAGAGTAGGAGTTGCAAGAGCATAGCCAGCATGTTTTTAGGTGCACTTTTAGTAAAGTTTTGAAGCTAAACCTTTTAAATAAACTGAAACCATGCTCTCCCTCAGCAGACCAACTGCCTTCTGTATATCTACAGTTATCAGCCAAAGCTATTGCCTACCCCATTTCCATACTGATCAATAGAACCATTACCAAAAGTCACATCCCTACCTTATAGAAAGCCTCCCACATTATCCCCCTCCATAAAGGTGGACACTCCACTGAGCTCTCAAACTACTGCCCCATTGCCCTACTTTTTCTTTTAGCTAAGATCATGGAGAAATGTATCCACAGGCAATTACTCAACCACTTAATTAATAATAACTTACTTTCCAACTGTCAACATGGCTTAAGACCATCACACAGCACTACCACTGCCCTCCTTTCCTTTACTGATTGCATTAACAGTAACCGCAACCGTAATAATCTTTCTTCTGCTCTATTTATCGACCTGTCTAAAGCGTTTGACATGGTAAATCACCAGATTCTCATAAACGTACTACAATCTCTATCATTAGACCCTCTTTCCATTAAATGGTTCCAGTCCTACCTTGATAAACGACAGCATGCGGTATTATGGCATAACACTCTATCCACCCACCTACCCGTTACCATAGGTGTCCCTCAGGGGTCAATAACCTCTCCTCTTCTCCATATTTATTAATGACCTTCATCTTGCCATCCCCCAAGCCATATGCATACAGTATGCTGACGACTCCACACTGATATGCTCAGCTACTTTCATCCAAGACCTTCACTCTTTTACTCAGAAGGTATTTAACACAGTTGAGCAATAACACTCTATCCACCCACCTACCTGTTACCATAGGTATCCCTCAGGGGTCAATAACCTCTCCTCTTCTCCATATTTATTAATGACCTTCATCTTGCCATCCCCCAAGCCATATGCATACAGTATGCTGACGACTCCACACTGATATGCTCAGCTACTTTCATCCAGGTATTTAACACAGTTGAGCAATAACACTCTATCCACCCACCTACCCGTTACCATAGGTGTCCCTCAGGGGTCAATAACCTCTCCTCTTCTCCATATTTATTAATGACCTTCATCTTGCCATCCCCCAAGCCATATGCATACAGTATGCTGACGACTCCACACTGATATGCTCAGCTACTTTCATCCAAGACCTTCACTCTTTTACTCAGAAGGTATTTAACACAGTTGAGCAATGGTTCACACAGCGCTGTCTTCTTTTGAACCCAAAAGAAACAGACTCCTTCTCTTCAGTCCTACTCAAAAGTCTTCTCCTCTTAATTTCTCTGTGACATCCACCAATCGGACTATAATATCCCCTGATCTTACAACCAAATTACTTGGTATCACCATCGACAATAATCTGAACTTCGACATCCATATCAACAATGCTATAATGACAGTCAACAAAAAACTTGGCACTCTCTATAGGAATAAACCCTTCCTTTCCCCTACAGTCAAAACTACAATAGCTCACACTCATCTAATCTTTACACTCCTCTATGCCTCATCCATTTTCACTAATCTATCCAAGAATAACTTCAGTAAATTGGAAGTGTCATACAATAACATTGCCAGATTTGCCACAGGTAACCCATATAGAATCCACCATTGCATAAACTTAAAGCATCTAGGATGGCCGAAACTACAAAACATGATTAAATTTCATCAGCTAACCATTGCCTATAACATTCTTTATAACCCTTCCAATACTCCAATTTTATCTACCCTCTTCACCCCCTATATAAATATGAGGTCCTTAAGATCAGCAGACCAACTTCTTGTACACACCTCTAAACCTAATACAGGGCTGGGGATTTTCTCTTCTCTAATGCTGTTGGAAAATCCTGGAATCTTCCTCCCAGTGATCTCTCCTCACTCACCTGTTTACCACTCTTAAAAAAAAAATACTTAAACTTTACCTCAAAACACATTGGCTATGCCCTTGTACCAAACCTGACTAGTCATCTATCTTTTCAGACTTGGCTTTCCCTACCCATTACTTCTCACCTACTGTTATACCTTCCTATTACTATTTATTTATCATCTCTCTCTATATTACATTATTTCTATGCTCTGTGGATACTGTTTTTTAAATAAATCCTTTATCAATTTCACTATAAAATGTACTTCTTTTTTTACTATTGACTTTACCTATATAATGCATTGTACCTGTGAAATGCATTGTTATGATTCGTGCCCTCATTGAATATCCTATGCTAACCTGTATGCTTTACTACATATATTACTGTTGTATAGATATTGTTTTCCTATTTGTTATTGTTATTGTAGTCATATGTGTTTGTTTACGTCTTGGAACTTTTCTTCCCGGGCCTCTACTGAAAATGGACATATATCCAGTTAGACTAGCCCGGTCAACAAATGTAAAATAAATAAATACATGGGTGAATGATGGTACGGAGGTAATTGTGGGTGGGAGGGAGTTCCATAATTTGGCTATGGCACAAGAGAATAGTGCTTCACCAACAGAGTTATTGGCTTTAGTGATCTGCAAGTGATTTTTGTTGAAGTTGTGAAGCCTGAATTAAATGGGTGTGTAAACATTTACAACTGTCAAAATATTGTTACTCCATGGGGTTGTACTGATGACTGAAGGATGCACAGTTATGATCTTTTGACTAGACACACACACCGGTTGACTGGAGTGAAAATACCCCCCCCCCACCTAAATAGGAACACCAGCTAGAGAATTCAGTACTTAATGCAAGCATCACAGCACAATTCTGACTTGTACAATCCTGTAGGACAATTTATAGTGGAAGATGTCATCATTGGATGTTTGAGAGAATACATTGGGAGGCCTATATGAAATGGAGGGCTAGCCATGTACAACTGTCAAGATATTAATGATCAGCATGTTACCAGATTGATGAGTATACAAAATGTAGTTTTTGCTGTTGTGTTTCCGATGTGCAGGTATATTTTAAGAGACATCTTTACAAACTATATGCAAACAGATGTCACCATTACTACAAGTACTGGAAAATGTGAAGGTGCATTGTCAGTATAAAGATGTACATGGCATATAAGAAAGCATTTTTATTTATTTCTGTAGTATAGTTGATTAATTTGTGAAGAAGTGCTGAGAGAAAAAGTTTCAAGTGCATGGGTGGAGGTAACATAGGGCTACAGTATAAATATGTGTCCTTTCCTTAGAAAGTGCCTTCCCTTTGGTTGTGTTTTTACATGTATGTTCATGGGATGAAGAGTAAATGGCAGTACATATAAATAATTCATGTTATTTTGCATGTTCTAGAGTGCACCAGTGAGTAGCTGGTTTACATGCTGGATAGCAAAGAGTTTGCAGATGTGAAATACACATTTATACTACTTTCCTCATTTGAGCATATTTAAGAGGTGAGCAAAAGTGGGCCTCTGGTTTATTGATAACATTATGACAGCTGTATTGGTTTGATTACTTCCTCGCAAACATGTTAAGTGGATAGGCATGGCAGTCAGCAGTGTGGATAGTACTGAATGAAAGAAACACACCTGTTGCTTAGTTGACTCTGTGGCAGCAGGTATAAATGCATTGAGAGATTTCTTTTTGAGCTCAGATGATACATGGTTTGAATCCAAGTGTATCTAATAGTTCTAAATATGTATTGATAATGCAATAAAATAATTATTCATTCTACTTTCACTGTGTGTTACCATAGCTCACTGTAATTGTGTGGAGGTATCTGCACCAATGAACAGCTGTTCACCATCACTTGACATTGGTACATGATGCAAAATTCATGCAAACACAGAGAACAAAAAGTGAAGGGCTTCAATGAGTTGTTTTCACTTATATATGTGATGTGTGATTCTATTTTTGACCAGATTAAAGGTGTTACAATGGTGTAGATAGGAAAGTGGTGAAATGAGAGGCAAGCAGTGGGAAGAACAAAAGGAAAGCAATATAAGAATGTGCAGAAGAGAGATAGGAAAGAACCACAGCGACCCCCTTCTTCAACAGTGTAAAATAAAAATATATATAGAATACTGGCTGAATTTGGAATGTTACCTCAACAAGAAGGGGTGGCAACAATGCAATCATGTTTTATAGCCAACTGGACCAAATAACTGGACCAAATCAAGTGTGCCAAGCAGACACCTGTGTGAATTGGATAGCTATGTATGGGACAATATTTTTTGTCGGACAGGTGCCCATTTTTAAATTTTTACTTCTCTGAGAGAGGAATGTTGGATAAGGGATGTAGGTATTTCTGGGTCAGGTAAGTGGGGTAGATGATGAAACAGATGCAGACAAACAAGACAAACAAGACAAGACACAGGGACAATGATGGACACAACAGTTTGGGGGACCATGATTGGTGATAAAGAGTGGACATTGGATGCCCATGCCCATCAAACATAGGAACAGTGAGAATCTAGTCCTCACTTGCAGGACTGTCATCTTACTCTACTGGCTGTTGGAGTGCTTGACATCTCCTATGGATCATGAAAGAGAACATCCTTTCCATTTGGTGGAGGCATGCACCAATGGTGCTGTGCATGACCATACATACCAAGCCTGTAACTCCTGTCAGGTGACAAAATCACCACTTCTACCACTACTCCCAGTGGGTAACACAGCACCAGCTGCTGGGGTGGTGCTACCTGATGTGCAGGGCCAGGTAGTGCAGGGGCAGCAGAGATAATATTGTCAGGGTGGGTCCCAGATGTACTGAGTGCCAGTGCAGGAGCCATTGGAGTGAGGGTAGAGTGGGAGCAGGCTGAGCTATGGTGGTAGTTGAACTACCTCCCTGTGCTGTAAAGCATTTTGTGAGTTGTCACAGATGGATGACATGGAAATAGTTTGACTACACATAGAAAAATAAAAAAGATTGATAAGGGTTTGGGCAAAGGGAAAAAAATATATAATTAGTGCCATCATATGCAGCATACAATAGATTATCATAATAATAAAGCATTTATATCTGCTTTTACATTTAAGTGTACTTCTTAACAACTGCAAACTATAACTAATGATTGTTCAAAGTAATCCTTGCAATGTGCAAATATACTGCACATATACTGGGTCAAATTATACAGATTACGTTAACAGCAGAGCATTTCTGCCATGTCTGTTGAAATTATGTAATATTTTTAAATGATTTTACTACATATTTGTTACTGGTGGGATTTGAACCCACAAAGTCTGACTACAGTAATTTTTGAAAGGAAGGTTAATCTGAGAGTTGGCATTTGTTGATGGGGTGGTTGCTGCTATAACTCTTAGTTGATTCAACTTTGCAGGCATGCATTGGCGGCATACATTTTATGACCTGACACTTTTTGTGTGGCTTCACACACTGATAAAATAAATTTATAGAATATGGGATTCAAACCTAGACATTAGGAACAAAACATAGTTTTCAACATAGCTGATTTTTCATTCTTGCCACAGATGAAGTACATGTTGGACATGCTCATGAATTGTAAATACAAATAACAGATTGAGAAGTTAACCATGCATGTGTGTGATCTGACAAGGTCCTGGTTTATACATGCATGTGTGATTGATAATCATTCAGTTCTGAAGGCCATACATTGCCAGAGAAGGCAATTATAATTACAGAATCAGAATATTAAATTATGTTTAGACATTTTTTTTTAATTGAGTGGACAAGCATTCATAAGATTGTTATTGTGCTAGGTTAAAACCATGGCTCATATCTATTGGACAGCAACAATCAGAACCTTGACTCCTAGAGTTGATACACAATCCTCTTTATTTCGAATAAAACTGGACCACAACGAAAACAGTGAAAAACAGTTGTAAACAGCAGTACTAAGCGCTTTCACCTTTGCATGTCAGGGCATCATCAGAGTACAAAATAACTTAGCCTAGAACGTCCCTTAAATACAGTTGCTATAATTACTCTAATTACTTAATTGTAGTAATCAGCACTCATTGAATGAAACTTGTATTTTGTTAGCAGTAAATGAAAAATACATTTAAAATAATTAAAGGAAAACTGTTAGTGCAGACTTTAAAAGTAAATTTGACCCTTATATCAGTTTGTTTTAAAATTTTAAATTGTTAAAAAATATTTTGTTCATAATACAATTCCTCACGTTGACATGAACATTTGAATTTTGATACTTCTATCTAAATTACACAATTTATCCTTTAAGACATTTAACTTATCATTGTTATTTCGGATAATAAGTTTTAAAAGTTCAAAACCAGTATTGTCAAAAAGTCCCTTTAACTCTGAAAAAAGTGGTGTGCCTTCAGCAAACCCATGAGGCAGCTTGAAGATGCGAAGTCCCTTAGGGACTTGTTTTAACTCTAGCGAACGTTCCAAAAAGGCATTATCCATCTGTAGAGATTTGAAAGTTTTTCACATAACTATAATATATATATACACAAAATAGTCATGTAGTTAGACATTACCAATCTAAAGATATAACAATGGTTGTACATATACTTTTAAGCATCAAAACTATTTGTCACAAATTACTATAATCATTTTTTATTCCCATTTTTTAAGTTCATTTATTTTATCTACAAAGTTATTAACTTAATAATAATCGGTATAACTCATCACATCAACGCAACATTATATAATTAATTTATGTTTATTACACATTATTATAACAAAATAAATTCATCAAATTTAAATGTAAGGTTAATACACATATATCAAATCAAATCAGATTTTATTCAGTTTTATAACATCTAATATTTAATATTTAATATTTATTTTTCATTTACTATTTAATAATTACCATTTACATATATATTTATTACAATCAATGTTTAACTTATTGGTAAAAAATTTTCATTACATTAATTCACAACTATATAAATTATTTGACACTATTTTGTGACACAATTTAAATGTAGACTTAAATAAATCTATATCAAATGTTCATGTCAACGTGAGGAATTGTATTATGAACAAAATATTTTTTAACAATTTTAAATTTTAAAACAAACTGATATAAGGGTCAAATTTACTTTTAAAGTCTGCACTAACAGTTTTCCTTTAATTATTTTAAATGTATTTTTCATTTACTGCTAACAAAATACAAGTTTCATTCAATGAGTGCTGATTACTACAATTAAGTAATTAGAGTAATTATAGCAACTGTATTTAAGGGACGTTCTAGGCTAAGTTATTTTGTACTCTGATGATGCCCTGACATGCAAGGGTGAAAGCGCTTAGTACTGCTGTTTACAACTGTTTTTCACTGTTTTCGCTAGGTCAGTTTTTATCTGAAATAAGAGATTGTGTATATCAACTAGGAGTCAAGGTTCTGATTTTTGCTACCTTTCTGGTTCGCTAGGTCCAGTTTTATTCAAAAATAAAGGATTGTTGTGTATCAACTCTAGGAGTCAAGGTTCTGATTGTTGCTGCTTACTAGTCTTGGTTGGAAGTTTGTTTCATATCTATTGGAATCATTAACTTATACCATGTGCCACAGGAAAGGTTGGACAGTAAATGTATTTTTTCACAGTCATCACTGTGCCCAGTGCCTATTACAGCTAAGACCTTGTTTGTCAGAAATGCTCATTAATTATACATATATATATATTAGAGATATGAGTGTTTTAACATGTATGTGTGTGACATGATACTTCAGAAAATAAATGTGTAATTGTAGAACCATAAGTCTACTGACACCCACAGTTACATACTTTATATATATATATATATATATATATATATATATATATATATATATATATATATATATTGCTATGTTTGATTATTGTTTTTATGCTAATTTTAATATAAAGTAAACTGGAACAACAGGAATAAAACTTTTAAGTTTGCTGGATTAGAGCCCAAGGTCACCTGTATTGCAGCCCTACACTTATACCTGCTGCCACAGAGATAGTTAAGAAATAGCTATATATTTTCATATTCATTGTTAAGTATGTGTGTTAACCACTGCACAATGCTGCTTAGTGTGTTTGCTTGCTGGCAAAGCACAGAGAATACAATGTACGTATTTTGAAATTGTCTACTGTCTCCTTTCTGTTTGCACATGTTCTAGGCCTGTAGGTGTTGGGAAAGGTTGCTAACTGCGGTGGAGCACCACCTGATGGCAATAAAAAAATTCAACAATATTTTGATTTCGGAACTGAGTACTGTCTGCTTTCTGTCTGCAAGTATTCTGTCTGATTTGTTTGTGGCCATTAGGTCATGCTTATGTGAAGGCAAGTGCTGTGCAAACATGACAAGCAAAGCTCACCTTGTTTTATCATTGTGAGCAGTGTTTATTATGTTTCATCCTTAAAACACAAATGTGGTACAGCAGCCGTGATCTACAGATGGTATATATTGTGTGGATCACAGGTGTAGTTTATGCATTGCTTATCACATACGTACATTGCATGAAATGTATTTTATTTCACTGTAACCCATAATTGCATGAAGCCACACACTGTGTAAACAGAGTTATTAAAAAGTATATCACATAAACATTACCAAAAAAAGTTAGTACACAAGACAGATTTTTACATAAGTCCAGATTTGAACTGTCAAACCAACTTACAACACACAGTAAAAGTGTTGTATCTCTCTTTGCCACAGAAATAGCTTTGCAGCAGGAATGAGCATCATCGTGCATACAAGCCAGTCCCAAATCATCCACAGTATTAACAAGACATATGGCACTTGTACACTCACAGTTGTTAGTACATGTGTTAATTTCAGAGTACAATGAGTGATCACACAACCATTTATAATTATTATTTTCAGCCATGCAGCTCTGTCTTATCTTTCTATGCTGTTCATTCTTCACTTACCTGAGCAGTACAATGAGACATGCAGTCTGTAAGGCATTTTGTATCATTGTGCTTAAAATTTATGAAAACATTAAATGGCAATAATACAGTTTTCAACAGAGCCAGGTGAATATGGATATTATTAAACTGAAACTGAGAAATGTGTGCTGCTTACTTACAATTAAAACCTTGATACAATTACTTCTACAATTTGTAAGTGTAACTTGGCTGAAACACCCACTGGAGGTAAGGGAGTCTGAAATGCTGTTCTGTTTTCCTCCTCCCTACCAGTAATCATTCACAGTTGCAATCCATTAGAAACAAACATAGGAGTGCTTGCACTATGTTTATACCTGCTGCACAGAGTAGTCAAGAATTCGGGACTCAGCAATTCTAATGAGTTCACGCCTTATTCACATCTTCACAGTGCTCATGGGCCTGAATTTACAGTATAAAAGGTAACCGTGTAGCTAGGAAACCTGAAGGTGAGTTGTGTATGTAGAGAACACAGAAGAAGATTGCTATTACTTTGGATCTGTCTACACAGAAGACTATATATATATATATATATATATATATATATATATATATATATATATGTGTGTGTGTGTGTGTGTGTGTGTGTGTGTGTATATATATAAATATATTATTATTTATTATATAGTATATATTACAAAATATATTTTATTTATTTATATATTTTGTTATTACATGATAGCAAATCCAGTGTATAATTGCAAAATTCAATCATAACTTATCAAGATCAATAGTCTTCTATATGGATATATCCGAAGTAATAGCTCTCTCTTTATATATACAATGTGTGTATATACATATATATATATATATATATATATATATATATATATATATATATATATATATATATATATATATATATATATATATATATGAGTCTACTTCATTTGATCGAAAGACCATTTGACCTAAACCCATTTGATCTAACTTTCATTTGATTGAAAACCAGTATTCAAGGCAAATAACAGGGATGTGTCCCCTCCCCAATGTCGTGCAACTCTGGAGTTGGTATACATAGTTAGGGGGGGTGTGGGGCGCAGCCCCCTACATTTCCATTTACAATCTGTACTTTTTGTTTTATTTTCTTCTTTTAATGGAAACTAGGTGAGGGGCTTCACCTCCCACACCCTCCAATGTGGGGGGCTGCATCCCCCACACCTCCTTAACTGTATATACCAACTCCAGGGTTGCACGACATTGGCAAGGGGGACAAATCCCAGCTTTATGCCTTGAATACTGGTTTTCAATCAAATGAAATTTGTATCAAATGGGTTTAGTTCAAATGGTCTTTCGATCAAATGAAGTAGACCCATATATATATATATATATATATATATATATATATATATATATATATATATATAAGTATATATGACTCTACTTTGATTCACTGAAAATTAATTTCACTGAATTTCAATTCACCCTCAAAAAATCGCTGAAAGTTCAAATCACTGAAATCTCATTTCACTGGATCACATTTCACTGATTGTAAGTACTGTTGGGCAACTAAAATATATATGCCCTTTTCCCCAGTGTATCTTTTGCATAAATATGATGGTTCTGTGGTAAATGTGTACAAATGTTTTGGGAACAATTTGTTTGAAAGCACTTATAATAATTGACTGATGTGTTATTCCTTGTTTGGTACAAAATGTAATTTGCCTGTTACTTTGGGGCTGGGGGAGCCAGGTTCCATTTCTGTGTTGGCACAACCAAAAAATGTTTTTACAGAGGTTTGCTTTGCTATTGTTAGCCCTTGCTTTGGATCAAACCTTTGTTTGTATGTGAATGTGATATGTTGTAACCACATAACCCTTTGTATAATTTGAATAACTAAAGTTTTTTTGTTTCTCTAGTGGGTAATATTGGAAAATTAATAATATGTGTTATATCTAAGCAGGACTTATATGTATGTGATATTTATGTGTAGTATTCTTCTTTTGTGTTTTATGTCACCTAGGACTATGGCATCCAAGCATCCCAGTCCCCATGATCCCCACTTCAGTGACTCTGAGAATGACATCATTATCCAAGCCTTTCAGCAACATGGTGTCTTTCTGCTTGAGACAGGACGTGGTGTTATGTCTGGAAGAATGCAAATTTGGAACCAGATAGTGAACAATATCAATACTGTTAGGGGGGTGCAGCAGGACACATGATCAGGCATCATAGGGCCACTGATATGATTTCATCGGCCCAGAGGAGAGCAGCTGCTGTGGCCCATGGACAGTAGGCTATCGGGCGGGGGGGCTGCTACACAACCACTGTTGACAACAAATAAAGGGTTCCTGTCCACTGTCAGAGATCCCAAGACCTCAGTGGAAAGTGTAAAACAGCATGTGATTGATGTTGGTGCTGCTGTTTCAGGGAAGGCAAGTATGTCCCAGGAGGAGCTTCCAGGTAAGGTTACATATATCACTTTTTAATGATTTTTTGTATAGTAAAATATTGAAAGCTATAATAGTTAAGTTGGTTTAATCATTTTTTGTTTTTCAGGGGGATTTTTTTATAGATTGAATACAGTTAACAACACATTAAGGTTCATTACACATGGGCTTGAGGTGGATGTCATCCAGGTTTCAGTCAAATGTGTTGTTAATGGACATATAAAGGTAAAACATTTTCCGTCTAGCTTAGGACAGCCAAATTACCTGATGTTAGCCAATGTGGCCATGCCCAATTATGCTCCCGTAGTGGCACTACTTCCACTACTGTGTCACCGGTTGAGGTGTTCACACCCAGATGTGGCAGGCCATGGGGTCGTGGTCCTGTGTGTACTCATGAGGAGAGCACATCCAGCAGACATCAGTTATGTTCAGGTAGCAGCAGTGCATCTGACTGTGGGCATGGGCATGCCAGTGCAACTCCTGTCAGAGCCAGCTCTTGGGGTCATGGATGATGACAATGAACTGTCACCTCTACCATGCATGACTCACACCTGCCCATCATACCAGAACAGGGAGCTAACACAGAGCTTGGCTATGTTCTTGCAGACACTCACACACTAATATAACCTGGAGTGCCCATACAGACACACACACACACACACACACACACACACACACACACACACACACACACACACACACACAGTTACAGGGATCAGTTGTGAGGCTTAAAGCTCATTCTATCTCACTAGTGATTAGTTTCTTTATTCAAATGTCAACCTGTTTCTCCTATTTACTCACATGTACTTACTACCTTTTTGTGTCAGCCTAGGCCTTCTGCCCCCCCCCCCCACACACACACAAACAACACCCTGTGTAAATGATGATGACTGTGCCATATCCTTGTTCTCCATCTTTTGGATTCAGGGATTCATAAGTCGTTTGTCTCATGCTTATGGTGCACAGCTGTCTTGATGCTTAGTATGTGTGTTTGTGATACAGTTTTGCAAATTTTACTGTTTTGTTATGTTTTTTTGTAATGTTACATCCCTTCCAACCTCTTAGCCCAACAAAGCTGGACCAAGCCATAAATAAAAGTGGAACAATGGCCCAACAATGGAGAGGGATTTTAAAAATTGCAGTCTTACAAACTTAGACAGTTAGTTGATAGAATAACAGGTTTTCCATTACTATTTGTTTTTTTTTTTCCTGAGGGATATGAAATCTGAAACTGAAATGTGTGTCATTATTTTCTAACTTCACTCTTTAATAATTTGCCAGTACAAATGTATGAGGCCAGGCTGTGGACATTTTGTGACAATCTGTACATTTGAAAGATATGAATGTGTGAATCTTTGATACATAAGGCCTATTAGTTGATAGAGGACACATGTATTCACATAAGCCACTGCTTTCACATCTCAATTTAATTGCTGTAAAAATCACCCACCTTATAGTCACTTACATTGCCAAGTAACAGTTAGCAAGGATATTTCATTCATTTGTATTCTTAGACATTTATTTTTCTTTTCCATGTGCACCACTTACTTTGGAAATCCAGCAGGTGCAACACTTTTAGTTTGGGGTTGACTCTTTCTGATGCTAGCAGAACACAGCCATTACACAGGTAGGTAAACGTTGTGAGTATTGCCTGGCATCAATGCTACTATATGTATGTGCATAGGATCAATGTTTTAGCCCCTTTGGTGGTGATTGTGTGTGCTGTCCATTGCCTCTTGGCGAGGGTGGGGGCATATTGTGCATGCCTATGTCTGCCTACATTCACAGCAGCTGGTGGCTCCCCTCTCTGACTCATCACCTGCGTATGGCTGTGGTGACCTTCCCAGTGGTGGTAGGATGTGTGGTCCTTCCCCTTGGTGTTCCTGCTGAAATTGTTTTCTCAGGATAATGTTGTGTAGCATGGTAAAGACAGGGAATATTTCAGTACATATACAGGGATTGTACTATAGGGCTCCCCCAGATGTATCTAGGCACTAGAACCACAACTTTAGTAGTCCAAACACATGCTCAATGATATTTCTTGTTTGAGTGTGTGCCTTATTATAGTGTTCTTCAGCTGGTGTGTGTGCTTTTCTGATGGGAGTCATCAGTCATGGTTCCAGTGTATAACCTCATCCCCCAGTAAATGACCCTGTGGGATATTCTCCCTAATAATCATCTCATACAGTTGACAGTTGTGCCAGATATGTGAATTGTGGTAACTGCCTGGGTTGCCAGCCCACACATTCAGGATGATTCCCTTAGTGTTACACATGACCTGGCTGTTAATGGAGTGGAAGTCCTTTGTATTTATGTATACCGTTGCCTGTTCCCCAGTTGCTGCTTTGAGGATGACAGAGGTTGCAGAGATCCTGTAGTGGGTGTCTATCCAGCCTGTAGCACTCTACAATTTCTACCTCATGCAGATTTTGAAAAGTTAAATTGGCCCTAAACACCCTTCTCTTTCTTGGCTGTGGTCTATTATCAGCAGAAGCATAGACATGTGCTTGCTACACATACATATGATTAAGACCAACAGCAGCCTCAAGCACTCTTTCCATGTACACTAGTTTCCATGGCTGAACTCCAATAGGTTTTGGAATTTGCAGGGAAAACCAGCACTGAGCCTACACGGTTGCTTTATATTTTGTTGATAGCTCCTCCATCTTGGATTGCTTGATTAGCATAGAGTTCAGCTTTTTATGCTGTAATTAACATGCCACAATGTTTACCGTATTTCCACTGCTCTACACAGCATGTAGAGCTGCTTACTGAATATAAAACTGTGCGCTGTCATGTGCGCATTGTGCCATGACGTGCACATGGTTTTAGCGCACCATGTAGAGTTTATTAAATCTGCACCATAATTTTAATGCATGTCATGACAAACAAAAGGAAAATGTCAGCTGTAGATTGGTTTGTAGAAGAGCAATAAGGGAAGTAAAAAAGGCTGTATTTATTATAAGTGAGAAAAGGAAAATTGATGAAATACAAGTTCTGCACTGTCATTCCAAGTAGTGAAATTAAATTAAAATCATTTGAGTATATTTTAGAAAGTTCTAGATTTTTCATATGCTAAGGGAGCAGGTAGCTCACAATGAGCATGGTTCTAACCAATCTGTATCTAGGGTGAGGGAGGAGATTTTTAAAAGGCTGTTTAGCTGTTATGTTTGTAATTATAATTTTGTTATGCTTCATGCGTAGGCCCTGAATGATGAAAAGATGAAAATAGCACAAAATATGTAGGAACGAATTAGCGATAATCACAGAGTATATATATATATATATATATATATATATATATATATATATATATATATATATGTTTATAAATGCATAGAGTGAGTGGTGGCGCTCAGACCCATAGACGTGCTTCTTAGTGTTCATTTTTCCCTGCACTTCATGTCTACCCTACTGAGTTGCTTCTCTGTGCTTATCTGAAAATAAAAATAATCAGATGGTTTTCTGTTACAGCTCTGCATCAGGTTTCCTGTATATTCTTTCCTGACTAAATATAAGTTTAATTCATAAATTAAGAATGAATTAAAGGGATACATGTTAACAGGATGAAATACTAAAAGTATAAGTGTCAAAATGGATTTCTTCAAGTAGAATTACAAAGCACTTAGAATTACAAAGCACCTATGCAAGTTAGTTCAAAGTGTTCTGTGAGGCATCATGGTAACACTGCATATTGTAGGTCTAAGTGCAGCTCTGCTATGTATGTTATGAACCAAGGGGTATTATGGAGCATTGCTTTAATACAAACAAACTGCTATTGTGCTTGTGGCCTTGTGTATAACAAATACTGTATAAACGGAGCACTGTTGTATGTGAAAGAAAATTACTAGATCATGGGAACATTCTGAAATGTAGCAATCTGAGATGTCTTTTTAGATGATTTCATGATATATAAGTTGAGAACGTATTTGTTTTCTTTGTATTTTGGCCCTTGAAGTATGCCATTTTAAATTCACTTTTTTGTGTGATCTCAGCTAGCTGCTAAAATCTGTTCTTAACAATAAATCTATTGCCACAATATGATTTCTGTCTGAGTGAACGTACTTGACACGTATAGCAGCTGAGTATTTATATGATCTGGCCAGAAAAGCTGAAGACATGGATGTTTCTGGCTTATCATGCCTTACCTGCCTTTTCAAGATTGCATGGAAGACAGGAATAGCACCTCCAAACTAGGAAACTGAGGTGGTGTCCTCCCTTTTCACAAAGGGGGACAGAAGGATGGATTCCAAAACAGAGGGATCTAGGTTTTCATTCTCCCATGAAAATCGGTGCCAGGGTGCTGAAAATAAGTCTTTGTATGTCAGTGAAGGTTGTAATTCAAGAGGAGAAATGTAAATTCTGCCCTAAACATGAAACAGTAAATCAAATATAATACAATGGGGAAAACTGTGCTTGATTCAGGGAGCTGCATTTAAAATACTGTGTAAGTTCATTCCTGTCCCTAGTGACTGTCTCTCACCACTGTCAGTGGTGTGGACTGAGGCTTCTTGATTGCTGGCTCCGGTTAAAGATAGGCTGTTACAAAGGAATACAATTGTATATTTAAGCAATAACCCATGATTAGGTGTGGGTAATGCTGTATTTACCCACAGTTGGTGTCGTTTGGTGATGAGGGCAAAGCCCGAGTGGCCAAACAAAGACAACCCTGGGTAAATCCAGCATTACCCACACCCAGAAGTGGGTTATTGCTATTATACAATGACATTATTTAAGAAAAAAAATACTTATTTTTCTTAAATAATGGCATTGTATAATGCCTCTGTGCTGCCCTTCCACAGCTGCCTGGTATTCTGCGCCAGTTCTGATGTACTACGCATGCGTATGCTTACGCAATACATCAGAGCTGTGTAGACGCAACGGAGAAAGCAAGATCTTCATTGCTTTTTTAAAGCTGTCTCGCTATGTTAAACCCATTTAACATAGCAAGATTACAGCAACGGAGCTCTTCCATTCCCTGTTGCTGTAACAAAAAAAAAAAAAAAAGACTTATACTAATGGAAAAAGGTGACCGGACCTTTTTCTATTAGTATAAGTCTGATTTACAATGGGCACGCTGACCAATCAGCGTACACGTTTTGTAATATTAATGGGGGGGGGGTCATTGTATAATCTAGAATAACTTGAAAGGTGCTATAGTAGTTCATAATCCCTGGATCACGGTCACATGCCATTCAGTCCCTGAATTTATGAAATGAGAGTTCTGCTCATATTTTCAAAAGGAAGTAAGTAAAATGCACTCGTGGTAGACATGAGACTCTACAGAAGGTTTGCCTTTCCTGCTGTCCTGCTCATAATTATCAAGGACAGAATATTAAGGTACAGCCAAGGTTTGGAAACTATCCATTTTTGAGACACAAGACATACATCTCTACTGTTTGCAGACAATGTTGCAGTCATGGTCCCATGTAGATGTGCTCTTTGGCATGCAATGGAATGGTTCACTGCTGAGCATGAAATAGTTGTGATATAAATCAGTGCTTTCAAATTAGAGGTTATGGTTCTCCTGGATAAAGAATTGAATCTCTGCAGGTGAGAAAGGAACATCTATATCAAGTAGAGAAAGTTAAGTGTCCTGGGGTTTTGTCCATGACTGAAGGGAGACTTGATTTGGAAACAAACAAAGACGTGTTCTGTGATGGTGGTATTGTGGGCATCAGACCAAACTGTGGTGATAAAAGGAAGTGAGAGTCATAAGGTGAGGTTTTCAATCTCCATGTCAGCGTATGTCTCCATCCTCACCCATTGTGAGCTGTAGGTAATGACCAGAAGTACAATAATGTAGATCAAAGCAGCAGAAATATGGTGACTCACAGGGGTTATGACCTCAGCCTTCATCACAAAGTGATTAGCTTGGAAATCTGGAAGTATCTTACAGTGTAGTTAATGCTTATTTAGGTCAAGAGGCATCACATGAGCAGGTCTGGGTTCCTAATGAACTTACCATCGGGCATCTTCCGTGAGAGATGTACTAGGCAAGACCCATTGGGAGGAGGGCCTGAATTAAACCCAGTACACACTGGAAATTGGAAAAACTGCACCTCTCATTTTACCAGGGAATACTTAGGGAATCTAAAAGATTAACATAGAACAGTGTCTAGGGATAGGGAGCTTTGGTTTGCCTGGACAGTTGTGGGCCACTATGACCCTCAACAGGACATGCAGTTTAGAAAATAGATGTCTAGTAGTAATGTCATCTACTGGTTGAAGATGTGTTAACATGGTAACTCTCTGAATGGCATTAGGTGGAGTGCCCATACTGTGAAATGGTCATACTGAAAACCACAATGAGTCAGCTATGACTCTGATTTATCCCAAATGTTATGTGACCTTAAAGTTAGAATATATAAGTAAGGGGTATATGGGAATTGCCACCTCATGATGATGCATTGGAGTTTGCCTCTGCCAAAAAAAAAACTTTACTTCTGGTTTGATGAAAATGGTTTCCAGTGCAACTGCTTTGCATTATCAACCCTGGCAGAAGTTACATTTATAGAGTCACCATCAATCCAAGAACATTAGTAAGGTAAATTGGTATTGAAAGGAAGGGGCTATATTAGTTAAACAAAAACTCACATCAGCGAAATCTGTTTGAGCGACATGCAATGAGCGAAAGACGCAAATATCGAAGCACAGAAATAAAAAAAAGTAATACACAAAATCTTTCAGTAACTGTTTTATGCAGGGGGGGTACCCCTGCACCCCCCACACCCCCTCCCTTTAAATGTAGCAACTCTGAGATTGCAATCCATTGAAGTAAAGGGAAGAATATTCCTACGGCGATGTCCCTTTTTATTCTTGCAATATTTGCGACTTTCGCTCATTGCGTGTCGCCCAAACAGGTTTTGCTGAAGTGAGTTTTCATTTAACTAATATAGACTCAAAAGGAATTAGCAATGGAGCTACAGTTGTCATGTTGCCTTTGCTTACCTCATGGTCAGATCTATACTGGAGTATAATGCTTAATACTGCCATTTTCTATTTGTGATGGACTAAGAAACTTGACCATCTTGAGGAGATGCAATGCTGTTTACACACACACACACACACACACACACACACACACACACACACACACACACACACACACACACACACACACACTTTCTTCAGGAGAAGACACCTAGAGATTCCTAGACACTCAGTTGGTCTTAGTGACCACAAATTGGTATTCTAACAATCACAGTTGTAATCACACACAGCCTCACTGTAGTTCAATGTATTTTGCAAACTTTTAGTGGATCTAAACTTATCTTGTATGCCAAGGGTACATTAAACATTTTTCAGAAGCAATATGACTTGGTGCACAATAGGTATTTTTTTGTACCCTTAACAAAATTATGAAACCCATGTGACGTTCTAATAACATTTTGTTAATAAATTTTAAGGGTGCATTGAGCTCTACTATTGCAGGAGAGCAGGAATAAGATCTGATAGTGCAGGTCATACCTGGACTGGGTCAGTAAGAGCAGAGTGAAAGGGCAGTGGCAAAAGCAAACAGCATTCTGGAACAGAGGATAGACTCCAGAACCAAACAGTTGATGTTTACTCTGTAAAAGACCACCGGAGGGGGGGGAGTTACTCCCTGAATAATGTGAACAGTCCTCGAGACCCTACAAGGAAAGGGACATCAGGCTGTTGGAAGCAGTCCAGGTGAAGACCACTGGAAAAATGAATTACATATATGGGAAAGCATGTGACTATAGAACATCGAGAGCTCTCACTAAAGCTCAGTACAGACAGGATGGACATAGTGTTCAAATTCATCTCTGTGACATGGGAGGGTACTGACAGCAGGTACAGGTGGGATGGGCATAGGGAGTATGTTGTAAGTTCAAACGCCAGCCTGGATCTCTGAATATACTTCTTTCCAGAATATAGTATAGGCTTTTGAATAGGACAAAGTAAATAGGCTGTAGAGAGTAAATCCATGGATTTATTAAGAGGGGTGTGATTTGTCAAGAAATGGGGAGGTGAAGGCACATAAAATGTCAATACACTTAAAGAGCCAATTATGTAGGACAGCTGACTCCTGCAATAAAGCATAGGTAACTATAATACTTAGAAATTATCAAAGAACGTGTGTTACACGTGGTGACATCAAATCAAAATCAAATAAGAATAAAAAACATTTTTACTGCAAAACAGCTTTTCCGTGAAAAGAACTTGGGCAATCATTTTTAAATTTGAATTTGTCTGTTATAGTGGCTCCTCCCGGCATTCCTGCCATTCTGTTTTATTGTTTTTGTGCTTTCTCTGCTGTAAACAGCTCCAGCTGTTTTATTGGACTTTGCCTTGCCAGATGTTGTTGTGTCAGTTTCTGATCAATTCCTTTATATGGTATTTATTTTCATTGTTATTACATTATCCAGTCAGTCTCCTGTTTAATCTGTTTGGCAGCTTTATTTCAATCAGTTTAAATGTAATTTCTTAGTTTTTGTATTATTGTTAATATACAGTACTCAGCCTGTGAAGCAATTTAATAAACTTCAACTTAATATGTGAGAAGGAAAAGCGGAGATGTGGTGAGGTATGTATTATCATAATACAGAGGAATTAGAGGGGGAAAGATTCTAGACTTTAATAATTTATCATTTGCACAGCACAGACTGTCACTTTAGTTACTGTAGATAAAAGTCTCCATGTCCCACTGAAAGATGATCAAAACTATGCAAATTTCTGTTTATGACATCTTTTTCCCCTTTGTTGGCTTGCAATTTCCTGGGCAAAAGTTGAAAATTGCCCATTAGATTATTAATTTGCAGACTAGGCAGCAACCAGATGTCAAATCAAACCCTTCACTTTCTATTTGGGAGTTAATGACTTTAACTATTGTGCCAGCCCCAGCTATAGTTAACAAGTATGGCATTTCTTATAGATTCATACTAGGCTAACTGCCTTTATAAGCCATTTTAACTTGAAGTTCTGTTATTGACATTGCAGTACATTGAAGAGTGGGATATTTGCCCTTTCCTCACTGTAGTGCGATCTCGAAGTTGGAATATATAGTTAGCAGGTGTGTGTGTGGGGGGGTGCAGCCCCCCACAATAAGCATTTTGAGTTTTTGTATTTTCGCTCATTAGAGTGTTCAACATTGTTTGCATGCGATTATATAATATAGACCCAATGACAAATTACTCCATGTGAAGATCAAACCCTGCACTTCGTGTTTATAAGGTAAACACCTTAACCATTATGCCAACCTTATATACATATGCAAGTAATGCCATCATCTATACCTTTCGTTTACTCCAAGTATAATGTTGATTTTACTATCTTAGAGGTCTATTTGGAATCCATTCTCAATAGGACACGTCAATGCACTGAAAATCAGCCCAACCAGAATGGAAGCTCTACTGATGCAAGTTACCATTCCTTCACTGAGCATTACATTGTTGACACCATTAATTATGTATTTTGACAATCAGTTGAAATTTACTTATTGAGTCCATAATCTTGGCAAAGATCAAGTACCAGATTGGTAGAACACATTATATTAAAATTGGTTGAGCTAGTGTCTGACATCTTTCTCTTAGTCTACCTAAAGTTGCTTCTTGAGTCTGTTTGGTCACAAGTGTTCATTTCTTTTTCAGGAAGGAAGAAAAGCTGGTGTTTGACGTTACTGGTATTCGAGCATTTGACTAACGTAATTTGTTTCCATTCTTTTTGTTGAGTTGCAGATTTGTTGAATTTCAACTCAAAATAAAACAAACAAAAAAAAAATGAGCCTTGACACATCATCTGCAAGTGTTGGACCCCACCTCCCCCCACAGCAAGCCTGTTAGCAACCTCTTTGTAGGTTCTCTGGGGTGAGTTTCAATAGATTCTTTTCTTCGCTGAGCTGAAGTTCAACAATGCTGAGCTCAATGAAACAACATAGGCCTCAAGCCTCATATTTTTGTCTTGGCAGAGTGAGACCTCTATATTTAGTTATAGAACTAGCAATACAGTCACTATTGCTTGTTTATTTCTGTTGTTAGCTTTTGCCTAGGAATAATTATTTAGCAGTATTGTTCTGCAGAACAAAAGATCACATCTAAGTCTTTTTTTTCTGTTTTTTTTTTCCATCATTTACTTTTGTTGTTTTCACATTCCCATGATACAGTTGCTGTAGATTGTCATATTTTCTTGCTGTTTTGACCTTTGATTTTACGGCATAATGCTGCAATATTTTGACATTATTGGAGTCCTTGATTGTATCTTGATCTTTCATTCAGACTAAAATCATGTAAAAGTAATAAGCATGTCTATGTTTTTGAGTAGCTTGTTGGGAAGCTAGCCGGCATCGATAACATGAACTTTGTGTAGTAATGACTAGATATGAGTCCTAGCATAGCAAGGGTGTGAGAAAATGTTCCCCAAATCATTACATTACCCAGCAGGCCATATAATCAACCTGCTTTATCCAGTTTTATACTCGTGTACAACGCATACAAGTAACATAAACAGCCTTAATGCTTCTGTCTTTACCCAACACTCTAGTCCTTTTTGACAGTGTGATGAAGGATGTGGGGAGGGGGGGTACCACAGGTTGTGGAACTGTTTAACTGTGAAGGTTAATCCTTTCAGCATCTCACTTAAAGAAATTCTAGACCAAAGCATTACTACAGATTATCCTTCATGGGCAATCACCAGCTCCCAGGTGTCCTATAATGCAGACAGTTTAGAGAGATTATAACATTAAGTATTATAAGTGCAGCATTCCAACCTGTTAAAGCAGATATGCAGCTCTGGCACGTTTTGTTTGCTTATTCCCAATATGATCTGATTGCTATTTATTCCATGATGTGCTTTGTACGCTGCAGTTTATGCATTCCAGTTTTACATTACTCATAGAAGTAGACTTACTATTGTACAAAGCAGGCAAGATTTAAACAACTTTAAAACACAAATGCATCTATTTATATATTTGTATGCATTTTATTTCTGCATATATTTTCTTTTTCTTTCCTTTTTTCTACCAGAACAAAACCTGAGTGGACACTGTAGTTATTGCTTGCATTGTCCGTACATTCCTGTGGAATGCCTACATTTGCTAAATTGTAGTATTTACACAGTGCTCCTGTTATTCGGCTTAGTTTACAGTGATTATACGATTACACTGATGTCAGTTTTTATCATGGTAAAGAAATATATTTTTTTGTCTGATGCTTGCATGCCTGACAGAATATAATCCACACAGCATAAAATGTTCATCTTCCTGTTATAGCTGAATGAAGGCGTTGTCTGACCAGCTGGAGTTCTCTACTCCCAGAGGCTGTCTTCATTATTTAATGTAGGGAAATTAGGCCACAAGAGATTAAAACTTAATGTAAGAAGGGGTAGCCGGAGATAACACGAACAATCATACTGCAGTCACAGGAGCCAGTTTGGAGTGAAAATCTGTATCTGGCATGATGAAATAAGAAGTTTGATTCACTGTTTTCCACATCACTGTCATTTAAGTCAAATTAAAAAAAAAAAAAACGCAGCAAGGTCTTGGCTTAAATGCTGTCAGTACAGTTCTGTTCAATCGTGGAGTGCTTTAAAGACAGAAACAATGCACGTGTGCATATGTGTGTTTCCGTCTCTACAGCTATCTATCATCTATATTCCTATGATGTATATAGCTATAGTTGTTCATGTGTGTGTATACATATATAGATATACAAACAGACAGACCAATAGATATGCAAACATTATCGATACTTGAATGACCTAAATTCACATAACAGCCAAACCATTTGAACAACTGCACCAACAGTGGGAAATGGTAAAAAAACAACAAAACTGTATTTTTTGCTTGTGGAAATCCACCCCTGCACCCCTCAGGTTGAAGAGGGTATCCTCACACCCTGCTACTTATATATAGTGACTCAGAGATGGTACAATGGTGAGGAAAAGGGAAAACTCACTTCTCTTCTTTGTCTGACAATCTCACAATAACAGCAGCACTCTTGGTTTGAGGAAACAAGTTGATGGAAATATCTGGTAATTCATGTTTCAACATGCAGAATGCTTAACTGAACATACCACACCCATGTGTAGGTATGAAGCAAGTCAAAGACAGCTCTTTTCTCAATTGTCAGTTCATTCATTCCAGTTCATTGGCAATGGTACAATCAAACTAGAGATATGTGCATATTGTGAAGATGTGAAAAATGATTTGCTTGAATATGAATGTAATGTCAGCATAGGTCTCACCCAAATGGGACACATAGCAACAGACTCAAGGACAACAGTGGACAAAAGCATGCAAAATCATGGACAATATCAGAAAAATACCACCATTAATCTGTGATATTGACAACAATGTGTGATTGTGAGTTATTATATATGTTTTGCATAAATACACTTGTACAACTAATGATTTGTCAGTAATCTATGAGGGGACTCAGGCACACCTTCCTTAAAAATGACCACATTTGGGTGGTGTTAGGAGCAACACTATTACACCTGTAGTTTAAATTATGAGCAATCCTGGCTGATTGAGAGGTTTGCATGACTCATATATGGCATAATTCACACTTGCAAGAATGTAATCCATGCTATCAATGTTGTCAGTGAGCTATTTATTTACTGGGTACATCACAGCAGGGCATATCACACATGCATCTTGTATAACATCTTGAAGGGAAGTCTGAACTGTCAAATCCAAATGGTTATTCATCACAAAAAATACTTACGTATGACAAAAAAGATGTGTGTAAGCTCACTGTGGCAAAAATGATATACTTGAGTAAATTATCCCTGGAAGATGTGTGGTGAGGTACACGCAAAAGGGTGCATTGTACTCAATTATTGGTGTGATGAGGGATAAGAGCAATGGAACTATAATATCCTTTGAAGTGGATGACCTGCCCATACTCAGGAGTTGCGTTACACACAAGGGATTTGTCACCACTGTGGGCACATGCTGGTGGGAGTTCTGCTTACTATCTACCTGAGTACCCAGGTCACATTTCACTTGGCCTGCTCCAAGGTATGTGCTGTCTATATTGTAATTAGGTTTTGTATTTGCCTTCAAAATGGAGTAATCATGCTTTTTTCTTCATCTACTGTGTCTCCATGGCTCTGGCTACAATCAGTTTTGTGTGTTAATACTTTCTGCCGTATACCCATAATCGTCTTCTTGGATTTAATGATTGTCCACAATTTGCAGTCCTCCACAAAGCTGGTTAGACAAAGGATATCTACCATTTGTCTTGACTTCTCAGACTTAAATAAAGAACAGGAAAGGGCTTAGCACAGACCCCTGAGGTACGGATCTGGTCACTAGACTCTAGCTAGAGATGACATCAAAGACTTTGACTTTATGTGTCCTGTGTATGATCCATTTCTCTAACCACATGGTTATGTGGGTCTTTATGCCCACTTAAGACAGTTTCTCTGCAATACCCAAGTGTGGATTTGTGTCAAATGCCTTGGCCAGGTCAAGTTATGTGGGATCACACTCTTTTCCTGATACATACCCTTGGAGACCTTCCTGAAGATGTCATCTAGATTTAACAGACATGATGTAGCCTTAACAAATCAAAAATGGGTGTGGTACACTGCCATGACATTACCTACTTCCTTTAAGATAAGGTCCATAATGAGTCATTGGTCTACCTTACAGATGCGGGGAGTCAGGATTATAGGTGTACAATTCTCTGCATCAGATGATGGTCCAGCCTTGTTCACACAGGTGATTGTTACTGTACACCCTTCTACAAGAACATAATCTGTCTGGACGCTGTGTTTAAGCAAGGATCCTACTGAGTCTGCTAGGTCATGTTGTAAGTCATGGTATAGACAACCAGAGATGGTGTCAGGGCCCATTGATCCTGTGTTATTAGTCTTAGAGAGTGCACAGATGAGCTGTCCTCCTGAGAAAATAAACTGAGTAATGTTTACATGTATATTTTGGATAATGGCCAGTGGGGATAGGGGGGTGAAGTGTGAGACAAACTGTCAGCTAGCAGATTGTCTATTGTCTCTGGTTGAGTACAGCTGGTGGTAACAGCTCTGTGCTTAGTTGTGTACTCCCCTTAACATTTCACACTTATTTAAATGAATGATTTGTGACAACACTTCCGACTACAACCTTGGTTATGCATCACACGCACTCACTGATATCATTCACACAGTCATAGAGCTGTACCAATGTCATGTAATTACATCAATTACACAACATATGCCTATATGTTTTTCTTTGGAAAGCTGTGTTTTTGTGGTCTCATTATCATAATTTATATTGATGTATGTCACGGATCATTTAATGATGCTAAACATACATGTGCCATACTGCAAGTGTCACTGTCATGGTTGAATGAAAACTGTGTAGAATATTTATCTGCTCCACTACAAAAACACCTGCCTTACTAAGTCTACAATATGCATAGCATCATCACATGTCAACAGTTCTCAGGAGGCATATTACTACAGCTGTTATGGAAGGAACATGTAACCAAATGACAGCAGCAGCCATCAATACATTACCTCACATCACAGATTGTAATACCCACTTGTAGATCTACCATACATCCACATCCCAACATACTACATGTCAATGACAGCAACTTTGACTTGTGAAATGTTCATAGGGTCATAACACATTAGTAATCTAATGGGCAACATTACATAAAATCCTAGCCATTATTATACAATTTAAACCAAACTCCATATATTTATATGATGGAAAATAGTAACACTATGTGTGTATGTGTGTATGTGTGTATTTGTTTGACTGCATTACATACTGTTTCTGTCCATATGCGACATGTGCACTACTCCATGACAGAGTTAGCATTCACGCATTCATTGGTCTGGAAATGGCTTGCAGAGGGTCATGGCAGGACTCTGCTTCATGATGTGTGTATGAATCTTTGACATGAGGACAGCCTACACTCCTCTCCAAGTAGGATATCATGTGGGTAGAGGAAAAAAGGGGATGTTGAATGCATGGGCTATGTTAAAGTTTCACCTAAATAGTAGTGAAATGAAAAGCAATGCAAAGGATCAAGCAATGACCATAATGTATCACCACCACCACCACACACACACACACACACACACACACACACACACACACACACACACACACACACACACACATGTGTAGATTGGATCTGTTTTGAACATTATACCTCTGTAGGTATAAAAGCTGATTCCCATGCAATGTAACACTAGCATCACCACATGTCTGATTTTACCACTGTCATGGTGGACTTTATAGAGTATGACAGCATCATTGTTTGCTGAGAAGAACATGTTTGGAGGAGTGTTTGACATAGGTGTGGAGTCACATCTTCATGTAAAATTGTCTCAAAATTATTATTTGAATGTATACACACTTGAATTACCTGCTGTCAGATTAGAACCCATAAAGATCTAGTAACAGAAGCTGGAGGACACAATAATTAACATTACTGCCACAGCACAGGTTTGACTTGAATACTGTCAGAGTGCACTTTATGCAGTGGACTCACATCTTCTTTTTCTTTTGGCTGTTCCCATTAGGGGTCACCACAGTGGATCATCTATTTCCATTGCTTCCTGTCCTCTGCATCTTCCTCTGTCACTCCAACCACCTGCATATCCTCTCTCACCACATCCATAAACCTTATCTTAGGCCTTCCTCTTTTTTTCTTACCTGGCAGCTTCATCCTTAACATCCTTTTCCCAATATACCCAGCATCCCTCCTCAGCACATGGCTTTGTCTCCAAACCGTCCAACCTGAGCTGACCCTCTAATATACTTATTCTAATCCTGTCTACCTCATCACACCCAGTGCAAATCTTAACATCTTTAACTCTGCCAAATCCAGCTCTTACTCCTGCCTTTTTGTCAATGCCACTGTCTCCAACCCATATAACATAGCAGGTCTCACTACCCTCTTGTAGACCTTCCCTTTCACTCTTACTGGTACTTGTCTATCACAAATCACTCCTGACACTCTTCTCCACCCACTCCACCCTGCCTGTGCTCTCTTTTTCACCTTTCTCTCACACTGGCCATTACTCTGAACTGTTGATCCCAAGTATTTAAACTCATCCACCTTCACCAACTCTACTCCCTGCACCCTCACCATTCCTCTATCCTCCCTCTCATTCACACACATATATTCTGTCTTAGTCCTGCTGACCTTCATTCCTCTCCTCTCTAGAGCATACTTTACATGCCATTCTAAAATTGCCACCATACAGACTGATGTTTTTTTGGCTAGGCATGCACACACAGCCATGCACGCACACACACACACACACACACACACACACACACACACACACACACACACACACACACACACACACACACACACACATTGACTGCAGTGAGATTAGAACCCCTGCCTAATGAGTTACACAAGCTAGAAAACTCAGTACTTAATGCAAGGGCCACAGTGCAAGCCTGTCATTTACATTGCTGCTCTATAATTTATAGCAGATGACATCATCACTGGATGTTTGGGAGAAGATGTTAGGAGGCATTTATGAAATGGCTATGTAGGCATGTACAACAGTCAAAATATTTATTTTGCATGGGACTGGATTGCTGACAGTAGGATACAGACTCATGCTCTTTTGACTAGGCACACTCACTTACACATACATACAGACACACATGCATAATGTGGCTGTTGTGGTAAGTAAACCCACATATCTAACTATTGTGCTTCCATCTGCAGAACACAGTAGTTAATAATTGCACCATCCCTGAAGTACATTTTTGCCTTCTCATACTGGTCTTTGTAGATGATGCCATCATCCTTATATGATGTGGGTAACATATTTTGTTATGAGAGTGGTGTGCAAATTGTAGAATTTGGATTGTCTGTTGTGGTTCCAATGTACAGGTATAATTTAATTGACAGCTTCTCAAAATAGATGACATAAGGTGTCAGGAATGGATGTTGCAGAATTGACATATGCACCTGTTTCTTAGTATGTTGTGTACATTACACACTTACAGTCACACACACACACACACACACACACACACACACACACACACACACACACACACACACACACACATGTTTTGTGATCAGCATGGATGCAACTGTTTATGTATGTGTGTTCATATTTGTGGTAAAGTGATGTCCACATTAAAACATGTATAATACAATCTCAATGTTTATTGTCAGTAAAAATCCTTACAAGATGTAACAATGCAGTTGTGCTTTTTATTTTCATAGTGTAGTTGACATCTGGGAACTGCTACTGACTTATACATTTTCAAGTGCATAGTTGTAGGGCACACATGAGACTGAGTAAATATCTGTTCGGTCACTAAGAAGCTCCTTCCCTTTGGTTGTGTTTTTACATGGATTATAATGGGATGAAGACTAAATGGGCATTAAACACAGTAATACATGCCAATCAGCTTTTTACATAGCACACTGCTGAGCAACTGGTTTGCGTACTTGATGGCAAAGTGTTTGTGCATACGAGAGTCACATTTAGTGAATACAAGTTGAACTTGAGCATACATACATACATACAATTGTTTCAAGCACGGGCATTAAAGCCCTTCTAGCTTGCCAATATGCCAAAACACTTGTTCCCATAATAAATGTCCAGGCTGCTCTTAAAAATATCTAAACTAGTATTTGCTTTAATGTAATTTGGTAGTCTGTTCCAAGCATCAGCTACTCTGTCAGAGAACCAATTAGCACACTTCTCATTCATATAGAATCTTCTACATAGGTTATCTGACGATTCTATAGTACTTTTTGATAACCCCAAACATTCCCAGAGGTAGTTGTCCCTAAATGCCTTATATACCTGAATAAGATCTCCTCTTAAAT
Organism: Protopterus annectens; assembly: GCF_019279795.1. Classification (NCBI taxonomy): domain Eukaryota; kingdom Metazoa; phylum Chordata; order Ceratodontiformes; family Protopteridae; genus Protopterus; species Protopterus annectens. The sequence goes on from NC_056742.1 coordinate 387,801,286, forward strand.
ATATGTAAGAGACACTGTACAAGTTCAGATATTTTAGTCTTTCATAATAACTTAGATTTTCACATCTATGGATTCCCTTAGTATATTTCCACTGTACTCTTTCCAGTTTATTCATGCTTGTTTTCCTACAGGGTTTCCATATTGTTATTCCATACTCAAGTTTGGGTCTAATGTAACTAACAAACAATGACTTCATTATGTTTGATTTCCTAGAGTTTATAAATCTTTTTATACAACCTATAGTTCTATAACTATCATTAGCCAATTGGTTGATATGATTAGAAAAACTCGTAGCTGAAGCTACCCATATACCCAGGTCCTTAAATGAGTATACAGTTTCAATCAGTGTGTGCTGTAATAAATATTTACCTTTCAGTTTATGTCTCACAAATCTCCTATGCTTAGTTTTTGATGTATTCATAGGTTCATAGGTTCATAGGTTGATACTAGGCTATCTGCCCTAGGGCATTTACAAGCCTAGCCAAAGTGTGTTTGGCTTTCGCCACCCTTTTAGATTTTTTGACTGTGCCTCTGTATAGTAGGTCACAGAAGATAGCCCTCTTAAGGTAAGTTTACTGTGCCTCTGTCTAGTAGGGACATAGAAGAGATCCCCGGGGTAAACCTACGATCTCCCATCCACTCGTCAAGATTTCTCTTGAAGAGGGTCATTGAGGGGCTCTGCCTAACATGGATTGGGATTTTGTTCCAGAGTGAGGGGAGCCTCTGGGATATGAATCTGTCCCTCCAGCATGTCCTATTTATTTCTGTGCTGAGGTTTAAGTCTCTGGAGTGTGCATCTCTAAGGGATTTGGATTTCCTGAGGTGGAGCATGTCCATTAAATCTGGGTTGGACTTGGCTTTATACGTCAGGCACAGATCACCTCTGAGTGGGTGGTAAGCAACTGAGTAGAGCTGGAGTTTCTTTAGCCTAACTGTGTAGGGCATCTGTTTGAGCCCCTTAATCCTCTTGGTGAGGTACTTTTGGGGTCTTTCCAGTTGCTGCAGTTCTTGGGTAAGGTACATCCCAAATGGGGCATTGTACTCAATTATGGGCCTGATGAGTGATGAGCAGAGGGGCACAATGACTTCTCTTGATCTAGATGTGAACCCTTTCGTGATGAAGTGGGCTATATAGAAGGTCTTTCTAACCACTTTGGCAATGTGATTGTCAAAGGAGAGACTGCTATCTACTTTGGTCCCCAAATCCCTAATTACTTCTTCCGTACTTAATGGTTTTCCACCTATGTGGTAGTTTGTGGGCACTTTGTTTTTTCCAAAGGGGATGACTATGCACTTTTTGGCATTTAGCTTTAGGCCATGGCTCTGGCACCAGTTATCCGTGTCTGAGAGACCCTTTTGGAGGATGCTTGTGTCAGTCGGCGAGTCGATTATGGCATCCAGTTTGCAGTCATCTGCAAACTTGGTCAGCCATAGTTCTCCTGTGTTAGCCTGTACCTCCGAGAAATATATATCGAACAGGAGAGGTCCCAGGACTGAGCCTTGTGGGATGCCACTTGTAACTGGTTTAGAGTCTGACATGGCGCCTGCAATTCTGACCATATGGGTTCTATCCCTGAGCCAGTTTGCAACCCATCTTGTGACATAGGGATTGATATTTAAGCTGGTGAGCTTATTTATGATGCCCAAATGGGGTATTGTGCCAAAGGCTTTTGCGAGGTCCAGGCAGGCTGTGTGGACTACCTTCCCTTCATCTATTGCCTTGGTGACTGTTTCAAAAAAGTTGACCAAGTTCAAGAGGCAGGATCTGCCCTTGACAAAGCTGAATTGGGTGGGATCCAGTGTTTGGAGGCTCCCAATGTCTTTGTTTATGAGTTCCATGATGATACGCTCCATAGCTTTGCAGACCAGGCTAGTCAGGCTTATAGGGCAATAGTTTCCGGGGTCCGTTGTGGCACCACCTTTGTGGAATGGGACCACTGTTGTTGTATGCCATTCTTTGGGTACATATCCTGTAGTGAGGCTGAGATTGAACAGTGACTTTATATGAGGGTTCAGTTCTTCTTGAAGCTCGTGTAAGACGCAGACCAGGACACCGTCCGGTCCCATTGATGCTGTGTTTTTTGCTTTGGAGAGGGCAGCTCTCACATGTGCATCTGTGATGTCAGGGAGGCTACACTCTGTTGGGATAGACATTTGATCTTCTGGGGAGGGGGGGGGGTTTGCACTGAATCTGTCTGCCAGGATGTTGGCAATGTCTGTGGGTTCAGTGTATTTTTTGTCATTTTGCACTATCTCAGAGCATATCTGGGAGTTGCCACCCAGGTTCCTGACATAACTGAAGAAGGCCTTGTGATTATCTTTAGCATCTTATAGGTTCATAGGTTCATACTAGGCTATCTGCCCTGAGGCGTTTATAAGCCTAGCCTGATTGTGTTTGGCTTACGCCACCCCTTGATTTGAGTATACTGTGCCCTTTTTAAAGTTTAGTTTACTGTGCCTCTGTCTAATAGTGACACGGAAGTAATCCCGGGACAAACCTACGATCCCCCATCCACTCATCAAGATTCTTCTTGAAGAGAGTCAGTGAGCTGCTCTGCCTAACATGAATTGGAATTCTATTCCAGAGCAAAGGGAACCTCTGGGTTATGAATCTGTCCCTCCAGCATGTTCTATTTATTTCTGTGCTGAGGTTCAAGTCCCTCGAGCACGTGGCTCTAAGGGATTTAGATTTACTGAGGTGGAGCATGTCCATTAATTCTGGGTTGGACATAGTTTTATATGTCAGGCATAGATCGCCTCGAAGTAGGCGGTATGCAACTGAGTAGAGCTGGATTTTTTTTAACCGAGCAGCATATGGCATCTGTTTGCGTCCCTTGATCCTCCTGGTGAGGTACTTTTGGGGTCTTTCTAATTGCTGCAGGTGTCGGGTAAGGTACATCCCAAAGGGGGCATTGTATTCTATGATGGGCCTGATGAGGGATGAATAAAGGGGCATGATTACCTCTCTTGATCTAGATGTGTATCCTTTCATGATGAGGTGGGCTATGTAGAAGGTCTTTCTAACCACTTTGGCAATGTGGTTGTCAAAGGAGAGATTGTTATCAACTTGGGTCCCCAGATCCCTAATTACTTTCTCTGTACTTAATGGGTTACCACCTATGTGGTAATTTGTGGGCACATTGTTTTTGCCAAAGGGTATGACTATACACTTTTTGGCATTTAGCTTTAGACCATGGCTCTGGCACCAGTTATCCGTCTCTGCGAGACCTTTTTGAAGGATGTTTGTGTCAGCTGGAGAGTTGATTATGGCGCCTAGTTTGCAGTCATCTGCAAACTTGGTGAGCCATAGTCCTCCCACATTGGCCTGTACCTCAGAAAAGTAAATACCGAACAAGAGAGGTCCCAGGAGAGAACCTTGTGGGACGTCACTTGTGGCTTCAGCAACTCTGACTCTGTGGGTTCTGTCTTTGAGCCAGTTTGCGACCCATCTTGTGACATAGGGGTTTATATTTAGGCTGGATAGCTTATCTATGATGCCCGAGTGGGGTATTGTGTCAAATGCCTTTGCGATGTCCAGATAGGCTGTGTGGACTACCTTCCCTTCATCTATGGCCTTGGTGACTGTTTCGAAGAAGTCGACCAGGTTCAAAAGGCAGGATCTGGCCTTGATGAAGCCAAATTGAGTAGGATCTATTTATTTATTTATTTATTTTATATTTATTTTACATTTGTTGACCGGGCTAGTCTAACTGGATATATGTCCTACAAATAGTACAAATAATATATATATTTTTTTAACAGCCAAAAAAGAAAAAGTTCTAGTTCAGTTTCAGTCTCTGTCTAGTCTAGTGTCTGTAGGTCCCCAATGTCTTTGTTTATGAGTTCCATGATGATCCTCTCCATAGCCTTGCAGACTAGGCTAGTCAGGCTTATGGGGCGATAGTTTCCAGGGTCCGTAGAGGTGCCACCTTTGTGGAGTGGAACCACTGTTGCTGTACACCATTCTTTGGGCACATATCCTGTAGTGAGGCTGAGATTGTACAGCAGTTTTACTTGAGGGATTAGTTCTTCTTGGAGTTCATGTAGGACGCAACCTGGGATGCCATCTGGTCCCATGGAAGCAGTGTTTTTTGCTTTGGAGAGGGCGGCCTTCACCTGAGCATCAGAGATGTTTGGGAGGCTGCACTCTGCCGGGATGGATACTTGCTCTTTTGGGGGGAAGGGGGTGGAGAAGTTTGCACTGAACCTGTCTGCCAGGATATTGGCGATGTCTGTGGGTTCAGTGTATTTTTTGTCGTTTAGAATCAACTCAGAACAAGTCTGGGAGTTGCATCCCAGGTTCCTAACATAACTGAAAAAAGCCTTATGATTGCCTTTAGTGTCCTGTGCAATTTTTCTCTCGAAGCTGGCCTTGGAGGATTTTATAAGGGATCATAATTTTTTGCTAGTACTGATCAGAGATGCCTTCCCTTTCAGGGATTTTGCTCTATCATGTAGTAACTTCCTCCTTCTGTTGTACAGTTTATTTATGGCTGGGGTCCACCAGACTGGATGCCTGCCTTTGGATGATTGGGTCTTGATTTTGTTTGGGATAGCATGATCCATGCATTCCTGGAGATGTCCGTAGAATGCATTTATATAGGATTCTGCAGTTTGGGCCGTAGTTTCCACTGGCCCTGGGGCCTTGAAGGATTCCACTTCGGTTTTGAGAAGTGTGAAGTTCACTTTTGAGAAGTTTTTGACTGTGGTTTTCTGGGCTGGGGGTGGGGTCGGGATGTGGATATCCAGTGAAATTAATTTATGTTCTGATCTTACCAATGAGGGATATACTTCTGGTATGGAGCATAGAGTCCCCATGTTGGTAATGATCAGGTCTAGTATGTTATCCCCTCTTGTGGGAGTGGTGACTAGTTGTTCCATAGCATTTGAGTTTATAAATTCCAGGAACCTTTGGGCTAAGGTGCTGGGGCTTGAGTAATGCTCCCAGTCTATGTTTGGGTAGTTGAAGTCACCCAATATAATGGTGTTCAGAGAGATCTTCATGTTCTCCAATGTTTTCAGGAAAGCCGAGTGGGATTCCTGACTTTGAGAGGGTGGTCTGTAGGATGCTATAAACTGAAAAGCAGTCTTGCCCACTGTCAGTTGCACATGGATGGTCTCCGATACTTCGTGCAATGCCACTAACCTGGAGGTGTGGATATCCTTGATAAATATGGAAACTCCCCTCCTTTGTGGTTTGGTCTGGGTTTTGGGGCCGAAAAGCATGATATGAGGTATAACCTGGTAGTGCTGGGGTGCTCTCTGGAGCCTTGAACCAGCTTTCTGTCACTGCACAGATATTGATGTTCTCCATACTGAGGAGAGCTTCGAGTGCGTGCATCTTGAGGTTAAGACTTCTGGTGTTTAGCAGCTTTACCCTTAGTTTCTTGTTCCTTGTGCTGTCTATGGAGGTGGGTTTGACTTTTGAGCCTTGCCTAAAAAAGGCACAATGGGGTGGCAAGAGCCTTTGCCAATATCTGAAAGTCCAGGGGTGACAGGTGCAAGCCGTCCCTAGAAAAGCAACGTGGCTTGTCGAGCATGTCATCCCAGGCTGACAGACACTGGATCCCCTTTGAATGACACAAAAATTTTAGCCAGTTGTTAAAATAAATCATTTTGTCTTTATACTGTGGCATCATTCTAGGTGAGGGTAAGATGCTGCTCAAGGTCAAGGTCATACCAGCCTGTGCTACATGATCAGAGAGCTCCTCTATGTCTCTTTTCATGTAGTCAAGGGAGGTACATCTCAGGTCATTCATGCCAGCATGTACAATGACTGAGTCATATTTGTATTTGCTTTGGAGTGACCTGTGTGCTTGCGTTATGTGGCGGATCCTAGCGCCCGACAGGCAGCTCACTGTGACCTTCTCTTTATTCAGCCTGGTGAGAGGGACATCAGTGTGTCTGACAATAGAGTCACCTATTACAAGAGTATCAGGTGTGTTATTCAGCCTTAAGGGCTGTGACTGCTTGGCACTCTGACTTTCTGTGCTATGTGTTGTACGTGTTTTGTTTTGGGGTAGCGTTTGCTTGGATGTCTGCTTTGGAGGTCTCTGTTGCTTAGGTAGATTTTTATTTAGGGCCTCGCTGTTGTGGTGGGACTATGTGATACTGGGATTGTGTTGTGTGAGGTTACCTTCTCCTCCTGACTGGTTACACCAGTTTTGCGATGAGAGAGCTCAGCCTCCAGTTTGGCTATATGGTTGCGTTTCTCACATACATTTGAACCTGTTTGGAGGAGGAGAGGGTTGTCCGTGTACATGAGACAGTTGTAACATTGCCTCAAAATTCCCAGATTCACAAGCTGGACTGGAGAGGAAACCATTGACTGATCTTTGGACATGCTAGAGTAATATAGGGAACTGAATTAAAACTGACCAATAGGGGACAAGGTAATCGTAGAGAGTATAAGAGTAAGTAGTGCTTATGGTTTATTAGTGCTAACTTGTAAGATTAATTATTTGGACCAGTGAGGGGCCTTAGAATGAGAATATGGTGTTTAATTTGAGAGATATAGCAGTTCTAAGGGAAAAAGTGAAGAGCAGACTTTGTGGAGCCAGGAATAGTTTAAACCCAATTAGGCGGTGCTGCCTGATGTTGCGCTATGCACAAAAACGCGCAAAAACGCGCAAAAGAGGGTTTTAAGAGAGGGAGATCAAGGAGTTTGGAATTGACCCAAAATAGCCAATAAAACTACAGTTTCAAGGGAGTAACCACTCCCACAGGGGCAGGCAGGCTGCTCTATGTTTATCACTGCCACTGATGAACACAGAGACTTCCCTTTAGCCCAAGCAAACAATGGCCTCCAAGAAACTTACAAACAGTTCAGAACAGCAAATCTGTAACTGAACTTTTTTAAATCTCAGAAAAGTGGGAAAAAAGCAAGATTTTTTTGTTTTTTTTTTAAGGAAAGCAGAGGTTCACAAGTATCAACAAGTTAGAACAGTGCAGTAAATGACCCTACAATTGAGTGCTAGGCCAGAGACAGATAAAATGCAAGTTTTAAGAAAAAAACGATTTTAAAAATAAGTGCACGCAGGAAATTCAGTAATCAGCTCTAGGTTGTGTTCTAAATACAGTTACCAACACAGAAGGAGGAAGCTACTACATGATAGAGCAAAATCCCAAAAAGGGAAAGCATCTCTGTCTTGTGCAATTTTTCTTTTGAAGCTGGCCTTGGCTGACTTTATGAGGGATTGTAGTTTCTTGCTAGTACAGATCAGAGATGCTTTCCCTTTTTGGGATTTTGCTCTATCATGTAGTACCTTCCTCCTTCTGTTGTATAGCTTGTTTATGGCTGGGGTCCACCAGACAGGTCTCCTGCCCTTGGAGGAGTGAGACTTGGTTTTATTTGGGATAACATGATCCATGCATTCCTGTAGGTGTCCATTTGGGCCCGGGGGCTTTGAAGGATTCCACCTCGGTTTTGAGAAGTGTGAAGTTTGCTTTTGAGAAGTTCTTCACCGTGATTTCCTTGGCTGGTGGTGGGGATGGGATGAGGATGTCCAGTGAGATTAATTTATGGTCAGATCTTACCAATGAGGGGTATACCTCTGGTGTGGAACAATGAGTCCCCATGTTGGTGATGATCAGGTCCAATATATTTTCCCCTCTTGTGGGAATGGTGACCAGTTGTTCCATGGCATTTGAGTTTATAAATTCTAGGAACCATTGGGTGAGGGTGTTGGGGCTTGAGTAGTGCTCCCAATCTATGTTTGGGTAGTTGAAGTCACCCAATATGATGGTGTTTGGAGAGACCTTCATATTTTCCAGTGTTCTCAGGAAAGCCGAGTGGGGTTCCTGAGTTTGGGAGGGTGGTCTGTAGCAGGCTACAAACTGAAAGGCAGTTTTGCCCACTGTTAGTTGCACCTGGATGTCTCTGCTGCTTCGTGCAGTGCCACTAACCTGGAGGTGTGGGTATCTTTGATGATTATGGATACCCCCCCTCCTTTTGTGGTTGGGTCCGATTTTTGGGGCCAAAAAGCATGGTATGAGGTATAACCTGGTAGTGCTGGGGTGATCTCGGAAGCCTTGAACCAGGTTTCTGTTACTGCACAGATATCGATATTCTCCATACTGAGGAGAGCCTCGAGTGTGTGCATCTTGAGGTTTAGACTTCTGGTGTGAGCAGCATTACCCTTAGTTTCTTTTTCCTTGTGTTGTCTATGGAGGTGGGTTTGTCTTTTGAGCCTTGCCTAAAAAAGGCACTATGGGAGTGGCAAGAGCCTTAGCCAGTATTCAAAAGCCCAGGGGTGACAGGTGCAAGCCATCCCTAGCGTAGCAACGTGGCTTGTCGAGCATGTCATCCCAGGCTGACAGACACTGGATCCCCTTTGAATGACACCAATACTTTAGCCAATTGTTAAAATTGATCATTTTGTCTTTATACTGTGGCATCATTCTTGGTGAAGGTAAGATGCTACTCAAGGTCAGGGTCATACCGGCCTGGGCTACATGATCAGAGAGCTCCTCTATGTCTCTTTTCATGTAGTCCAGGGAGGTACGTCTCAGGTCATTCACACCAGCATGGACAATGACAGAGTTATATTTGTACTTGCTTTGGAGTGACCTGAGTGCTTGTGTTATGTGGCAGATCCTGGCACTGGACAGGCAGCTTACAGTGACCTTCTCCTTGTTCAGCCTGGTGAGTGGGGCGTCAGTGTGTCTGACAATAGAGTCACCTATTACAAGTGTATTAGGTGTGTTGTTTATCCTTAAGGGCTGTGACTGTGTCGCACACTGATTTTGTGAACTGTGTGATACGTGGGTATTGTTGTGGGGTAGCAGTTGTTTGGGTGTCTGCTTTGGAGGTCTCTGCTGCTTAGGCAGATTTTTATTTAGAGCCTCCGAGTATATTTTTGTGTGTTTATGTGTTTGGTTTGCTGTTGCTATAGGTCTATGTGAGACTGGATTTGTGGTGTGTGTGGTTTTCTTCTCCTCCTGATTGACTGTGCCAGTCATGGATTGAGATAGCTCAGCCTTCAGTTTGGCTATATAGTTGCATCTCTCACATATATTTGAGTTTGTTGGGGGGAGGAGGAGAGGGTTGTCTGTGTACATAAGGCAGTTGTAACATTGCCTCAAAATTCACATATTCACCAGCTGGACTGGAGAGTATATACAAAATTGACCTTTGGACATGTCAGGATATTATGATGAAATACTTTTTGATGATCAAAAAGGATCAGTAGGGTGTTAAGTGTTTAAAAAGAGTATAAGAGGGGTTTAGTGCTTAAGTTGTTGGTATTTTGCTTATAAGGTTACATATAAGAGCAAGTGCAAGGCTTTAAAATGAAAATAGAGTGCTTCCTTTGAGATTTAGATCAGTTCTAAGGGAAAAAGTGAAGAGCAGACTCTGTGGAGCCGGTAATAGTTTAAACCTGTTTAAGCGGCGCTGCCCGATGCTGTGCTATGCGCAAAATCATGTAAAACCGCACTAAAGCGGGTTTTTAAGCAGGGGACTTGAAAGAGCTAGGAATTAGCCCAAAATGGCCAATAAACAACAAGTTTCTGGGCTGAGACCACTCCTCCAGGGAAAGATAGGCTGCTCAAAGCTCCCCACTCCCACTGGTGAACAGAGAAGCTTCCACCTATCCAAGTAAGAATATGGGCAACACAGGGACTGCTCTAAAGTCCAGAATACAGCAAAACCTGTATTAGGGACTATTCTAGCTCAGGAAAGGCGGGAAACAAGGATATTTTTTTTTCTTTTTTTAGGCAGATATCAGAAAAAGCACATTAAATACTTTACACAAGCTAGCACACTTGAGTGAGCAGCCTCAACAGTTAATTCAAACAAAAAGACAATTTAAAAGTGCAGGTAATAATAATTGCAGTAACAAGTTTATTTTAAGCAAGAGAGCAGTTTCAACTCGCTTTTCGGTGAGAATAGACAGTCGCAAAGGTAAAAGCAGTAAGAAGGCACTTAAATCAGGTAGCAGTCACTCGTTTTCATCTCTCTGCTGCTAGCACCACTCTGCAGGACCACGAGGAGCTTTGCTGAGTTGGAACAAGCGCAAAAACTGCACCAAAGCGGATTTTTAAGCAGGGGACTTGAAAGAACTAGGAATTAGCCCAAAATGGCCAATAAACAACAAGTATTTATCAACATATTATTCTCCTGTGCCCAAATGGTCAATTTAGTCAAATTATTTTGCAGACATGCCTTATCTGTAACACTTGTAATCAGTTTATCCAATTTCAGGTCGTCAGCATATAGACTGTAGAACACCTCAGATGAAAAAGTAAGGTCTGAAAGATACAATCTAAACATGCAAGGGCCTAGTACAGAGCCCTGTGGGACACCTTGACTGTAACCAAGGATTTCACCTGTCAAGTTGGTCTGTGATACTTGCCATGTCCTATTTGTAAGCCATGCAACTATCCATCTTATCAACAGTACATCAATACCTAGTTGTACTAATTTATTGATCAGTGTTTTGTGCATGACCCTGTCAAATGCTGAAGCTAAATCTATATAAATCACATCACAGCACAATTTTTCATTCATATCTGTTATTATATTGTTATAGAACATCATGTTACAGGTGGTAGTTGATCTATTTTCAACATATGCATGCTGATATATGGTTTCAAGTCCCAGCCTATCCAGTTCTGACAGTAACTTATCCAGTATTACCTTCCCCATTATTTTTCCACAACATGAAAGTAGACTTAAGGGTCTATATGATTCTGGGTTTGTCCTACTCCCCTTTCCCTTAAAGACAGGTTTAATAAGTGCATGTCTCCAATCTTGAGGAATCTACCCATATTTATATGACCTAGTGAATACTAGATGTAATGGCAGTGTAAGTTCTTGCTTAAGTGTTCTCAAATCATTGTTACTTATTCCATTTCCTCCCTGCGCCTTGTTTGGATCCAGTTTGCACAGTTCTTTTTCAATATAATCTAATTTGATTCTAGTATCTGGGGTTACCTGAATGTCACTAGGACAACTTACCACCCCTTTTGTGGAGCCAAACTGTTTTGCATAAGATTTTGTAAATATATCTATAATCTGTTGTGTCTGAGAATAAATTTTAGAATCTTCACACAGTTTATCAATTTGTGTATCTTTACTCCTTCCACATCTTATGTATCTATAAAATGTTTTTCTATTATGCTCAATATCTTTTTATACATTTTCTTCAAATTTTTCTTGATCTTGTCTAACACTATGCTTAATCTGTTTTTCCAGCTTGTTTATTTCAGTTTTCAAAGTTGTAGTTCGACCTCTCTTCCATTTCTTATATTTATACTTATGAGCAGTACTTATGCATATGTGCTAGGGTAGAAATAGCTGACAGATACTATGTTGTTCACAATGTAGTTTAAATTGAAAATGTATCATAACATTTATAACATTAAGGACTATTGTTTTAGCCTTTCCCATTTTCACAGAGTTAAGCGATGAGCAAATGCAGGTATTGTGTAAATGGGAAAATAGTAATAGTTCTACTGGATCGCATTCCATCTCGCAAACATGCTAAGTGGTGAGGCATGGCAGTCAGCACTTTGGACAGTACTGAGTGTAAGAAAATCACTTGATGCCTAACTTTCTTTGTGGCAGCAGGTGTAACAGCAATGAGTTCATATTTTGAGAACAAATGTCATCGTAATTTTTTAACACGTGTTTTCGGATGGAATTACATTATTAAATTTGCTAACTTTTGGAAATGTAAGAGACAATGACTACAATAAAGCACTGTATAAAAACGAACAGCAGTCAATTGATTTATGTCAACAGTACACATATGGATTGGCATTTTTATACATTCATCAGTTTAAATAAATAATACCAGTATCTTTACTCTGCTTTAACTGTGTGTTTTCTTTAGCACAGTGAGTTTAAGCAGCATTTTGTGGAGGTAGCCACACCATGCCATAGGAGATGGAAAGCCGTTCACCATTGCTCAGCATTGGTACATGATGCCAAATGCCACACAAATGCACAGGACAAAAAGTGAAGGGCTTCATTAGGGGACATTTCTACCATGCTGCCATGTGTGTGGTATGTAATTTTATTTTTTGCCCACATTAAAGGTGAGAAAATGGGATGGATAGGAAAGTGGTGAAATATGATTTAGGAAGGGTAAACTGTGACAGTTGTTATTAGTTTATAGGTTGGCTGCTGCTGCTGTACCTGTTAGAAGACTTAAGGTTTCTAACATGTATTTGGGTGTATAAATTTTATGATCTGACACATTTTTGTGGCTTTACAGACTGATAAAAGTAAGTTGTACAATGTGTAATTCAAACCTATGTAAAACAGACAATACATATTCTTGCATATAGGTGTTTGTGCCTCCGTGCCGTAGAAGAAGTGTTTGTCAGGCATGCTCATTAATTATATAGACACATTAAAGACCAAGTAGTTAACCATGAATGTGTGTGACCTGACAATGCCCTGCTTTATGCATTCATGAGTATATGACCATTACTGAAGTATGAAGTCCATGATGGATGGACTGTCCATCCCAGGGCAGAAACGGCACTTTTAAGTACAGACACATAATTGTTAGTATACCCTTAGGCACACATATAATTCAACCCACTGATATACACGGTTATTTTTGTGTGTGTAATTATCTGCATATTGTTCTTTATTTTTAAAATTTAGTGGAATAGCACTACTAAAATTTGGGGTCTGCTGGATTAGAACCTAGGCTCACCTGTATTGTGGCTATGACATTACACCATTTGCCACAGGGGAGGCTGGGCAGCAGGTATATTATTTTACAATCATTACTGTCCTGAGTGCTCATTGCAATGGAGAATGTGTTTGTCAGGCATGCTCATTAAGTATATAGACACATTAAAGACCAAGTAGTTAACCATGAATGTGTGTGACCTGACAATGCCCTGCTTTATGCATTCATGACTATATGACCATTACTGAAGTATGAAGTCCATGATGGATGGACTGTCCATCCCAGGGCAGAAACGGCACTTTTAAGTACAGACACATAATTGTTAGTATACCCTTAGGCACACATATAATTCAACCCACTGATATACATGGTTATTTTTGTGTGTGTAATTATCTGCATATTGTTCTTTATTTTTAAAATTTAGTGGAATAGCACTACTAAAATTTGGGGTCTGCTGGATTAGAACCTAGGCTCACCTGTATTGTGGCTATGACATTACACCATTTGCCACAGGGGAGGCTGGGCAGCAGGTATATTATTTTACAATCATTACTGTCCTGAGTGCTCATTGCAGTGGAGAATGTGTTTGTCAGACATGCTCATTAGTTATATATACACATTAAAGAGGTGAGTCAACCATGTATGTGTGTAACATGAAAGTTCAGAAAATAAATGTTTAATTGTAGAACCATAATTGTACTGATACCAACTGTTAGACATATAATATATATGATATCATGTATATGCTTAATCCACCTACTATACATAGTTATTTTTATGCATAATTATTTTTATATTGTAACATTTATATAAATTACAGTGGAACAGCATTAATAAAACTTGGAGTTTACTGGATTAGAACCTGTCTCCCCTTTATTTTGGAGCTTAACCTACACATGTTGCCACAGGGAGAGCTAGGAAGAGGTGTATTTTTACAGTCATTACTGAGTATATATGTGGACCACCACGTGACTCTACTTAGCATGTTTGCATTATGAAAGACCGCACATCTTACAATGCATCTTTTTATAACTTGACAAATCTGCAGGTGTTGTACAGGCTTCTGACCACCACACAATGTTGCTCAGCTTATTTGTGTGATAGAAGGCAAAAGATGCAACAATGTATCTTTTCTGAAAATGACAATGCCTGCTTATTGTTTGCATCATAAACCATGTTTGAGCAGAGGTGAGCAATGTACAAACAAGACAGGCAAAGCTCAACATGCATTATACTTGTAAAAATTGCTTCTTAGGTTTCATCATTAAAAGATAAATGTGAGACTTGAACCGTGATCTACATATCTTATGTGCTTCATCTTGTTTAGTGGTGTGCTATACACACTTGATTTACAGCTGTAGTTTATGCTGTCCTTATCATAGAAGCAACTTTCATTCATTTTAATGTATTTTTCCATTTCACAGTATTTGTTGTAAGCCACGTGCCATGCAAATAATAATATTTTTATAAAAAAAGAGTAACAAACACAACATTACAAATTACATTTTAACACACCTTACAGATTTTTATACAATTCTGGATTTGAACTATCATAATAATAAACCTTTAAAACACACTGGGGTGTCTTATCTCTCTTTGTCACAGAAACAACTTTGCAGCAGGAATGCAAATCATTGTGCATACAAGCAAGTCCCATTTCCTCTACGGTGTTAAGACATAGACACTTGTACAATCTCAATTGTTTGTACATGTGTTGCTTACATATTTAGTGCAATGCGTGATTGCACAACCATTTATGAGCATTGTTTGCACCAATGCAGCTCTGCCTTCTCTTTGTATTGTGTTCATTCTTCTCTTATCTGTGCTGTACTCTCAAACATGCAGTCTGTAGGACATTTTGTATCACTGTCCTTTAAATGTATGATAAAATTACATGACAGTAAAAAATAGCTTTCAGTAAAGGCAGGAAAATTTGATTATTAGTGAATAAAAATGAGAAATGTGTGCTGGTTGCTTCCATTTAAAAGCTTTCTACTTTTACTTCAACACTTTGTAAGTGTATCCCGCATGAGAGCCCCCCCCCTCAAGTGCAGGTAAGGTAGTCTGAATTGCTGTTGTATCTTCCTTCTCCTTCACACTAATCATTCACAGTTGCAATCCATTAGCAAGTGACACTAATGTAGTGCCAACACTATGTTTACACCTGCAATACGAAGTCAAAAGTTTGTGATTCAGCAATTCTAATGATTTTACACCTGATTTGCATCTTCACCATGCTCAGAGGCCTGAATCTGTACTATATAAAAGGTAACCATGTAGCTAGGGAATTTGAAAGTGAGGAGACTTGTGTATTTGGAGAACACAGAAGATTGCTATTCCTTATGATTTATCTGCAAAGAAGGCGTCTGATCTTGCTAAGTTATGATTGTATGTGCATCATAGGCCCACTGATATGAATTCATCATCCCAGATGAAAGTAGCTTCACTAGCCCATGAACAGATGGCTATGGGGAGGAGGGGCTGCTGCAGAGCCACCACTAACACCAAATGTAGAGTTCCTGTCCACTATCAGAGATCCCAGAGAGCTCAGTGGAAACTGCTCAACAACTTGTGATTGATGTTGGTGATGATGTATCTGGCAGGATGAGTATGCGCCAGGAGGAGCTTCCAGGTAAGCTTGCATATGCCAAGTTTTAAGATTTGCTTGTATAGTAAAATATAGAAAACTTTTACTAATAGTTCATGTGCACATCTGACCATGGGCATGGACACTCCAGTGCAGCTCCTGGTAGAGACAGTTCTCATGGTCGAAGCTGACGACGATGAACTGTAACCTCTACCATACATGGTCACCTGTCCAACATACCAGGATGTAGAGCTAGCATAAAGCTTGGCTGTGTTCTTGCAGACACTTACATACACACTTTTACCTTGAGTGCCCATACAGCCACATACACATAACAGTTATATGAGTCAGTCATGAGGCTTACAGCTCATTTGGTCTCAGTGGCCATTTGATACTTTGTTAAAATTTCTGCCTGCTTGTCTTTCTTACTCACATGCACTCACTACTTTTTTATGTCAACCTTGGACACCTGCCCCTCCCAGACAACACCCAGTGCAAATGATGATAACTGTGCCATATCCTTGATTTTCTATTTTTTCGATTCAGGGATACATAAATCTTCTGTCTGATGCACAGGTTGCATAGCCAACTGAGTGTTTAGTATGCATATGTCTGTGATGCTCTTTTGAAAATGTTACTGCTTTCTTACAGGTCTTTGTAATGCTTGAATCTTTGATGCATAAGGCCTATTAGTTGATAGTGAACACATCTACTGACATAAGTCAGTGCTGTAAAAGTCACCCATGTTCTACTTAGTTATACTAGCAATTAACAGTATGCAAGGCTTTGACATTCATTTGCATACTTAGCCGTTTATTTTCCTATTCCAGATTCAACACTTACCTTGATAGTCCTGCAGTTACAAGTGTTTTAATTTAGGGCTGATCCTGTATGATGCTAGCAGTACACAGCCATTACATGAGTAAGTAAAGGCTGTGAGCATTGCCTAGCATCAATATTATTGCATGTATGTGCATAGGAGGAAGGTTTTAGCCCCTAAAGTGGTCAGCATATGTGTTATCTATTACATCTTGGCAAGGGCATATTGCACATGGCTATGTCTACCTACACTTACAGCAGCTGATGGTTCCCTCTCTGACTCCTCACCTGCATGTGGCTGTGGTGACTTTGCCAGCGGTGGTGGGATGTGTGCCTCTTCCCCTTGTTATTCCTGTTGGAGGTGTTCTTAGAATAATACTGTGAAGGATAGCACAGACAGTGAAAATTTCAGCAAATGTACGGGGATTGTAGTTCAGGCGATGTATCCAGGCACTGGAACTGTGACCTCAACAGCCCAAACACATGGTCTATGATATTTCTTCTTTGAGCATGTGCTTCATTATAGCATTCTTCAGTGGGTGGGTGTTAATTTCTGATGGGAGTTATCAACCATGATTCAAGAGCATACTCTGCATCTCCAGTAAATGTCCTTGTGTGATATCCTCCTAGAAAACCTCGGATACAGTTGAGAGTTGTGCCAGATATGGGAATTATGGTACCTGCCTGGGTTGCCAACACACACATTCAGGATAACTCCCTTAGCATTATACATGACCTAGCAGTTAATGGATTGGAAGCCAATTCTGTTTATGTACACCTTTCCCTGTTCCCTGGTCGATGTTTTGATTGCAATGTGAACGCTTTCTATGGCACCCAAGACTTCAGGGAAGTATGCTACAGGGTAGAAATCCTGCATAGTTGTAGCTCTGTCCTCAGGTGTACAGGGAAAATGTAAATAGTCACTGGCATGTTGTAGGATAGTATTCAGAAACTGATGTAGTATCCTGGATGCTGATGTCTGTGACACCTCCAGCATGTCCCCTGTTGGTCTCTGTAAGGTTCCTGTAGGTAATATTCTAAGTTCTACACATACCTTCATCTCCACAGGTACTGGTTCCCCTTGGTTTGCCCATGCTGTCAGTTGAGGATAACAAAGCTTGCAGAGTTCCTGTAGTGTGTATCTGTCCACCCTGTAGTGCTCTACAATTTCCACCTCATGCAGACCATGAATGGTTAAACAATGTTTAAACACCCTTCTCCTTCTTGGCCAAGGCCTGTTAGCAGCAGCAGCGTAGACTTGAACCTGTTGCACACACACATGCAGAAGAGCAGCAGCAGCCCCTAACATTCTCTATGTGTAGAGTAGTTTCCGTGGCTGTTGGTTTTGGAATGTGAAGCCAAACCCTGCACTGATTGTACATGATTGCTTTATAGCTTGTTGAATAGCTCCTCCATCTCGGATTGGTTGATTAGCATACAATTCAGCTACTTATGGTGTAATTATCATGTCACAATGTTAGTGTAGAGCCACTCACTGAATACAAATCAGCTTGCTACTGTGTAGGATTTATTGAATTCTTTACTGAATTACAGAGTCTGTTGCTTGTTTCCGGGTAACGTGATGTATCTTCTTTCTACTGTTCCACCCTCATTTGTGCTTTATACCTCACTGTCTCCACACTCTCTCATCATGCCCCCCCTCTCTAGTATGGTACAAGGGAGTTACAGGGTAAATGATAACAGAATCGAATGTTTGAAGTTTATAATTATACTCTATCAATTGATTTGTTTTTATCTAACTGGTGCTTTGCAGATATTGTTGCTGAAGCTAATTTCTACCTGTACTTGTACCTTATAAGTATGACTTCCAACCATTGTTTGTACTTTAGTTGATTGGAGTCAGCAATTGTAATGTTGCTCAATATTTGTCATCATAACATCATAATTCCACTGTTTCATAACGACTGAATATTTCATTTTATTAGCATAACTCTTTACAACTGATGTTAAATAAGCTAGAAAAGTTAGCTAAACTGTAGAAATCTCATAGCACTATCAAATCCTTTCTCTATTAAAAAAGAGTTTGTTGGAATGTAAGTTAAAGTAAGTACTTGTTAAAGCTTCTGTTCTATTTAAAGTGCTTATGAGGTTCGGACTTATTTTTCCAAATTTTTCCTGCCTTATTCTTAATTGTTCAGTGTTCCTTTCTTGTTCTGGTGCTAAAAAGCTCATTTTTGAAATATTAATGTCCTTAATTTGTAAAGGTGCTAACAAAATAGTACTGTTTGTTTCCTTCTGAGGATGTGTTGTTTAAGGTGGTAAGCCAAGTGGCCCCATCACAGCAACTGTGTTGCAGAACTTAATTTACATATTTATTAAGAAACCACGTACAATTTTGGTGCATTTAATAGTGGTAGTGTTCCATTGCATATAGTTTATCCAATAGTAATTTAATTGTATTTCTATTGAACCTTGACTACATCTTTTTTTTTTCCTCTTTTTTTCAGCAGGTTCACTGGATGCTTAAGTATACACACAGCATCTCATCCAAATAGGCAGTCTGAATCCATTTAATCCAAACACCATTTAATTAGGACAAACTGTGTACCACCTCTGGGTCCGAGTCCATTCTACCCAACCACCATTTAATTAGGACAAACTGTACCTCCTCTGGCCTTGTGCTTTATGTAAGCATTAGAGGCATCCAGTCTTCTGCATATATTTTAGCTTGCATAGTGACTAGTCTGAGGACAAGTTATTCAGTGCCCTTGATTGTATGCAATAGCCTTATAGTCTGTAAATCCTCCTCCACTGACATCCTGCTGGCTAACGTTTACCTCTCCTTCCTAATAGACACTGGCATTTACTCCTGATACCCAAACTGTTTCTTTCTCTTCTATTTTTCTTCACTTTTTCTAGATTTGTTACTTCCATTATTTATATCCTTGTGTCTTATTTCTGCTTGCCTAAGACAGTTACTAAATCAGTTTCAGCTCTGAGCTAGTATTTGTGCATAGTCAGCATTGATTCACTTCACTCAACTGTCTCTTAAGTGTGTTTTTATTTTTCTATACACATGTCCCTTCAAGCAAATAGATATGCATGTAACAGTGAAGACTGCAGTTTGAACATCATTCTGTGGCTATATTTGTATGTATATTAGAAATATTATGGCAGCCTAAAACAAAGAACGTTGTCCACTATAATAGCTCCATTTTCTTAGACCACAGCAGTCCCACTGGCACTTTCTCATTTAACTGTACTCAATTCATTGTTTTAGCAGTCTGCTGTCTCCCTTCCTTAAGTTTTCTTCTTGTATAACCACTTCGGAGTTCTCAGCCAGTATTTTTCCAGAGCTGAACAATTGCATTCTAGCTTGCTTTTTCTGTTTGTTTTGCTGATCTGTGGGGGATGAGGCAGGCATTTCGACTTTGCATTTCAAAGTCCATAGAAACCTCCTTACATTACCCAGTTGTTCAAACAATCAAGTGCACTTTTTTATTGTTATCACCATTAGTCAGGTCAAGGTGATATTGGACTAACTCTCCTACTAAAACTGTGTCCTAGAGCAACAAAACCAAGGCATTCATCTACTAGCACAGAAGCCTTTTAAACTGCATTGTTCCTTTTACTTATCTCTCAGCAGATTTGTGGCTGTTTACATTAAGTCACTAACTGTTTTCTCTGTCTCTTGTCAAGTTTGCAACCCATTTCATTCACACTCGCTAATGCTTGGACTTCCTCTGCTGCCCTCCTCTACCCCTAAATTCCACTCACCCCATTACTTTACATTTATACTTCCATAGCTCCTCCCACATATTTCTCTAACCAATACCATCAGTTCCCTCCAGTAGGAAAACAATCAATACAATTACGCCCAATAGTAACACCCACTCTAGTTTAACACTCTCTCACAAATTGTCTTAATCCTTTTCTCCTATAAGAAGCAAATTACATCTCTACAACCAACCCACTTCCCTCCTAACATTTTTATCCTAATTTATAATAGAACATAAAACCCAGGTTAAATAAGATGCCCTAAGTCAGATTATTTTACTGTTTCTCTTCACTCTACTAGCCTTTATCATCAATTATCAAATCCACCACCTTCAAATATTTAGGACTTCAACAAATCCTCACAAAGAATATCAACATCTTCCCAGGCCCGTCTTTCTCCATACCCCCCATCTCTACAAACAAGCTACATATCATCTATTTTTTTATAACTATCTTAAAACTAAGAATCCAAATATACGATCAGATATCAAGCAAAGACCAAAATATAACTGGCCTCACTCGTCCCTCTGTAAAATATCAATTCAAAAAACTTAGCGGAGATATTTACCCCAACCCTGATCCCACTGTTCATAAAACCGTAACTTCCAACACCCAAATAAAGTAGACACCTAATACATCTCAGGAAAAAACAGAATCCAAACTCACCTTCCTAAATATGAACCCAAGAAGTATGTGCAATTAAATCCATGACATACATGCTTGAGACATACACTCCTGATGTAGTCATAGCAAATAAAACGTTGTTAAAATAAATAAAGGATAATGAGACCCCCCCCCCCCCAGGATGCAATGTACTCAGGCATGATAGACAAAACAAGTGTGCAGGAGGTATAGCAATCTATAAAAATTCTCTAACCATTACCTTACTTCCACAGGAGATACCCACATTTAACAATGCTGAACTACTAATAACACTCCTAAAATCAACAATAGAAAACTATATGTTTAACAGCAGTTTATATACCATCATTGAATAACACTGATACTGTTGAAAACATCCTGCATTGACTATCCCAACAAATTAACCATGAAACTATAATACTTGGAGACATAAATATAGACTGGCAATTCATAAATTCCACTACCCCCACTGAATCTATAAACTTACAACTTCAGACAATTAATAACTACACATACTAGAATCAATAAAACTTCAGAGAGACACTCAACATTCGATGAGATTCTTACAAACAAACCAGACAAACCGACAAATGTAGGCTGCCTCTCAGATAGCATAAGTGACCAAATACCAACACTCACCATAATGTAGATAAACATATTATCTATACTCAAATGTGAAATACTAGCAATTTCAGCAAAGATATTTTCAATGAAGCACTAAAAAAATATAACTGGAATGACCTTAGAACAATGCTGCTAGATATTGCTGTAGAACACTTTAATAACATATTCTTACAGACCTTAAATAATCTAGCACCAGTATGTAATAAAAGAGTAAAGTCCAACCTCGCACCATGGCTGACAAAGGAAACAAAAAAAAAAATCATGATAAAAATGGATAAAGCCTGGAAAACCTGGCATAAAAATAGAACTCAAAATTTCCTCCTGCTAGTTAGACATCTTAGGAATCTTGCAAAAACTCCATGTCAAATAGCATAAGCAAACATACTAAACCAACCTACAAGACAATCATATAAACAACTTAAAGCTTTTTTGGTGATCACTAAATAAACTACACCACCCTGGCAAGACCACTAGTCCCTCTCCAAAAACAGACCATATGACAGACTCTATCCCACACAGTTTCACTCTACCCCTGTCCAATCAAAACCATCCACAGCTCTTCAACTTTAGTCTAGTACTAAATCACTTGTAAGGAAGTTGTTCCTTAAAGTAAATACTACTTCTACAGCTATCGACCAACAACCATCAGACTACCTAAAATGGCTGCAGAAGTCATAGCTTTCTCTGTATCAATACTAATTAATACGTCCATAGCAGAAAGATATGTCTCATCACTGTGGAAAAAATCCTACATCATACTACTGCACAAAGGCGGCACATCTACAGAGTTTAATAACTACAGACCAATAGCGATTCTCTCTCCCTTCTCCGAAATATTGGAAAAATGGATCCATATACAGCTGATACAATACCTAACCACAAATAACCTGCTCTCAGAAACACAACACGGCTTTAGACCTCAAAGTGCCACGACTTCTCTATTACATTTTACCGATGTAATAAACCAACATAGACACGGTGGTCTGCTTCTGTCCACCATGATCTTGGACTTGGCAAAGGCATTTGATACCGTCTCGCACCAGCAACTGCTTGTTTGACTCATCTCAACAGGGCTTTCACAATACTCCTTGTTGTGGTTCCGTAGTTACCTGTCTGGAAGGCAACAAGCTGATAAATGGCAACAAATGTACTCATCCTTTCAACCAGTTACTACAGGTGTCCCTCAGGGCTCTATCCTGGATCCTCTCCTATTTAATATATTTATTAATGACATCCACACCTCCACTCACCATGCTAGTTTAGTTCACTATGCGGATGACTCAACATTATATATGTGGCCTCAACAATAAATAAGCTCCATGACATTACCCGAAAATCTTTCTTCTCTGTAGAAACCTGGCTCAAAAACTCAAGCCTCTTACTCAATCTCATGAAAAGTAAGTTAATGCTTTTTACCTCAAAAAGTTGCCAAAATCAAAAACAATCTTTTACCATAAAGTCAGCAAATAATACTATCATTCAAACTGCAACGCACAGTAAACTACTAGGCATTATAATAGATGACAATGTATGACAACCAGATAATGCACGCCACTAAATCTACACAAAAGAAACTAGGCTCCCTTTTTAGGGCAAATGGATTCCTTACAGCTACTGCAGGAAAAACTCTAGCCACCACCTTCTTACTGCCAACTCCCTTATATGCCTCTCCTATCTTAACAAACGTAACCGATAGTCAAAAAAGAAACTTGCCTCCTGCTACAATAAAATAGCTAAATGTGCCACCAATCTCCCTCATAGAACCCACCATTGTCTACATTAAAGCAGTTAAACTGGCTTGAACTGCCAGCAAGGGACCTCCGTTCTAGTAACAAATTCTTATTACTTGCAAATAAGTCAAATAATGTTGCAGGAGACTTACTCTACTTCCAGTGTGTTGCTAAACTTTGACAAACTCAGTAGTTTTAAATCACTGCTTAAACAACATCTTAACCAATCCTGGTCCTGTATGCGCTCATCACAGGGTTAAAACTTTTTCACTGTCTCCTTAAACATAATATTCTCAAACTATTGCTGAAATGACAAAACACTTTTCATACATAACTGCTGCCTGTATAATCCACTGTTACAAGTGTGCTTTCTATTTAATAACTTCCACCTCTGTAAAATCTTAGAATGTATATGCATAAATGCAACTACTGTTTGTGTATAAATGTAAATAGAACTGTAAATACTGCTTCTGTATAAATGTAAATAGAAATGTAACTACTCTGTGTTTGACTGGAATAATGCAATGTAAGCAAACGTAGCTTTTCTCCTCAGGGCCTCCATTGAACATGGTATAAACTTTGTTATAGTGTACATCGATTATTTCTTGGAGTTTTACTCCCTGGGCATCATACCTAGTCATAGTTTCCTGGTAAACACAAGTAAATAAATAATGAGAATTATTATGCTTCATTGACAGACAGTAAACAAATAGACTAACAGATATTGAGTCAGACTGTTAAATAACCTGAAGTGTTTTAAGCAAAATGTGTTTGATTTATTTTCAAGTTAAAAATTAACTTTAATTTTCTTACACATTCTGACTGTGTAATATTACAATGTTACCCGTGAGTGACAGTGGAGGAATGCAGCATTAGGAAATGGTTCTACTCATGCATTTTTATTTATTTAACTGTGTGTGTGTGTGTGTGTGCATGTGTGTGTGTGTGTGTGTGTGTGTGTGTGTGTGTGTGTGTGTGTGTGTGTGTGTTTGACCCTTTCTTTCCCCTTTTGACAACTGCACCCCCACCCCCTATTAACTGATGCATTCTTTTCTCCTTCCCAGCATCTCAAAACATCAGCTAAGAGAGGTATAATGAAGTGATCCCAGCCTTTGTCCAGCAGGGATTAGAATGTTATATATCCTCCTAGCTCCCTCTATCTGTTGGTCATCAGGCATGGTTCCCTCTGCAATGTCAAGTCCAAGTCTGATGCATGATTCTGCAAACCTGATATGTTCTGCTAAGAGTATGATACAATCTCTGGGTGATGTCTAATCACATTTTCATGCATTCATACATTGAGCACACAGCTGAGGTCTTCCCTAAGGAAGTGTTCCTGTGACAAGACCTGTACTAACACTTTTCCCCAGGAAAGCCAGGCTGATGTCGGACTCCCATTCCTATTCCAAGCAACCAGCTTCTTCAGAAGCCATGGCACTTGTCAAACCCAGGTTATTTGGGTAATAGCCAGGACGTCATCTCTGTGCGCCATAAAGCTGGCACATTTGTGAGTCCTGTTACATGGTGAGTGTAATATTTGTTCTACATCAGGACTATATTTGTATGATGTGGCTGCTTACCTTCTTCTGAAGCAGCTGGACAGGCAAAAACAATAATGTGGATAGTGTGTATTTACAGAGAAAAAGCAGTAGGAGTGCATTTAGAGTTCAAACCACAATCCCAGAGCTATAATTAATTTGAAATAATAAGTAAACTTTTGTGGTTTAAGGCCTTACTTTTGTAACTGATGGATTTTCATAAAGGGTCTGTGTGAGTCCTAAGAATAAACCAATAACAGTTAGTCAATGGTTTGATGCAGACATTTTGGGTTATATCCTACTATTGAGACCTTACAGCAGTCCTAAGTTTGAGTCACACACTCACCATTTGTGCATTATGTGACTGAACGAGTTGCTTAACCTTGTGCTGTATGCACCATTTACACCCCATATCAGGGCACATTGTGGTACGCTGTTCACAGAGACATGGAGAAGCAAGTATCTAATGTGGTCCCTGTGCTAGGTCACATCCTTGGCTGTCAAGATCTACCAAAAGATGGGTATGAATGCTGAAAATAAGGCAAGAAGAAAGAATCATCATTTTGCCCTTTGGTGTTGGAGGGATTGAAGGAACCTAACAGAAATTCTCTTGTGAGGGATTTTTAAAGATAATGTAGTGTGAAATTGTAAATAATTATTTTTAGAAAAGGCTCATCTGGAACAACTGACTACTATTACTTGATAGGGTCAAGCAAGGCCTCAGTCTCTGCTGGTTACAACCTCTATGTATCAGAATAAGGAAGTGACCCTGATGACCACGTGTGTCACAAGTACTTTTTAACAATGTTTCTACAAGGAGTACAGCTAAAAAAAAAGCAGTGGGAGCTGACACTTCTGATCACTCCTGAGGGAGCACACTTGTTTGGCACCTAGGCTACTTTTGTCAGCTTTAGGGTGACACAGCTTATTGAGGAACATCCTGATTTCCTTCAGGTTGTACTCAGGATAACTAGCTTTTATCTCAGGCAGGTTAGTGAGACCTGCTCTCCCTTTGTTCCTTAGAAATTCCTTTGCACTTATGGGAAGTCCATGGGCAATAAGCTCAGATTCTCTTATTGTTGGCCTTGCATCTCTAATAGACACATGGCCTGATAATACCTTTGTCTCTCACCTGACAGCTTCCATGCCTCCTACTGTCTATATTCCTCAGTGTCCTAGACAGTATAGGATTAGAGGTGGGGAGGATAGATGCTTGTTTAAATTTGAGGTTCAGCTGGCTAGATTGCCAGTAGAAACCCAAACTCATCTGAACATATTAATTTCTCCTTATCTACCACTCACCTAAGAGTGTGATATCTTTTCTGCTAGGGTTTACCAGTTTTCTCTTTGAATCTCTATTGTGTTATCAAAAGCTTCTTGGTCTTGTTGACAATATATGGGCCAGTGACTAAGGAATGCTTTTGTATTATGAAGAGATTTATATTTTATTTAACTTTTTGCTTAGCAGGAAAGTCTGACTGGAACAGAGTCTATTTTCAGTGGAGGCCCAGGGACAAATACTCCAGACACGTCTTTGGAATGTGGATGAAAACTGGAGCACCTGGAGGAAACCTACCCAAATGCAGGGAGAACATGCAGACTCCACACAGAAGGTACCACAGCCACGAATCAAACCAGAGAACCTCTTGCTGTAAGGGAATAATGCTAACCACTGGACCACTACATTGTCTATTGTTACTTCTGCAACCCACACATTAGGACATATTCTTGACATATTCTCTAAATTAGACTTAGAAGTGGTCATGCAGGCTGATAATCTTTTGGTCACTTCTGCCTTTTGAGATGTTCCACTTTAGTCCCTCCTATTTTGATTGAATAATGTTTCTAAGGTAACAGATGTTACATTTTGTTTGCTTTCTTCTCTGCTTCTTCAATTGATCTATAGGGTGGTGCAGCCAGGCATAATGTACTAGTCTCAAGCTAATAGTAGACCTCTGTACCCCACTCTGCACTTGCTCACCCCAAGTGATATACGTATTATCTTACCAAGTCATGCAAGCCATGGTTTAAGATTTTATTTTGTCCCCCACAGAGATAGGGAGGAAGCTTGGACCATCAGTGGAAACTTGTAGGTCTTCGGGGATAACAGCCTAATCTGGATGAGCATTACACCTATTACCAAACAGAGAGCCCTTGTGAGGAGGCAACATACTCATCTAGACAGATTCCAGCAGCAGATAAAAAAAAAAAACAGCCATGTATTTCCAGTCTGGAGCCTGGTATGTCTCACCAGCCTGGCAGCTTTTATGATGTATCAGTACGAGAAGGCTTTTTTTTTTTTTTTTTTTTTTAACTAAAAGATTTGCATTTCTTCCTCCTCACTACCTAAACTTCTTTTTTGGCTGATAGTAGTTCTTCATGTTCTTTGATGACATTTAGTGAAATTAATTATGCTGAGTTCTGCTTTGATGCTCTGCTGATCATGTAACTGCTAATTTGAGGGGAACTGCTGTCAGCATGTCTGATATGAAAACTAAGTCCCAATGGCTGGCAGAGACAAATAATGTAGAAAAATCGAGCTCTCAAAGATAAAAAATACAACAATTTATTTTCACATAGATACGTAAGCGCTTTCACGGTTCCAAAAGACCGCTTCCTCAGACAATTGCAAATATCAAAGAGAATCTATTTAAACTTTAGAAAATGCATCACATGACATTCATTGTTAATTCTGTTTTAAAGTGACATATCCATTTTAAAATACTCATTCATATATATAAAGCAATATTTACAATATTATACAAGTACGAGAGCTAATGGTAAACAATGGAAAGTAGATGTTAATAAGTGATAGTAGCAGGAGATGGCTGGCTTACGCAAGCCATATCCATATTTTTGGATAAACAACTGAAAAAGGTGCTGATGTTAAGTGAGGTTATTCTTAAAGACACGGAACAATTTCTGAGGGAATTTTATCTTAAACTCAGTAAAGTGTCTACAACTGATGTAGACTAGTTTGTCACATTAGATGTAGTGTCACTATTCACCTGTATTCCCAATGAAGTAGGCATTACTATGGCTAGAACAGCCATGCTCAGAAGTGGTCTGTTCACCAATGAGTTCTGTGATTTATTATGCCTGCTACTTGAGCTGGTGTTGGAGCATAATATTTTTTTGTTTCAAGGTGACTACTACTGGCAGAAATCAGGTGTAGCTATGGGCACAAGTTGTGCTAATTCTTATGCGAACCTGGTTTTGTCCAAATGGGAATATCTGAATGTCTTAGGGAAATGGAATGAAAATATCATTATTTATCGACGTTTTGTCGATGATTTGTTTATTGTGTGGAACGGTGACAAGGAACATTTAGAGGAGGCTGTGAGATATTTCAATAGTAGCAGTTCGTTCCTAAAATTTTCCATGACATGCTCACAGCAAATGATTGACTATCTTGATGTGAATATTAGGAAGGTGGATGATGGCTTCTGTACCAGTATGCATAGGAAGGAATGTTACAGACCCTCCTATTTACACAGGGACAGCATGCACCCCAACCATATTTTTGGCAACATTGTTACTGGGCAGGCACTGAGGGCATCAAGATTAACAAGTGGTGATCACAATCTAGACAGGAGTCTACATGAGCTTAAAGTTGAATTTACATCCAGGGGATACAATGAAACAGAATTGGAAGCGGCCTGTTGCAAGGTTCGCAATGAGAGGGAAGGGAGGGGTAGACCCTATTTTGCTGAGAATACCTTTAAAATAGTGGCACGTACTGCTAATCATATGTGTCCACCTACTGTGCTTCCATTTGCAAAAGGAATAGATGATGTTAAGAATATTATTAAAGGGAATTGGCACATTTTGGAGACAGATAATAGGTTTTCAGAATTCTTAAATAAAGGTCCCAGATTTGTATATAGTAACATGAAGAATTTGAAACAAAGGTTGTGCTCTCAGAGAATAAAGATACCTCGTCCCATGAATATTGATGGTACATCTAAATGCAATAATTGCAATTATTGTCAATATATTGATGAGTCAAGATTCTTTAGACATCCCGAAACACGTCATTTATGGAGCATTAAAGTTAATGCTGATTGTTGCACTAGAAATGTTGTTTACTTGGCCCACTGCCATAGGTGTTTCAAGTTCCATGTGGGCAAAACCAACAGTAGTATTAAAGAAAGAATCAGGGACCACCTTTACTGTATCCATAAAGGTCATGACTATAGCACTTTGGCTAAACACATACTACAGACAGACATGACCCACTCTTTTTTATTTCAAGTTTTACATGTTACACATGATAGCATATGTGGAGGGGATGTGGTGAATTGCACAGAGGTAGCTGAATTGGAATGGCTATTGAGATTGGGTGCACATCAGGCCATGGGCCTTAATGATAACGCCCCCCTCAAACCTATGCTGAAGTCTAGACGTCTGAGGCACTAGGGATTATTACGCTGTTCTTTACACTCCATCAGCTATGTAGGCTGTCAAGGGATCTGTATGCTTCATATATTTTTCATCATTTTACTCTGGGTTTTGTATTGCCAATGCATTTTTACATTGTATATAATTTTTATATGGGATGATAGTTAGTGCATCTATTAATTATTAGTGACTTTTATTAGTTTTCAATATTCACTACTTATTAACATCTTCTTTCCATTGTTTACCATTAGCTCTCATACTTGTATAATAATGTAAATATTGCTTTATATATATGAATGAGTATTTTAAAATGGATATGTCACTTTAAAACACAATTAACAACGAATGTCATGTGATGCATTTTCTAAAGTTTAAATAGATTCTCTTTGATATTTGTAATTGTCTGAGGAAGCGGTCTTTTGGAACCATGAAAGCGCTTACGTATCTATGTGAAAATAAACTGTTGTAATTTTTTATCTTTGAGAGCTCGATTTTTTCTACATTATTTGTCTCTGCCAGCCATTGGGACTTAGTTTTCATCGCATTTACTTGGGTCGGATTTTTGGCTTATTTATTATGTCTGATATGAAGCTGAGATCCAAAGCATGCAGCCAGTGCCTGAATATGGGTTCATGGCTGACAATGGTTGGGATTATTGAGACGTTAAGGCCTTTTGTTGGTAGTTGAGTCATTAAGGCCTGTTGCTGCATTCCCTGTGTGACCTACTAGTCAGCTTAGGCATTTCAAGTACTAATGGACAAGGCCGGGAGGGGGTGGCGTCTAGCTTCCGTCTGTTTCAGCCTTTTATGTGCAGTAGTTCATCAAGGTTTTTACTGCTGACTGTATGCTGCTGTAACAAATTTCTACCAGAAAAGGGAATTTATATGGGCAGTGGCTCATTGTACCAGCTCAGGACATTGATTCAAAGTGTTGCAGAAAGCATGCAAGGTGGAGAAGAGATGGGGGAACATGTATAACAGCACTGAGGAACATGCTGTTGTACTGCAGTAGGGCTAGAAGGGATTGGAGAAATGTATGTTGGTTTTGGCTGATTGCTATGCAATGACAGGTATAAATTAATATTAGGTAATCACAAACTTACATACTAAAGTGAGACTGTGCTTTCTTCTCCTTTCAGTTTGGATAACAAAACAATTATAAAAAGAAGTCTCATGCTGGGATAGGTAGGTTTTTGACTTGCCCTAGGGATGAATAAAAGTTACTCACAAACTAGTAGAGAAACTAATTTAGTGGTGGCTAATAGTCCTAAAAATTAAATTCTTGTTGACTCCTAAATGTCACCTATGGTAGCCTACATAATTGAATGACCTGCTCGACTTTGGATGTCTATGGAGGTTAGGTAGGTCTTCATAATCTAGGTTGCTCATCTTAAAAGAGGATGCAATGTTTACAGCAGTTATAGTTATAGCTACATTGTTATAATCATTTTGGTTCCCATTCCCATCTCCTCAATCATAAACCTCTCTCCCTCTACTGGGCCATTTGTTCCTAAACCCTTGTTGTCTTAAGATACTAGGGAAAGGGGATGAGTTAGGGACCATGACCATCATTCACTGATGGCTAGAATATTTTTTGAAATACTTCCACCACCCACACTTTATGTAATGTTTTATTTTATTTATCTGGTTTGTTGACTGGGTTAGTCCCACTAATCTAGTGGCATCTTTTCAGGGTAGATCCAGGATGGTATTTATACTACTAGGGAAATTTGGCCGAAACAGTGGAAATCTTCCCCTACACTTTTGTACAGGTGCCATGGGATCTTTTACATCCACCTGAGCTACCACCAACTCAAGCAAATAGGACCTCAGTTTAGCATATCATCTGAAGGATGAGACACTCAGGAGTGCAGTACCCCATAATACTGTACTGCAGTGACAGTAATCCAATCACCTAGAGTGGGAATAGAACCCACCACCTTCTCTCAGTACCTGCTCTTCCCTGACTGTTTTTTCAGCAATTAGGCTTCTAGTCAAACCATGGTTATCTGGGGAGTAATCAGGGCCATAACCTGTGTAACAGCTTTTTCTATGGATTTTATGGGATGGGTGAATAGGGCCAGTAGATATAAACAGATGAATATGAGTAGGTACAGTAGTCTGTAGGTATTATCTCCTAATTCCAGAGTGATTGGCAAGGTTATAACTGTTAAAAAAGCAATAGTTTGATGATGATTAATTTACATGATGCCATTTAAAATGAAAGCTCTTTGCATCCATTTTAGGAAAGACAGATCGTGTAGGCTTTTCAGCAAAGTACTGCATCTTCTGATTTTTCTGTAAGACGCTAATATCTTGGTTGAGAAACACTGAAGGTAAGTGCCACTGTAACCTAGTCCTCAGAAAAGTGAAGAGGCATTGCAGTGCTGGTGGGAGGGCATATACCTTTCAGGGTAAAACCTCAACAGAGGATGGCTGGGGTGAGGTGGTTGGAGTGGATCACATTAATAAATAATATGCATTAATATAATGCTGCTCACCTTTATTTCCCTTCAGGGGGTAAAGAGTCTAGATTTACATACTGCTGTTTGAAATGAAATTTCTAAGGTAGAAAGATATTTATTAAATGGAACTTGTCATATAGTGTCTGTGCTATGTCTAAGCCTCATGGTGAGTGTAAGATTTCCCGGTAACAAACAAAACCACATTGTTCTTGTCTGCTTTGGATTGGCTGGGCTGTGTATACAGAGGGATTATTAAGTTTGTCTTTACTCATTAATCTCCCATAGACACACACACACACACACACACACACACACACACACACACACACACACACACACACACACACACACACACACACACACACACCACACATCAGATGTATTCCTAGTTAAAAAGGTTTGTGTTCTTGACTGAATTTCTAGGTAACCTGGTAGGCTGTAAGGAGTATGTGATACAGATTTGGTCTTGCTATGCTGATAAGTGTGATCAGAGCTCAAGATTTCCAGGAACTTACTCTGTCAGTATGTATAGTTTAAAGAAACTGTGGTTCAGAAAATTGATTTAGAAATACCAAAAGAATAATAGCTGGATATAAGTGCTGAGGTCTATATGCACATGCAAATGTCAAGATAGTAGTACTCCTGGATCCAGCACAAGGCTCCATAGGTACCTACAGGTGAGATGATGCTGATTTTTTGTTGAAGAAGCTATATTCCAAGGTAAACGTGAAGAGATTTAAAGGAACATTAGTCCATCTAACCCCTATTTCTATTAAGCTATAAAGTACTTTTTATTTTGTAAATAGTCGGTCCCATGCAGCATTTGCAATAGAGTTTTATTGTTTTTCTCTGCTAGCCATGCAACATTCAAGTTGCTTTTCAGCTAACATTCTGTGCTTGAAAGGCTTTGTGGGTGGGTTTCTTTTGTTTCTCCAGTGTCTGCATCATAGTTCCTGCTAAAGTCATTCTACTCAAATGGTGACTTTGTTATTTTTGCCCTTTCGATGGTGAAAGTACTGTTTTTTATAGAATTATTATTTCTTTCAGTAACTTCTCCAAAAATATTGGAAGGTAATTGCTTAATTAGCATAAATAACAATCAGTTTCTCTCAAATAGTGCTATGTATAGTGCAAGTATTTACTGCAGTTTTCTCCAACATTTAAGGTTTTACCTGATGTTATGCTACAGTTTGGAAGTCACTTGGTTTTGAAATATTAATGTACATATTGAAAAATGACATCTCTTCATAATTACTATCAAATGATTAGTACTATCACTAATACATCACATTGTACACTGGCAGTGACAGTCTACTTTTCTGTCTCTGACCTAGCATTTTAAACTATGGCTCAACAACATGCAGCTAATTTTGTTTTATATAAAATGAATGTAAATGTTTAAATAGGAATAACAAGTGACAAGCTCTTCTGCAGTGAATTGTAGATTTGCAGTCTTTGTAAATGTGTTTTTCACAACTTGCCCTTTCAGATGTTGCCCATTATCAATTGGTAAATTACATAGTTGAGGAATCATGCCCTATGAAAATGCCATGATGTTATAAGAAGCTACGGACTTTAAAAGGAGGTATACAATGGTGTTTTGGTATATGAGTAGTTATAGACCAGTAATCCTTTTCATTGGAAACCATTGAGGCCTTTCCAGCAGTATGATATACTTAGCTAGGCACATGCTAAAAGGGACATTTTACACAGCAATTGGTCTAATTATATTTGAATACTGAGGTCTGATAAAATTCTTTTGACCTGAGAGAGATACCTTTAAAAATCATTTGAGATAAATAGACTTCTTAGCTACTATTGTTTCATGGTAGACAAAGGAAAGGAAGTTGCTGACCCTACTGAAGACCTTGCCAGGTTCAGGTAGGTCATGCACTGTCCACTGCCCCTGTGACCCTTTTGAATAATTTTACTAAGTTAAGTAGACATGATCTACCCTTTACAAAGCCAGTCTGTTGTGGGTTGAGTTGTTGTAGGTTTTTAATATTGGAGTATATGAAGTCAGATATGGTATGCTCCATGGTTTTACAAGTTAGGCTAGTTAGGCTGATTTGTCAGTAACTTTGGGGTATGTGGTAG
Source organism: Protopterus annectens (assembly GCF_019279795.1). Lineage (NCBI taxonomy): Eukaryota > Metazoa > Chordata > Ceratodontiformes > Protopteridae > Protopterus > Protopterus annectens. Next base: position 387,834,576 of record NC_056742.1, read on the forward strand.
CCACCCCCGTTGTGCAGGTGAATTAAAACAGCTGTTTCAATTGCTCTGGGATATAACCTGTGGCTTGCCTTAAATTGAATAAATGTAGGAGGGGTTGGCTGAGACATGTTTTCTCCAGATAAACTCTCTTGACACATATAAGCGGTGTTTTTTTTGTTTGTTTTACACAGCACAGCCATGTTGTTCTTTTTGAATGTGTGGAACCCAGGGATTTTGGGAAGTTAATTAAATGATCCTGGGGCAAAGTTAGTTGTAAATCTGTTTGCACGTGTGTTGGCCATGTCTTTAGGGTCAGAATGGGTAATTTTGGAGTAGTTCAGAACATTTATGGGTATTGTTTCTTCATTTCCTAATGTAATTAATTAAGGATTTGCCGTTGCATTTTGCTTCTGATGCAAGTTTTAGTTCATACTTAACTTTTTTTCTTCCTGAAGGTCGTTTTTATTTTATTGGTGGCCTTTTTGATATGATGAGTGTTTAAAATGAGTAGCTCTTCTTTTGACCTGAGAGTTGTTTGTCTTTTGTTCTACAGTTCATTTATACCAGTAGACCACTGATGTGGCCATTTTTAAATTTACCATTTTGTTTGGTGCTAGTCAGGACTGCTACATCTGTACACTTTCTTATGATGGATAAAACACTGATACAAAAGTTACAACTGAAGCTACATGGGGAGACGTGAAATTGCAAGTAAATTAGAGAGGTCATCATAGAATTTAAATAATGTACATTTAAAAGGTATTTTACAAGTGATGTGCATGTAATTATGCACACACACACACACACACACACACACACACACACATATATATATATATATATATATATATATATATACGTACAAATTCATATATAATTCTGATGACTCTGTAAAGGATAAAAACAAGGTTGTCAGAAAATGGATGGCTGGAAGGATGAATTGATGCCTCACTTATAATTTTTCCAGTTACACTGTTTTGCTCAAGCAGCAGACATTTTCACTTTGTCCTTTACTAAAGTGGAGCTTGTAACTGTAGTATGAGATTCCTTGAGTGTGTATCACTCTGCCCATGTTTTTTCTGCTCCCATGGATTGAAATTTATGGTAGAAAATATGTAAAAGATGGATGTCTAAGATGTCTGCACAGTTATCAGAAGCTTAATATCATCTCTCCCACTGTGAAAACAGAAGCTGAGAAAAAGTGCCAATCAGTCTGTCAACTTGAGCAAAATTCATTTTCTGGCTATTAAGTGCACTACCTGGATGCTAGCAACAAAGAAAGTTAATATAACCTGAAAGAGTCCTGCAGCTGTTCAGCAAAAAGCAATTCAAGCTTCAGCCATGGTACAAGAAATGGCTTCCAGTAATTTAGATGAAAAAATAAATCAAATGTACTCAGATGGATTAAAAATCAAATGCCCTCAGAGGGATTACAATAAATTAAACCATGAATGAATATATCAACTCAAACAATAAAAATCTAGAAAAAATAGAAGAAGCTTTAATTAGCTATTCTGATGAACTGATAAAAACTGTAAAAATCAGAAGATGAAATGAAGAAAAAGCTTCTCAAGAAGAGTGGGTCAAAAATGGTAGAGTTAGAGGATAGAGCATGCAAAGAAGACCTGAAGTTTTCTGCTGTGCCAGAGAAACCAGAAATAACAGACTGTATGAAAGCACTAATAAGCAAATGGACTGGTTTTCCACCTCAATATTTATTAATTGAAAGGGCACATCAAGTGTATGCTCCAAACTTGGCCATGAGAAAGAAGTCAAGACCTATATTAGCAAGGATTGAGTCACATCAGCTGAAAGAGTTGATCTTGACAAACTTGTGCAATAGGGGAAAATGTTAAAATCTGGAGACAGCAGACTGTTTGTATAAAATGATTATTCACTTTACAGCAAGCAGAAGAGAAGCAATTTTTTCTCAGCAATCAGTGAATGTTGAGAGGCAGGTGTTGGATTTAAGCTGTTGTATCCAGCTGTCTTCAGAGCATTTTTTCATGGAGGATCAAATACATTTTTTGATGCAAAACAGTCCAAGGAGGAAATAAGATTTATTCAAGAAAAAGTGAGCTAGCATGCAGAAGGGGAGTCTGTTTTTCATTCCTCTGGCAATAAAGCTCATAGAGAGACTCTGCCAGTGAAACCTTTTCCAGTGTTCCAAAAAGGCATGTTTGAGAGAAAGAATAAAGCACAGGAGTTGACTAGATGAAACAGGAGTGCATTGTACTTGAACAAGGATCTGGTGTTGGCAGATGGGATAATCTGGATGATGTAGGGATAGTGAATCAGGAAGTGCAATGGATTAGCAAGGAGATCAGCAACACTGAAATTTAGTGAGTAAATGGGAGTAACTAGAAAACATCAATCACATTTTGTAAAATATGGCTTTACAGGAAAAATAGGTGATAAAGATTGGACTTTTGTTGACTTTGATAAACTTTTGGGTGGACAGTAAAACATGTACCTCACATTACAGAAGTAAGTGTAAGCAAAACTTTTTTTGTTCTTATTAGTATTTGTATAAAACATTTCACAATATAAACCACATATATTGTAAAGAGTTTTGTGTGCAGTCAGGGTATTTTAAATGTGAGAGGGAGGGAGTCTTTTCAATGACTGTTGTGTTGATAAAGTAAACACAGAGTTTTTTACTTGTAAGAAACATAGGCTTACATAACAAGAAAAGAAAGGCTGGACAGAAACAAATTTAAGTTAATATAATGTGGTCTTGGGCTGCTGAGGTAAGGGGTGTGGTGTAAAAGTGTACAAATCACATATATAGAATTAAGAAGATGATTTTCCTTGTTTTTACAAGACCTGATATCTAGATTGATGTCCTTGGCTTAAGCATAAGCAAGTTTGTGTTACCAAATAGGCTTGAAAAATAAGAAAAAATATACAACTCATGAAAACTGCTACGTTTCTTGCATTTGCAAAAATATTAGCTTGTTTTTTCCATTCACAAATGTTCCAACTAGGAGACAAGAAGTCTGCAGGAGAAGGCAGTTGGGCAGGGGAATTCTGTACATTCTGTTCTGAGTGAAATTTACAAAGATTCTTTCATGCATCTGTAAAGTTGCTAGGTGTTTTGATTTCATTTCTTCCAGTAACAGGTATAAGCAAAGCTGAGGAAAAGCTTCAAATGCTGACAAATAAACTTCAGCCTTTTAATGCATATAAACTCCTTAAAAGCAGTTCAAAATAGTCCAAAATAACCTGTTCAAAACGTTTTAAAATGCCAATTCAAAAGATAAAGCACTTTTCATCTTCAAACACCAATTACGTCCCGGCATTATTAAGGCTGTCCTTTATCTCACCCTTTTTCTGCTGAACCTCCGTAGTACTTCCCAGCATAATTAAAATGTTATAAAAAACTGGTCCCACAATGTTCTTTGAAAGGTTTTTTTGAAAAAGTTTTTTTGAAATGTTTTTTTGAAATGTTTTTTTGAAATGTTTTTTGAATATGTTTTTTGAAATGCTTTTTGGAATATTCTTTGAAATGGCTTTTGAAATGGATCGTGAGATGTTTTTGAAATGTTTTTTTAAAATGTTCTTTGAATACGTTGCCTTGAATGTCTTGTTGGTAGTTTGTACATTAGAAGTTCTTAAACAATTCAAGACATTTTTTGTATAGAATTAATTCAATTATTTTACTATCTATACAAATTTATCAAATCAATATTTTATTATTCATATTTATTCATATTTAAGATATATATACATGTATATTTATATAGAATTATTTATTTAATTAATTATTTATATATATATTTATACTGCATTCATTCTATTAGTTATTGTATAATATAGGTCTTCTCATCAGCATCAAGATAGTTTATTTTATTATTTATTTTATTATTTAACTATTTATGCACTTTATTACTTATTCAGTATTTTTTAAAGAATGTAACATCTTGAATATTTTATTTTATTTTACCTTGTACTATCAATTGCATTTTTATATGGTTCAATACGAAGATGAAATGCCCTTTTAAATTTAAACTGCAACATTGTATTAAGCAATTAATCAATTAACTACTATTGGGAATCAATGAACAATATAAAAAGACTGTTGGGATTTGTTTTTGTTTTGGTTGTTTACATTAAAAAGTTTACATTAAAGAATTTTTTTTAAACTATCCGTCATTTGGTGTTTGTTGACATATTCTTCTTGGTTACAAGTTTCTAGTGGTGTCTCACTTTTCATCTTCCATAAGTGAAAAATGCCATCAGATACTTTACAAATTATTCACCTTCCTTTATACACACAGCATTTAAAATTACATCAGGTGATTACTAACCCTACAGAATGTATGAGCTGCCATTTAATGAGTCAGTACATTAAACCATGTAAAATACATTTCTGTGTTTACTTTAAAACATATTGTTGTTCCTATAGGCCCATTACCTATCTTTTGAAAGCTTCTAGTTTTAGCAAGCTGGAAATAGAGATGGATTCATTTAATCCTGGCCTGTTGGTAGCATTCACTTTTAGTTGCTAGTATACTTGCAACTTTCTGTAGTCTCAGTGTCCAAGCACCTCCCTTTGCATTTATCACTATCTTTTCCAATACACAAATTTTAAAACAATGTCCTGTTTTTTCTGCAATGTGTTTGTATAGAGCACTTGTTTCCTTCCCAATTCTTATGTCACATAGGTGCTCGTATATTCACTCCTTTAATTTTTTTTTCAGTTTTACTAACATAGAAACACGTACATAAAGTGCATAGAGCACAGTACACCACTTTAGAAGAATTACAATTCCATTTATGCTGCATGATAACCTTATTGTTGTTTATAATAAAAACTCTACCCTCAAGTATATACTTACAATATGAGAAACAATCACATTTTTGCAAGAATGCTTTTTCATCCCTTATATATTTCTGTTCAAAAATGTTTTCAGGTTAGCACCTTTCCTGTAAACAACACAAGGTTTTTCAACTATATGCTCCTTAATATCTCTGTTATTGTACAACGTAGCCCATTTCTTTTCCAAAACAATTTTACATGATAGCTATCAGCATTAAACATTGTAATAATGGAGCATTTGTATTGGTCTTTTATTTGCATCACTTTATTGTTAGCAGTTGGTGTAGATATATTCATATCTTCACTAACTTCATTATGTTTCCCAAGAAATGGGACATCATTTCTCTTTTATGCATTACTTCCATTATTAATTCATTGATTAAATTTAAGGGAAACCTCTATTAGAAAACATATTCCTAAGCTGAATGCACTCACCCCAAAAAGCTTCCATGTCTGTTGTTATCCTGGCAGCTATGAGCTATGTGACTATGGCATGCGTTTGCTTGTTGGGAGAGATGCTTGAACAATGCAAGAAGTTGTTAGAATATGTTTCTTTTCTGAGTATTCTAGATGTGGATCTCTACTTTATGACATCTTTTTCTAACTAAACATCTAAATAAGCTATATGTTCATCACTAATGGAGTGGGAAATCTTGAGAAATTGTGTTGTCTTATTTATATACTCAATAAATTTGACTATCTGTTCTTTAGAACCCCCATATAATGAATATATCATCCAAAACGTGGGTATAGAATATAAGATATTTTTCAAAATGTGTGTTGAACAAATATTTTCTTTCCCATTGCAGCATTACTATGTTTGCAAACAGTCCATCACAGGATGACCCCATAGCCACCCCTTCTTTCTGCAAATAGATCTCCTTTTCAAAGGAGACAAAATTATTCTGAAGCACCACTTCCAATAACTCTTCATACAAATTTCTATGCTCTTGTCTCACACCCTTTTCAAAGAGGTATTCAGTAAACCACTCCACCCCCACCTTATGTGGTATAACTGAGTACAAATAGTTTACATCTATAGTGATAAAGATGTAGGAATTACTGAATGGAATATTGTTAATTTTGTGAAAAAATTCCCATGAGTCTTTGCATATAGCCTTTTCCCCTTGGACAAAGTGTTTAAGCTTGATATCCAAAAATGTTGCTAATGGGTGGGTAAGGAGCACATAGCATCAACTATTTGACACATAGGTTGTTGTCTTGTATTCTTATGTAACTTTGGTACCCCAAAAAAGGATGAGGTCCAAGAGTATTGTGGGTTCAGGAAATTAAACTCATCTATTGTGACTGACTGACTGCTCTATAAACAAATTCTCGCTATTACTTTTGATTTTCCTATATGCACTATTCATTTGATTCACTCACACTTTCTCATATGCAGCAGTTTGCAAAATATCTCTCATTTTTGTGTTATAATCATTGACATTCATTAAAATGAGCCCCCCCCCCGGTCAGGTTTCATTATTCTCACACAGTTGTTTTTGTTAAATACATCAAATTTGTTTTTCTCTATATCAGGTTGATATCAATTGTATCATTGGTTACCTTCTGATTCCTTTTTGACAATACTCCTAAATCCAACTGACATGGCTTCTTAAAGCATAGAATAGTGTTATATAAGGGGGGTATATATACCAAACTCAGTGGATTCATATTAGTGTTTAGATTTTTTAACATACATCTAAAATTTAACTTTCTAGTGTATTTTTGAAATCCATCAGTGTATTAGCTATGTCCAACTTTTTACTAGGTACAAAAGTGAGCCATTTTGTGGATAAGTCACAATCATGCTGATCAATGCTCATGATGGAAAAGTTATATAAATTAAAGTCACCCTTTGTGTTAGCCACCATCACACAGGGCACAGGGTGGTAGCATTCCTTCGCCGCAGTCCTGTGCCAGATTCACTGCTGGTTAGGGTATATCTTGATTCTTTTCTGTCCTATGAAGTTCCCTGTCCATACTTGATTTGACCCCCTCTGGTCATGGGTATTGTTCGCTAAATAACCCTATTATAGGTTCTGCCCTTGAAATTTGCCTTGCAACCATTTGGAACTTAACCTGGGGGGGGGGCAGCTCATTCATTCTGGAGGCTTAGCAATCACATGAGTGATGATGTAATTTTAAATACTGCGTGTATAAAAGAAGTTGACTGAATTTGTAAAGCATCTGATGAAGTTTTTCACTTATGGAAGACGAAAAGTGCTTTATCTTTTGAACTGACATTTTGAAACTTTTTGAACAGGTTATTTAACCTATTTTGAACTGCTTTTACAGATTTTAAATGCATTAAAAGCCTGAATGTTATTGTCAGCATTTGGAGCTTTTGTAGCTGTGCATACACCTGTTACTGGAGGTTCTTCTTTGCCTTTGTGTCTACTTGGTTATGGCTTCTTTGCTTTGGACTTGTTTTCATAACTGAATGCCTTTACATAGAAATGCAAGCAGTTAATCCTGAGAGTTCTGAGCATTCTTTGGAGAGGAAAATTTAAAATTTAAAGGTACGACAGCAAGCAGCTCAGTGAAAAATAAAGTTTGAAATTATAGTAAGTGAATAAAATATAGTAGCCTTTCCAGCAGCTTTAATACTTAATAATTAATAATTAATAATGCATTTAGTAGAGCAGTGCACAGTTTAGTTCTATTTTAAAGGTAGTCGGTGCTTTTTCTTAGGGCTAAAAGTTAACATTTTCTGGAAGCATACAGGATGCTATTTTTCACATCTGGGAGGGAGACAGAGACAAGAAAATAACAGACAACAATCATTGTAAGTGAGAAACAGATGTATCATGTGCTTTAGCATGAGTAACCATAATTTTAGATTATGTAATGCAGTCAGTTTGGGGAAGTTGTTCCTATCTGGAGGGTTAAACTTCATTTGTTGAAAATGTATATAGTTTTGTGTGTTTACTCTAAGTTAATAGGGATGGGGATTCTGAAAATGTTTTTAGTTTTTTTAAGAGTTTTCATTAAAGTAAAAAGTCGTGAAAAATGTGACATCAGTTCAAATGGAGATAAACAAAAAAACTATGTAAAAGACCAGCCTGCCATACATTACTACATGCAGGTAAGACAAAAGTTGGAAATACACATTCAAAAAAACTGCCATGTATAACAGATTTCAGCAATAGCTTTTTATTGTAATGGCTACTCTATCCATATTACTCTGGAATGTAAATGGCATTACAATTATTAACAAAATGGAAAGCCTATTGAATTATATTAAGAAATGCAGAGTGCAAATAGCAATGCTTCAGGAGACACATTTAGAAAGGGTACGTTTCTGTTATCGGGGCAACACTTGTAAAGAGCAGTTAGAATGCTAAAATGTGCTCACAACTAATTTACAGTGGTTGTTTTGTATTGGAATACCTATAAAAGCCTTGCTCTCCCTTTGTGCATGTTATTAATCCCCCTCCCTGAAGGAATTGCACTTTATATGCTGTACTTTCTGCTTTTAAACTGTAAATGCACACACACACTGTACACAAACAGAGCAGTAGCAGTTGCTTAGCTGGTTATTTTCACTTCTGAAGGTGTAATAGTACACCCCAGTAGAAGCAGGGCCACAACAATGCCCTCAAGTGTTGCTGAATGAGTGTTGCGTGAGTCTCACTGGAGTCTGCACTTGATTGTTTTTATTTGCAGCATGTCTTGAGTGATAGGCAAAGAGCTGTCCAGGACACACTTCCGTGACAGACAAGAAAATTGAAAATAGTAGCATGCAGGTGGGACAGAGTGTCTGAAGCTGTCCGAACCCCATGAGTCCGCAGTTCTTAATTTTGTAATTGTAACAAAGGCAGGAATCCAAACTTCAAATGACTTTCAGTTCCTCAGAATTTTTATTTATTTTTGGCAGAAGAAAGTCTGATGTGAGCGGACATTCCATTTCCATCATGCATAGAAAGCATTTTACGCAATTACATTACAACCCGTATTTTTTGACTAAATTAGGGCTGAGACTTTTTCACTGCTTAACAGCAGTGATGATGATGTGTACACATTTTCTTTAATAGTATGCTGTGATACATACTTTTAAAGGTTTCCTGATTTTCACCCTAAAAATTCGTCCCCTCCATGGTACAACTTTTGATTTTCTGGTAAATCACCAAGAGGCCTGAAGTCACTCAGTATATACCATCACTCAATATCATCAGTGCAGTGCTCTTTACAAGTGTTGCCCCGATAATGGAAAAGTACCTTAGAAAGTAATGAGCATGTGAATTTGATGAAGGATTTTAGGACGGCTATCAAGCTGAATATCAGGGACAAACAAAAAGGGAAATAATAATACTGATTGCTAATGGGGCTCCAATAGTGATATAAGAGGGAAAAAAAGACAATCATGGTAGATGTGTGGTAGTAAAGGGCTACTGGCAAGGGAAGAGGATTACACTGACATGTATTTACATTTCAATAAAACTGATATTATGGAGTTTAATAACATTTTGGAAGAGATAATTAGTTTTCAGGGGGGAATGTTACTCATAGGTGGGAACTGGAACTTGATTTCCATTAGTGAGGACATGTTGGGGACCTAGAAGGGAAATACAATATAAGATGGTAGATTTCTGAAATACATTATGGAAATATTTGGTATGGAAAATGTGAATTCAGTGGTAGGAACCTGGATAGAATTTACATATTATTCTCCAAGGTTCAATATCTGACTAGACTGGATAGATATATTTCAAAGGAAAATGTGCATTTAAATGGAAGCTTCAACACACATCCAATACATTTTTCAGATCATGCACCTATAAAAACCTAGATTGACATGCAAAGAAATATGGACATGAGACACTGATGCTTCTCATCTACCTGTTAAAAGTGTTTATGGAATAGGTAGTAGAAATTATACATAGTTATTAGGGAAGATAGAAGTTTCTTCAGAAGAGATAGCTAGTTAAGTGGGATAAATGAAAATGGAGTTTAAAAATAGAGTAGAATTACAAGAGAAACATATATGGTTAAGAAGTAATAGGAATTATTTAGAGGGTCTGACAAAGGTTAAAGTATTGGAAAATAATGATATTCTTACTAAACAGCAAGAAGAGCAACTGCAGAATGCTAAAGACAAAATAAGGGAGTGTTTGGATAATATGCATGAGTTTATAAAGATAGCTGTTAGGCAACTATTTTTGATAAATCCAGAGCACAAAAACTTTTTGCACAATGACTTAGGCAACAGAAAGTCGAATGGTTGTTGCCAAACTTAGGAAGGCTATGACAAAAAAAAATACTGACAGATCCTTTAGATGTATTAGGGATGTTTTGGAAATTTTATATAAAGTGGAGGAATATGGAAACTATGAAAGAACACAGATGGGAATATTTATAGAAGACTTAATTATGTCAAGTTCAGAGGAATATGAAGCTAAACAAATAATTGTTAAAATAGGACAAGATGAGATACAAAAGGGTGGTGTACAATCAATCTCAGGGAAGTCTCCAGGAAGAGATGGTGTTCCTGTGGAAATTTGGAAGTTAGGTGGGAAGAATGTTATAAAGATCTGGAGGATTTTGTTTAATAGTATTTTAAAAGAAGGGGAAGCCCAGAATCTTGGAAAGAAAGCTGTGGTGGCTGTATTATCCAAAGAGGGTAAAGGCCCACCAGACCCCACTTTTTATAAACCCTATTTCAATTTTAAACCATGATTATGCAGTGTTTATGTTTGTACTAGCAAAAAAATGGCAGAGGTGTTGCCAAAATTGGTAGATATGGACCAGTGTGGTTTTGTGGAGGAGATGCAAACATTTGACAGCATTATTAAAGCATGAGTGATCTAGAAGGAGGCAGAATGTATGAAAATACCAATGTTGTTGCTGATTTTTGATGCAGACAAAGCATTTGCCAGAGTAAGCTGGGATTTTATGAGTAAGGCAGTGAAAGCATTTGCATTCCCTGATGTAATAATAAGGTTAATTAGGAGGCTATATGAAAGATCGGAGCTAAGAATTAAAGTGGGTAATTGTGGTTGAACAGAGGAAGCAAGCAGAAGTGTTGTATTTTCCCTTTGTTATTTGCTTTATATTTTGAGCCACTGGCGAAGAAAATACGAGAATCGGAAAATTCAAGGATATAATCACTATGATAATCAAGAAAAGTTGACTTTATTTGCAGGTAATATTATTTTATGTTTGATAAATCCCAAAAAGGAAAACTTGGTGTTGTGGAATATTTTTAGACAGTTTCATGTCTTTTTGAGATATAAAATTAATGAAAATCAAACAAAGCCTATAGCCATAAATTATGCATCCATGCATGAATTGGTTCAGCAATACCCAATATTTATGGGGATGCAATAAAGTACTTTGAAGTGTGGATTTACGGCAGCTAAGTATATGTGGGAAGAAACTAAACAAAAGATAATGCAAAAACTAAGAAATTGAAAGTTCTTGTTTCTAGATATGGATAGCAAAATATGAGCAGTGAAAGTGTTTTTAGTCTCTTTAGTTTTATATACAGGTCAGGAATATTTTTGTCATCCAGAAGAGAAGTTGTGGACAATAATTAACAATGACTTGAAATAATTTATCTGGCAGAGGAAGAGAGCATGAGTTAAGTGTGATAAGATGATTCTTCCAATAGAACAAGGTGGTTTAGGGTTACCTGATTTCAAAGGATATTTTAGAGTGATGCAATTAAGGCTCATATACATAACACAAGCAGAAGGTTATAATTCTAAGTGAAAAGGAAATAATGAGAGTGAGGTTTTGAATGCAGATCCTTAAAGTGAATAATAATAATTATACAAATATTATATTTATAAAGTTACAGAAAGTATTCTAAGAACTAAGCCAACACAGAAATGGAGGAAGAAGATTTTACCAATAGGAATGACTGCAAGTAGGGTTACAGAAAATAGGCAAAAGGGGTTTAGAGTAGAGTGGTAAAGACGCCAAAGTATTGGAAGTAAATAACTAGAGAGAAGCAGGTAATAGGGTGGAATGAGGACATAAAGAAGTTTGGACTGCAGGTTAGAGACTACTTTCTCTACTAGGAATTGATATCAGAATGTAAGCAAAGAGAAAGGGAAATGGGATTCCTAAGTAAAAGACATGCTCTGATTGAGTTTTTAGTTAAATCTACAACAGAAGTTGTTATTAAAAGGAATAATTGGTAGGGAGTGTGAAGAAAATGAAAACACTGTCATCTGTGTTAGCATGTCTGGCAGGAGATTTGTGTATTTTCTCAGATTAACTTGTGTTGTATGCCAGCATGTCTAATTGTCAAAATGTAAATAAGTTTTTGAAATGTTGAATATCTCTCTGTTTATACAAAATGTTTAAATAATCTGTCAGTGTTTCTAATTGCACATGTTTATGAGGGGGACTCAGTACAAACTGTTTGTGGAGAATTAGCTGAACAATGGGTGATGTCATTAGAATGTTCCTGGTTGCTAGGTGATTATTTGAACAGCTGTTCGACAGGAAAAAGAAGTTTCTCAAACTGATGACTGTTATTTTTAAAAACAAGACAGTTGAGACTGTTAACCTGGACTATATAAAAGGGACTGCTGAAGTCAATTGCTGGGCAGTTAGCTACAGTTGCAGTCAGTTACAGTGCTGCACAGAAGATACATGGAAAAAGGACTCATCACAAATATAAGCCTGCCGTTGCTTTGTTGTTATGTTTTAGATTAGATCAAGGACAATATTCTCTAGTTAGATTAGGAAAGTTTAGTTATTTAGATAGAGTTTTTCTAAGATGATGGAATTCTATCATACAGTTTAATTTAACATTTCTGGTGTTTGAATTCTAGTGTTTATTGAAAGTTATTGATTTACATTCTTAGAATCATATTACTTATTTTTAAATGTTATTCATTACCTTACATTGTGGCTGGACAATCAGTGTGTTTTTAAAGATTAGAGAGTGCTTATGCTTGTTTGATACTCCCCAGGTCACCTTGAATGCTTGGCTGCTTCTGGTCATAGCTATCATTTATTTTGATATCTAATTTTTAATAACTATCACACTTTGAAGGGTTTGTAGGCCACTGGCAGCATTACAATTTGTACTGGGGAAGGGACACAGCTGGAAATCTGTGTCAGCCTTCCCATAAGTGTTTGAGTGTGTGACATTTAAATTTATTTTGAGTGTGAGTGAGTCAGAGGTCTTAAACTAGAACACATTGCTATGGAGTAGAATGTGTTCCTGTTCCGCTCTGAAGGGAAATTATGGAATTTTATTTTTGTGTGCTCTGTGCTCTGTGCTTTGGTGTTTTCCATGACACTTCCACACTGGTGTCAGTAGTGAGGATTGAGGCTCCTTAATTACTGACCTGGGTTTTAAGTGGGGGATATGGCATTATTGTTGGCAGTGCAGTGGGATATTAGCTGGATGTCACAGGGAGTAGACAATATTGCATGATAACTACAAGAATCAATCAGAGAAGGTTAGAAAAGTATGCAACGAAGTCCAGAGGGTATAGAATTTTTGCTTGGAAGTGCTTGCTTAAGTATTTTTATAACCCAAAGAATTTTTTTCCTTGGGTAAATAGCAAATGTTAGAGGTGTGATGGGGATGAAAAAAGTAAATGGAAACATTTTGGGGAGTGTAATGAGTTAGCAGATTTAAAAAATTCCCAACAGAGTTGCTCTGTCCCAAATTTTGGGGGAGCAAATGAATGTAAGTAAGGGAATTATTATTTTTGAGCTGTATGACAGGATCATAATTCCCTAGACGTAGTAAGGTCTTATTAAGTTTAATGCTGCAAACAAAGTAATCACTTGAAAATGAAAATCAGAAATCTAATCCAAGTATATTTGAAGTCCTAAATTTGTAAAAGAGATAAACGAATTGGAAGAGGTATCTTTGAAAAATGGATGGAGCAGATTATATAGAAGTAAACAGAATATGTGGAGACATATTCAAGAGGAGAAGAGAGGTTTAAGGAAGGACAGGAACTGAGTAATTTATGTAATGCTGGATTGAAATATAGCTGTTATCAAGAAAGAAAATATTTGTAATGTAAAATGTATATAAATGGAAAATGTCAATATGTTTTTTTCTGTTAATGTATGTATACTTATGTTGTAAATAATTTAAAAAAGGTGTTTAAATGCATGCAAATATATACATATATCTATACATGCATGTGCAGTAATATATATGTATGTGTGTTTATAATTATATTATCTATGTAATGTGTACAGATACACAAACACACGTATATTCAGATTTACATATATACATATATGTATATGTATATATGTATATATATAAATATATATACATACATATATATAATATATATATATATTATATATATATATATATATATATATATATATATATATATATATATATATATATATATATATATATCATTTTTTTAATTAGGAGACATTAAAAAGCACATTTTTGTTGTTCACCCCTCAGAGTTATTACTGCTGCAGTCTCAAAATGGATGTCAGGACTCACCTGTTGAGTTTTGCTTTGCTCTGAATGTGAATTTCTTACCCTCCATTTCTTCTCAGAAGCATATGCAGTCATTTGTCACAGGTGGTCCCATCATAATGTTCTATATAATATATACATCTCTCTCTCTTTCCATATTTAGATATATCTATCTATCTGTGTTTATATATATATATATATATATATATATATATATATATATATATATATATATAGACACACATATATATATATATATATATATATATATATATATATACACATATATATGTCTCTCTCTCTCTCTCTCTATATATATATATATATATATATATATATATATTATATATACATATATATATATATATATATATATATATATATATATATATATATATATGTACATATATATTACACATATATGGATGGATGGATATAGACAGATAACTAGATGTATTTTCATAGACACATATACAGTGCATGAAACACCAGAATTGTGTTCTAAATTTGGGGGAGAATACAATTTTGTTAAGCACCTTTCTGGCATAAGCAATGATCTTAGCATGGTTTTGTTAACCATCTTTTAATACTGTTAATTTTGAGTCACATGGTACACCATTAACAGCTGCAAATGCAGAACATTGACCCAAACATTTTCATAGCTTTAAATTGAGTAATACTCTTCACTTAACACCCATACACACAAGTTTGACAAAAATGACATGTAGAACAGCTTTTAAAGCTATTCGTTTATCAGAGAAACACACAGATTTTAGCCATTGTTTGTGTAGTGGCAAGAAGTGTTTTGCAGATGTCAAAGTGCTTCTACCCTGTTCTTCTACGTGACTAATAATACATTGCAACAGCTAAAGCTCTATGTATTTCAAAACAGTATGAGTGGGTCTCTCAAAGCATAACTCACTTGTTACATATTCTCAAAATTAACATGTTAACATGCATATTTTGAACATATAAGTTTATGGCTGAAGAAACATATGATATTCTGTGACAAAGTGCGAGTCCCATGAGCAAAAATGTGGACAAACATGTACTAAGTCTGAGACTGCTATTTTCTAAACTATTCCATTTTCTCTGAGATATGGTAGTTTTAGAGTTGTTCTATATATATTTTTAGTGGGGAGGTGAGGGGCATGATGCCATACAAAAAAACTTTACTGTTCTCCTGTATTTTCAGTTTTTTTTTTTTTTGCAATTCTGGGGTTTGCACTTATGTGTCTTGGTGTTACAGCAAGATGCCCTGTTTTATGGTTACTGGAGAGACAGCGAGAGTAAGAGAGACAAGCAAGGGGATATTGGTAAGGCTGGAAGGGCCTTGGCCCATTACCCTATTTAGGACCCTCTTTCATCCTCATGCAGCTCTGCATGCTAGAGCTAGATAGAAGAGCTGGTGGATCAATACATTAATTTGCTAATGTATGTGCAGTGCTTGCAGACAGCTGGTCAGTTGAATATGCTTTGGATAACATACCAGATAAAGGTATTGGTCTAAATAATTACTGATGAGAAGGATAAATGGGGTCTTCATAGGGTGAAGCACAGCAAAAAGTTCATGAAAGGGACCCCACAGCAGCAAAGAAATATGAAATTTAGATTAAGGCATCACTGGAGTCAAGGTGGGACAAGTTAGGACATGGTCTCAGGAGACTATTTCCAGACCCGTTTTATAAGTGTCACAGATTACTGTACTCTGGGAGGAACTGAAAGGACAAGATGTTATCAGGCTTTAGGCAGGGTGCAGTTTACCAGGTTCACTGAGAAGCAATATTAGCATAAGGTCTCTCCAGTTTTGCAGGTGGAAGCTAAGAAACACTTACTAGGTTGGTTTGGGGACAGGTGTTAGACCAGGTGGATTACTGAGTTATTTAACTGGGTCCCAAGCATTTTGTGAGGGATTTTTGTGGAATGGCTAACTGGGACAAGAACAGGAGGAATTCCAGAGTTTTGTGGATGCAGGACACTGTGTCTATTATACCCAAGTCTGATAGAGATCATGGTCACTGCTCTTCATATCACATGATATCCCTTCTAAATGGAGACTTCCAAGTTCACTGTGGTGGCAAGGTGCTCATCTTGCAACATTTCTGAGTAGCATCATGGGATAGGGCTAATGTAAATGTGCAGCTGATAAGGTGGACTCAATATGTTTAATAAAGGTCACTAATAAGGAAGGCTTGCACAGACTGGTTTTAAATCATCTAGATATGGAGAAAGTGTTTACCAGCTGAAAAGAGATTTCTGTTAACCCTTTTACTTTACCTTTCTAGGGTGCAGTTTTCAAAAATGTATCCATGTTCAATCAGTTTCACAAATAGATTTGAGCTTTATATCTCAATTCAAAAGTGAACTATGACTAAGGCACCAAGATTTTTACAAAATTCACCATGTATATCTATCACCATTTAACAAAATAACACATTTTTAAAAATCAACAATTAATTCCCTTATTTCATCAGGCATAAAACTGACACAGCATATTTTTCACATTAAACCTGCAAACAATAAGGTAATTACATAAAGTATATTCCCTTCAATGTACGATCTCTGTTTTATTGATCAAGACTGCTCTGCAGTCTAACGGAATTTTTGTTTTATCTCTTCAAGTCCATCTTCTTGCACTCCGCCCTTCTAAATCATAATTTGACTACCTCCGTATCTGTTAAACGTGTACTTTTCTTCTTTAGTTTAACTAGCTCATTATCATTTAAGTTTTAAGAACCATTCATTCATGACTCCTCGCCTAATTCGTTTATACTAACCATCTTATAACTCTGAATTTTATTTTCATTGTGACTAATTATCTCTTATTATACCATGACCCCCCCCAAAACGTGCACGCTGATTGGCCAGCGTGCCCGTTGTAAATCGAGTTATACTAATGGAAAAAGGTCCGGTCGCCCAGACTTTTTCATTAGCATAACTGTTTTAAAACACTGTCTCGCTATGTTAAATGGGTTTAACATAGCGAGACAGCTTTAAAATAAGCAACGGAGATCTCCGTTGCTTATTTTAAAGCTGTCTCGCCATGTTAAACCCATTTAACATAGTGAGACAGTGTTTTAAAAAGCAGCGGAGAAAGCAAGATCTCCATTGCTTTTTAGTGTCGCTATGTTAAATGAGTTTAACATAGCGAGACAGTTTAAAATAAGCAACGGAGATGTCCGTTGCTTATTTTAAAACTGTCTCGCTATGTTAAACTCATTTAACATAGCGAGACTAAAAAGCAACGGAGATCTTGCTTTCTCCGTTGCTTTGCTCACAGCTCTGATGTACCGCGCAGGCGCAGTACATCAGAACTGCCGCTGGATGCCAGACATCTGCAGAAGGGCAGTAAACAGGCATTATATTATGCCATTATTTAAGAAAAGTAACAGTTTCTTTTCTTAAATAATGTCATGAGATAATAGCAATAACCACTTCTGGGTGGTAATGCTAAATTTACCCACAGTTGGCTTTGTTTGGTCCCGGGCTTTGCCTCGGGACCAAACCACGCCAACCGTGGGTAAATTTAGCATTACCCACACCCAGGTGTGGGTTATTGCTATATTAACCACTGTTAATATGCATACTCATTCAGAATGTTATTAATGCAAAATTAAATCATAAGTTGACTCAACTTAAGCATTGCCTAAATTAAGCTTAACCTACAAGAATAGTCGCAACAATATTAAAAAACATTTTCTTCAGTGCATGCACAATCTTTACATCAGTACTGGAAAATATTATAATGCACACAAACCTACAATTATATTTTTCTCTATAATTTCTCAAACAACTTCATATATGTTGTGAATTTTACAACCAAGGCATATAAAGTCAGACCAGTATGTTTAGACAGACCTCAGCTTTTGCATGACAAACTATTTTCTGAAAACTTCTTTATTATAATATTTGAAGAAATATGAAAATTTATGTTAATTTTTATAATTGATAATATAAATACCACAGAATATCTGTTAGAATGTATAGCTTACACTACTAATGACAGTTTTCTTCAGCATCATTTAAGGGTTCACTTAATGTGATGCTTTTTGAAATATAAATTACATAGGGAAATATTGTATACATGCATAATTGCTATGAAACAACCGGTGGTATCTCATGTGCATTGTGTTATATATGGACTGTGACAAAGTATTTTTTCTGTTTCCATGACATCTCACAATGCCTGCTCAGTAACATGTAGCATTCCAAGTTATAAAAATATGAATATAACCATAAATATAAATAATGAGTGACAGAGGGCAATTAGTTTTTGTATTGCAGAATATCCTAGATTAATAGATTTATATCAATTTGTTTACTTCTATTTTGACCTTTCTTATGCTTTTTATTATTAAATGATGAGAGACTTAGTTAAGAAATCCAGTCCCCAAAATACCAGGACACTCTAAAGAGCTACTGGTGCTAAATGGAGTATACAAAACAAAGGGGTGTAGGCATGCATGAGTTAAATGTGTACTTGATCCCTGCAGTATAACCATCTCTCTTCATCCCTCTTTTTAAACCAACTAGCTCTTCATTAAAAACATGGACATCATTATCATATACTTCTACCTTCATTCATTATTTGAAGGTGCTATGATACTGCTTTCTCCATTTCCTGGGAACCCCTGAATCCCTTCTCAATCTTTTATGGTTGCAGCATTTTCCACAGTCTTTTATGCAGAATACATAATAATATTTTTTTCTGCATTTCTTTGAGGTGCCATGAAAAATCAAATGCATTACTGAGTTGGGACACTAAGGAAATAGCTAATATTGTAGCTGAAAAATTTAGTGAAAATTTTACTCCACCCACAGTTACCCTATTCTTTCAATGTCATAGTCCTAGCCACCTCCTTTATTTACTATGGAACACATCCTCTTGGTTTTCTCCAAAACTAAGAACACTTCACTTATGGGCTCAGAGAACATGCCAGGTTGCCAGATTGTTAGCACTATATACAGCTTGTCAGGAACCTTACTTAACCATTTTAATTAAAGCCTTTCCATTTATTATGTTCTCGAAGCCTGGAAAATAGCCATTGTAATTCCATTACTCTAGGGTATCCCAACCACATACCCTGGTAATTACAGACCCATCAGTCACACTAGCCTCATATATCAATCACTTTCACACTATTTCCCATTCAGACATTGTTGACAAACTTGTAAATCTGAACATAATTTCTTATGCTGTGCCATATATAGTTAACTGGTCACAGCATCACTTGTGGCCTATGATTGCCTAAGTTTGTAGATGGTTATAAACTAGATGCTGTTATTTGATCTTCCGTTGACTCACAATTGCTCCAACATTGGTTAGATCATGTTATCAACTGGTACAAAGACAATGGTCTCAAATGTAATGTGACAAAATATAGAATGGTTAATTTTGGTAAACAAAACAATTTCCCATACCATATAGGTGTCACACTCCTTCAAAAAAACACCATAAGCCAGCAAATACAGTTCCAAATGCTTTATTACATATCGAAAAGGTGCTAAAAAACACCAAAATAAAGCCCAAGTCCTCAGACTAGTTTCGGCAAAGCCTTCTTCAGTGAGGAAACAAAAATTAATAAAAGCAATTCACCAGTGAAAATAATCCTTTTAAGGATGCATGTAGCCAATAGGAAAGTGGTATGTTCCATATCATTAGTAGATGCCTGGATATATACAACGGCAACCTTAGTCATAAATTAAATGCATATAGATCATGACAAAATATTGGTAATATATTACCATATATGAAATTATTCCATAAGGAATATGTTCCTATAAAATACTAGTATACAACATACATAATATAGACTCACTTACACACTAAAGTCTAATAATCCAGATCTGAATGACCAGCTGTGAAGGACTTATGTAAATAATATATCAGATGTACAAAAGTACATCTCTATCCAAAAATGTATACTATTCCGTACTATACTAATCCACCTAAGAAGTGTGTATTATACATGTTTATCTCTAAAATTGATATAATATGGACACCATAACAAAAAGTCCATCATTCAATCAAGAGATATATGTTATATAGACTGGGTATCTAAATAATAAAATGAACAGATGTAGTGAAATATAATCATCCAATATGTATACTGATTAGGTACAAACATATAAATCCTGCCTAATAAAAAATAACAAATAAAAAATGGATGTGAACCTTAAGCAAGTGCCACATCAACACAAAAAAAGTGAATCACAAACCAGCATAATATGTGTATCATAAATGATCATTAAGTCCTGGTGGGAATAATGCCCCAAGATGAACTTTCCAGTACTTTTCTTTGTGACTGAGAATCCTCTGCCAGCCAAGTTGATTATGTCTATTTCCCTGAATCTTATCAATAATCATAAACATGAATTTGGCTGATTTGTGTTTGATTGAATGTTGATACAGAGCATTGGTGGATTTTTGATTACGAATATCGCTCCGATGTTCACCTATCCTAATTCTCAGAGGGCGAGAAGTCTTGCCAACATAAAAGGCTTTACAATGGCACGTAGCCAAGTAAATCACCCAACTTGATGAGCAATTACCAAAAATGCGAGCATCATATACCTTACTAGTGTTAGCACTTGTAAATTGTTTAAGCTTATTAACTTGGCCACAAGACGTGCAATGACCGCAAGGGAACGTACCCAACAGTTCATCCCCTGTGATGGTAAGTTGCTTATAATTTGCACCTCCACTCTCCTGATGTTTATAATGAGAAAATAATGTACCCAAGGTTTTGCCTCTCCGGTAGGAGATAGAGCATTGATTACCCAAAATGTGGCGTAGATAATCATTGGCTAACAGAATGTTCCAATTATTGTTAAGTATATTCCTCACAAGTTGATGATTTCTACCAAAAGTAGTAATGAATCTAATGTTCTCATCCTTCTTACGGTCTTTCTTATCCTTGTATTGTAACAATGAGTGTTTCTCTTGTTGGTCCGTCCAGATCCTGGCTGATTCTATGTCAAAACTAGAATATCCTCTATCCAAAAACCTGGTGTTTAGATCCTGTTTGGCCGTCTCATAATCCACAACTGAAGAATTGATACGTTTAATTCGTAAATATTGAGATTTGGGAATGTTGCGGATGGTGTGGCGCGGATGCATGCTAGAAGCATGGAGTAACGAGTTGAATTGTGGATATTTTCTGTGAATCTTAGTGTTAAGGGTATTGTCATTGTTACGATATACAGTGATATCCAAAAAGTCTATGACAGACCTGTGGTATGTTATTGAAAATTCAATACCCCATATGTTGTTATTTAAATGTTCCACAAATTCAAGCAAATAGTCAACATCAGCGCGCCACACCATCCAGCAATCATCTAGATATCACCTCGAAATATCCATCTCAACTAAATAAATGTTGTGTAAGGGATTGTAAATAAGACACTCTTCCAAATAAGCCATAAACAAGTCGGCATATATTGGGGCAAAGGAGGCACCCATGGCTGTGCCTCTCAATTGCCAATAACAATCACCTTGGAAATAAAAAACATTTTTGTTGAGAACGTGCTCTGACATACATATTAATAAAGTATTAAATCCCGGTGGATAGAGTTCAGCTTTGTTGAGCCAGAATTCCAAAGCCTGAAGTCCAGCCCAATGTGGTATGCTGGTATAAAGAGATTTTACATCTAAGGTACACATGAGCCACTCCGGATCCAATTGAGTATCAGCAATAATATTGAGAAATTGAGTTGTATCTTGTATCCGGGCTCTAACCAAAGTCAGAAGTGGTTTCAAATATTGCGTTAAGAATGCCGATAAAGGTTCAGTTAATGAACCATGGCCAGACACAATTGGCCTACCTGGAGGGTGTGTAATAGATTTATGAATTTTAGGTAACAAATATAAAATCTGTTTGGTAGGGTCACTAACCTGTAGATGTTGGACCGTCTTTTTGGTGATAATCCCTTCCTCCAGTGCCTGATTGAGAAACTGGTCAATGTCCTGTTTGAATCTATTGGTTGGATCAACCCCCATGTGCATATAACAATGGGAATCAGAAAGTTGTGTTAGGCCTTCCTGTACATAGTCGTCTGTATTTTGAATAACTACCGCTCCTCCTTTGTCTGCTTGGAGTATGACTATTTTATGATTGGATCTAAGTTCAGAAAGTGCCTGTTTTTCATGAGAAGTAATATTGTCTGGGGCTATATTAGTATCAAAATGGGGAAAGTGTAAATCCTTGAGTACTGCTTGCTGAAAAATGCCCACATGTTTGTTCATGGGCGGTTGAAAAGTCGATTTCTGGAAGGTAAACTCAGTGGATCTTTGAGAGGTGGAATTATCCTGATCTGAGAAAAAAATACGCAAGTTAAGTTTCCGGCAATATTCCATTACATCCAAAGAAACTAAATAATGATCAGAAAAAAAGCTAGGGACAAAACCCATTCCTTTATTCAAAATGCTGTGTTGGTCTTCAGTAAGTACATGATCCGACAAATTCAAAACATTTTCAAAAGGTTTGGTTATTGATTCAATAGTGACTGGACTAATCCTGGCATTGAGTCCGTGCTTATTCCTACTCTTGTGTTTCCTCCCCCCTCTGGATTTCCTACCATATCTAAAGGGAACTGTGGTTGACTTTTCTTTTTTAGTGGTGAATGAATCATCATTCCCCCCTCACTGTCAGTGTACGATGACTCCTCCCCTGATGTACTGGTGTAACTCTGGTCTCTGTGTTTTAAGATTGACCTTGGTCTCTTCCTAGACCTGCCCCTGGTCGTGCTTGATCCAATATCCTGGAATCTCACTGTTCTTTGTATTTGGAAGGGTTGACCCTTCTCATAATCTGTGATATCCCTGGTGAATTTCTTAATTTTTCGATCCTTCACCATTTTATCATAGGTAGTTAATTCCTTGGAGAACCTGTCAATACACTGGCGGTAGTTGTGATTAGACTGAAATTTTTGGCATTCAACGCTAAGTTCCTTAACTTCGGAAACAAGTGAATCCACTGTTCTCTCATAATAAGATGTTAAAATTTTGACAAATACCATAGAACCCTTTCTTAAAGCCTCATCCCATTCATCTGTCAGCCTCTGTTCAGATCTGCCAACTAGGGGGCGAAGCTTAATACGGAGACCTCTTGGTGCCAAATTTTTATGTAAATAAGCCTTAAAAAGTCTCAGATGCCAAATATTGGCTCAGGCCCTTGAGACCTTTTCCAAATTATGGAACGCCAAATCACAAACCACCACCAGTATTGGGATTGGTTTGGTTCTAGGTTGTTGCTTGTATGATCCAAACCAAATATGGCAATGTCCTCCTATCAAAAAAACAAAAAAATGGTCAAAAACCCTAATAAAAAAATGAAAATTGCCCCCAAAAAAAAAATAAATTCTGGATTTAAATATAAAAAATTAAGGATCAAAAAAAAAAGGCTAATGTAAATGTGCAGCTGATAAGGTGGACTCAATATGTTTAATAAAGGTCACTAATAAGGAAGGCTTGCACAGACTGGTTTTAAATCATCTAGATATGGAGAAAGTGTTTACCAGCTGAAAAGACATTTCTGTTAACCCTTTTACTTTACCTTTCTAGGGTGCAGTTTTCAAAATGTATCCATGTTCAATCAGTTTCACAAATAGATTTGAGCTTTATATCTCAATTCAAAAGTGAACTATGACTAAGGCACCAAGATTTTACAAAATTCACCATGTATATCTATCACCATTTAACAAAATAACACATTTTTAAAAATCAACAATTAATTCCCTTATTTCATCAGGCATAAAACTGACACAGCATATTTTTCACATTAAACCTGCAAACAATAAGGTAATTACATAAAGTATATTCCCTTCAATGTACGATCTCTGTTTTATTGATCAAGACTGCTCTGCAGTCTAACGGAATTTTTGTTTTATCTCTTCAAGTCCATCTTCTTGCACTCCGCCCTTCTAAATCATAATTTTACTACCTCCGTATCTGTTAAACGTGTACTTTTCTTCTTTAATTCCAAAAACCAAACAGACTACGAAAGAACAAAAATTCGAGGGAACAAGCTGCTAAGCGTAAGGAAAACAGATGATAAAGTAAAATCCACAGTCCGGTAAAACTGTTCCAAAGAAGGCAACAAAAGTCCATGCGCTGTAATATTAGAGCTTTTATTAACCACAAGTTTTAGTGTTTAATTTTTATAATACCTGCAGCTTATAATTGAGCGTCGTCATAAATATTGAAACACATTAGGTTTACACATATTCGCTCAATTATAAGCTGCAGGTATTATAAAAATTAAACACTAAAACTAATAATTGGTTCTTCTTAGAGCATATTTATAACAACAGGACATTTGAAAATGTATAGAAGTTTTTGTTTTAAAATTTTAAATTTCAAAACTTTAAACTTATAGGTGTTAATATTTGGAAAGCTACTCATGAGAGTTTTGTAGTTCCATGCTAACAATCATTTAAATGTTAGCACTATGAGTTAAATTTAAATTTAAATTTAAATGTTTAAGGCTCAGCCTTTGGATGTAGTTGCAATTATTACGTAATTTATAATTTACGTATTTGTGTATACACTTTTTACACAACATAAGAACAGTGTATATTACGTACAAGAGCACTGATAGATATTATATCCCTTTATGATAGAAAAGGCTGGAAGTTTTGTGTTTTAAATGGCGAAATTATTCACATTTTTAAAGTGAAGTTTTGTTTTGTTTTGTTTCTAACATTTTAGCTGCTGGTTCTGTATGATTTTAAACTCACAAGCTGTTGAATTGGTAATTGGTAATTTGTTTTCTAATTGGTTAATTAGTTAACAACACCCTTTTTAAAGAAAGTTTGATACTACAACTGGTTGTTTCATTTTTGTCTGAGGAAGGAGAGATAGGAGTCTCTCCGAAAGTGCTTGTGGTTAATAAAAGCTCTAATATTACAGCGCATGGACTTTTGTTGCCTTCTTTGGAACAGTTTTACCGGACTGTGGATTTTACTTTATCATCTGTTTTCCTTACGCTTAGCAGCTTGTTCCCTCGAATTTTTGTTCTTACTTTTCTTCT
The DNA here is from genome assembly GCF_019279795.1 of Protopterus annectens. Classification (NCBI taxonomy): domain Eukaryota; kingdom Metazoa; phylum Chordata; order Ceratodontiformes; family Protopteridae; genus Protopterus; species Protopterus annectens. The sequence goes on from NC_056742.1 coordinate 387,859,834, forward strand.
TTAGTTTAACTAGCTCATTATCATTTAAGTTTTAAGAACCATTCATTCATGACTCCTCGCCTAATTCGTTTATACTAACCATCTTATAACTCTGAATTTTATTTTCATTGTGACTAATTATCTCTTATTATACCATGACCCCCCCCAAAACGTGCACGCTGATTGGCCAGCGTGCCCGTTGTAAATCGAGTTATACTAATGGAAAAAGGTCCGGTCGCCCAGACTTTTTTTCATTAGTATAACTCGTTTTTTTAAAACACTGTCTCGCTATGTTAAATGGGTTTAACATGGCGAGACAGTTTAAAATAAGCAACGGAGATCTCCGTTGCTTATTTTAAAGCTGTCTCGCCATGTTAAACCCATTTAACATAGTGAGACAGTGTTTAAAAAGCAGCGGAGAAAGCAAGATCTCCATTGCTTTTAGTGTCTCGCTATGTTAAATGAGTTTAACATAGCGAGACAGTTAAAATAAGCAACGGAGATGTCCGTTTATTTTAAAACTGTCTCGCTATGTTAAACTCATTTAACATAGCGAGACATAAAAGCAACGGAGATCTTGCTTTCTCCGCTTTTGCTCACAGCTCTGATGTACTGCGCGAGGCGCAGTACATCAGAACTGCCGCGATGCCAGACATCTGCAGAAGGGCAGTAAACAGGCATTATACTATGCCATTATTTAAGAAAAGTAACAGTTTCTTTTCTTAAATAATGTCATATAATAGCAATAACCACTTCTGGGTGTGGGTAATGCTAAATTTACCCACAGTTGGCTTTTGGTCCCGGGCTTCCCGGGACCAAACCACGCCAACCGTGGGTAATGCATTACCCACACCCAGGTGTGGTTATTGCTATATTAACCACTGTTAATATGCATATTCATTCAGAATGTTATTAATGCAAAATTAAATCATAAGTTGACTCAACTTAAGCATTGCCTAAATTAAGCTTAACCTACAAGAATAGTCGCAACAATATTAAAAAAACATTTTCTTCAGTGCATGCACAATCTTTACATCAGTACTGGAAAATATTATAATGCACACAAACCTACAATTATATTTTTCTATAATTTCTCAAACAACTTCATATATGTTGTGAATTTTACAACCAAGGCATATAAAGTCAGACCAGTATGTTTAGACAGACCTCAGCTTTTGCATGACAAACTATTTTCTGAAAACTTCTTTATTATAATATTTGAAGAAATATGAAAATTTATGTTAATTTTTATAATTGATAATATAAATACCACAGAATATCTGTTAGAATGTATAGCTTACACTACTAATGACAGTTTTCTTCAGCATCATTTAAGGGTTCACTTAATGTGATGCTTTTTGAAATATAAATTACATAGGGAAATATTGTATACATGCATAATTGCTATGAAACAACCAGTGGTATCTCATGTGCATTGTGTTATATATGGACTGTGACAAAGTATTTTTTCTGTTTCCATGACATCTCACAATGCCTGCTCAGTAACATGTAGCATTCCAAGTTATAAAAATATGAATATAACCATAAATATAAATAATGAGTGACAGAGGGCAATTAGTTTTTGTATTGCAGAATATCCTAGATTAATAGATTTATATCAATTTGTTTACTTCTATTTTGACCTTTCTTATGCTTCTTATTATTAAATGATGAGAGACTTAGTTAAGAAAGCCAGTCCCCAAAATACCAGGACACTCTAAAGAGCTACTGGTGCTAAATGGAGTATACAAAACAAAGGGGTGCAGGCATGCATGAGTTAAATGTGTACTTGATCCCTGCAGTATAACCATCTCTCTTCATCCCTCTTTTTAAACCAACTAGCTCCTCATTAAAAGAAGAGGGGAAACATGGACATCATTATCATATACTTCTACCTTCATTCATTATTTGAAGGTGCTATGATACTGCTTTCTCCATTTCCTGGGAACCCCTGAATCCCTTTTCAATCTTTTATGGTTGCAGCATTTTCCACAGTCTTTTATGCAGAATACATAATAATATTTTTCTCTGCAATTCTTTGAGGTGCCATGAAAAATCAGATGCATTACTGAGTTGGGACACTAAGGAAATAGTTAATATTGTAGCTGAAAAATGTAGTGAAAATTTTACTCCACCCACAGTTACCCTATTCTTTCAATGTCATAGACCTAGCCACCTCCTTTATTTACCATGGAACACATCCTCTTGGTTTTCTCCAAAACTAAGAACACTTCACTTATGGGCTCAGAGAACATGCCAGGTTGCCAGATTGTTAGCACTATATACAGCTTGTCAGGAACCTTACTTAACCATTTTAATTAAAGCCTTTCCATTTATTATGTTCTCGAAGCCTGGAAAATAGCCATTGTAATTCCATTACTCTAGGGTATCCCAACCACATACCCTGGTAATTACAGACCCATCAGTCACACTAGCCTCATATATCAATCACTTTCACACTATTTCCCATTCAGACATTGTTGACAAACTTGTAAATCTGAACATAATTTCTTATGCTGTGCCATATATAGTTAACTGGTCACAGCATCACTTGTGGCCTATGATTGCCTAAGTTTGCAGATCGCTACAAACTGGATGCTGTTATTTGATCTTCCGGTGACCCATAATTACTCCAACAGAAATTAGATCATGCTAACAACTTGTGCAAGGACAATGGTCTCAAATTTAATGTGACAAAATATAGAATGGTTAAGTTTGGTAAACAAAACAATTTCCCATACCATATAGGTGTCACACTCCTTCAATCAGATGCTGTTGTATTTAGTAGTAAAATGATGTGGAAACAGGAGAGGTAGTCACAGAATACAGATGCTATTCAAACAAGAGATGCATGATGTCAAGACGGACAGGTAAACAGCAAGGCCTTCAGCTAGGCAGTGATGGGAGCAGATGTACCTCTTAACTTCTTTACTCAATAATCAGGGAGAGATGCTCAAAACCATGCAAACATTTTAAATGCTACTCTAATTCACTTGGAAAATGAATAGCACAGCAGATTTCTCATCAACATACATTTTCTGAAAAATAATAATGGAACTCCAATGTATGGTATTGTTGATTGACTGTGTTTCTTAGAGATTTAACAGAAAATCAAAAAGTTTATGATTGAAAGGGCAAACAAAAAAATGAAGCAAAATCAGAGACAGCTAAGAGCTATGCATGGCAGCAACGGTAAAACAGCAATATCTGATCAACAACTATTGGCCATAACAACCCTAAAGCAACAACACAGAGTAAGCATGAATGCAGTGTTACTATCAGGTCATGTTGTTTAGTGCATGGTCTGGTCATACTGTGCATCACAGATTAACAGGTTCATAGAAGGTTACTAGACTAATGGCCCTATAGCCCCTACAAGTCTAGCCATTTTTATCCCAAGTTGCTCCAATTGTCAGTGGTTAGGTGAGTGAAGTTTGCAGAAGTAAGGGTCTATGGTATTTAATTCCAACTTCCTCTCTCCAGGAGGTACATGGGGGCCACCCCAAGCATGAATTTTCAGTCGTCCATCAATTGATCTAAGTTGCATTGAAAGATGGTCAGGGAGGGGCTCTGTTTCACATGAACTGGAAGCTTGTTCCAGAGAAGTAGCAGTCTCTGGGAAATGTATATATTTCTCCAGCATGACCTGTTCATGTCAGAGGCTAGGTTGAGATCAGTGGAGTGAGTAACCCTTGTGCCGTTTGATTTATGAATGTGCAGAATTTCCATCAGGGCTGGGTCAGAGACTACCCTGTAAGCCAGGGACACATCACCCCTTAGCAACCTGTAGGAGACAGAATACAATGACAGGGCTTTCTATCTTTCTGCATAAGACTTGTTTTGTGTACCCTGTAATTTTTTGGTGAGAAACCTCTGTGGTCTCCCCAATTGTTGCAGGTGTCTGGTGAGGTACATGCAAAAAGGAGCATTGTATTCATTTATTGGTCTGATGAGGGCCGAGCATAATGGTATTATTGCATCCTTAGGTCTAGATATGATTCCTTTACTTATAACATATGCCACACAGAAGGATCCTGACCTCTGACCAATGCCTGTTTGGAGTTTGTATGTTCTCCCTGTGTCTCCCTGGGGTTTCTCCCATGTCCAAAGAACATGCTGAGTGTTTCCATCTCATACTCACCAAAGAATGGAGCTGTGGGCAGCAGCACAGACTCTACATGGTGCCCTATAGGGGGAAGAGTTGTACAGACCAACCGATTTGGGCATCTGCTGTGGTGTGCAGTATCCTCAAGATAGGAGAACACAGATCACAGGGCTAGCCACTGGATGGTGTAAAATATGACTCTAGGTGATTTGGTCATGTTGACTAATGTTGCCAAAAATGGGCATGGGTAGTTACCGGTGATAAGTGGGTTGAGGACCCGGCCTACTCTGACCCATGCCAGTGACCTGTACTAATGGTGGGAGGGGTACATGTGCCCATATTGGCCAGTGTGTGCCTGCCATAAAGCCCAGCAGCCCTGGATCAATAAGCTACTGGCTGGTTGGTGTCTAGTTGCCCAGCCTGGGTTACCTGGGATAGCTCTGTTGAGCAAAAGCTGGATGTAAAACCAATCAACCTGACAAACATGAACTGAGAATTGCTACGCTTAATGTAGGTTCACTGACAAGACACAGCTTGGAAGTGGATGACATGATAATACAGAGATGTCCGGACATCCTATGTATCCAGAAGATGAGATGGATGAGATGGAAGGGCAGTGCAGCAAAGCCACTTGGCTTGGGATCCAGAGTCTACTACCCAGGTGGAGGGCAGGCTAGAAATGGTGCAGGAATTGTGGTGAGAGACAGGCTACAGAAGGCAGTAAGGGATATCATCAGAATTAATGACAGACACATAGCAGTCAGACTCCAGTGTAATGATGTGGCAGTATTCATAATCTCAGCCTATGCCCCACAGCAGGGTTGTGATAGTGAGGAAAAGAGTGTATTCAGACAGCAGCTGCAGGACCTACTAGATAAAGCAGGACAACATATATTGGTGTTGATAATGGTGACTTGAATGCACATATCGGGGCAGACAGAACAGGATATGAGGACTGCCTGGGTCCACATGGGTGGGGCAATAGGAATAAAGAAGGAGAAGCCATTCTAGACTTCTGTCTGGCAAATGGCTAAATAGTAGCCAACACATGGTTCAGAAAGAGAGACAGTCACAAGATCACATACAAGAGTAGTCAACATGCAACTCAGGTAGACTTCCTCCTAGTAAGGAAAAGGCACTGGGGCAGAATCCATGATTGCAAAGTCATCTCCAGTGAAACAATCGGCTCACAGCATAAAACACTAGTTGCCACAATCAGCTGCAAGCAGTGGTCAGAGAAGGCTCTAAGGTCAACAGAGACCAGGCTGAAGACCTGGAAGTTGACTGGAGAGAAAGCACAACAGTTCAAAGAATTACTCAGGGCTCTAGCACCCCAAGAAGAGGAGGAAATAGATGGCGTTGAATAAGAATGGCAGCGCCTCAAAACAGCATGTGTGGGGACTACAGAACAGATATATGGACAAGCCAGGTATGGAAATAAGGTACATAAGGAAAGCTGGTGGTGGAATGCAGAAGTCCAGGAAGTCATCAAAAGAAAAAAAGGAGTGCAGGAAGAAGTGGGAGACAGAAAAGACTGACCAGGCTAGGAAGGACTACTGGTTGACTAAGAAAGAGGCTAAGAAAGAAGTTGCAGTAGCAAAGAATAGGGCATCGGAGGCACTGTACCAACTTCTGGAAAGTGACTCAGTAAGGGGCACAAAGAAATTATATCAGGTTACAAGGCAAAGACAGAAAGATAAAGAAGATAGTCAGACACCCTTCATAAGGGCTGCCAGCAGCAACCTGTTCACCAGCCTGGAGAACATCAAAGGCAAATGGAAGGAGTATTTCCAGTAGCTTCTGAATGAAGAAAACCCCACAGAAGCTGTACTGCCCCATAAACAGCCTACGATGAGAGAAGAAGAGCCCAGCCTAGAAGGAGTAAGAACAGCACTAAGGAAGATGAAGTCAGGAAAAGCAGTAGGCTCAGATGAGGTCACAGCAGATATGATAAAGATGCTTGGTGAGATAGGGGAGAAATGGCTCCTGAGGTTACTAATAGCAGTGTGGAGAGAAAGGCATATCCCAGATGACTGGAGAATAAGCATACTTGTGCCAGTGTACAAGAACAAAGGGGACATCCACAACTGTGGGCAGTACACCTATCACATTGCATGAAAGTTCTGGAAAGTGTGATTGATAAACGGATATGCAGAGTAGTAGAATGTAAGATGGGAGATGAGCAGTATGGATTCAGATCAGGATGCAGCACAACTGATCCGATGTTTGCATTGAGACAGGTACTTGCGAAGAAGCTAGAGATGAGGAGGGAATCCAACTGGGCATTTCTAGACTTGGAAAAAGCATATGACAAGGTCACAGGAAAGCTGATCTGGACAGTACTGTGGTGGTTTGAAGTCCCAGAAACATTGATAGAATTAGTGCAGGCTTATGTACAAGGACCCAATGACTCAAGTACAAACTGTGTTCGGCTTCACAGAGGGGTTCCCAGTGGGTGTGGGTGTACATCAGGGTTCAGCTCTAAGCCCACTGCTGTTCACACTGGTGATGAACTACATTAGCAAACAGGTTGGAGGAAACAGATCAACAAAGCTGCTGTATGCAGACGATGTGGCAGTACAGGCAGACTCTGAGCTAGAACTTCAGCAAAGGATAGGAGAATGGAATGCAAATCTGAAGGCACATGGGATGAAACTAAGCAATGATAAGACGGCGGTAATGGCAGCAAATTGGGGAAATCAGAAGAAGCTGAGAATAGAGATAGAAGGGAAGACAGTGGAAAAGGTAAACAACTTCAAGTATATGGGAGGAGTAGCTGAGGAGAAGGGTAGTTTGAATGAAGAGGTCAAAGCTAGAATCAGAGGGGCTGCAACCACCTGGCATAGAGTATCAGGTGTAGTCTATGACAGAAGAATGCCAAAGAAGCTGAAAAGTAAGGTGTACAAGACAGTGGTGTGACCAGTACTACTGTATGGTACAGAAACCTGGGCAGTAAAGGCAGAAAAGTTGAAGAAGCTAGAGGTGATGAAAATGAAGTGCCTGAGAAAGGTGCTAGGATGCACACTGTGGGACAGATGAAATTAAGACATAAAAGCAGAAGCCAAAGTAGCTCCAACTGGAGAAAAGATCAAGGAGAACAGATTACGGTGGTTTGAGCACATGTGTAGAAAAGCAGAAGACAATCTGGTGAGGAAGATTTGGGACAGACAGGAAGAAGGTAAGAGGAAGCAAGGACATCCAGCAAAGAGGTGGAAGGATTGTGTGAAAGAAGATCTGCGACAGTCAGGCATGAGTGTTGAAGAAGGCAGGAGTGTGGCATTGAATCAAGAGAGTTGGCAACAACACGATACCTTGACCCCATGTAGAAAAATGGGAAAAAGGGGGCTGATGATGATGATGATAATGATGATGTGGATACGTGATGGTCAAAGTTCAGATTGCTATCAACCTAAGTACTCAAATCAAGTACCACTGGGACTACACTTGGGGGGGTGCTGTCTATAATGTAATTAGCAGGGATGCCAGCTTTTCCAAAGGGAATAATAATGTATTTTTTTGCATTTAACTTTAATTTGTGGCTTTGGCACAAATCATTTGTCTGCATTAACCCTGCCTACAGTATAATAACATTGTTGGGGGACTCAATTTCTTGCTTCCAATTTGCAGTCATCAGTAAACTTAGTCAGCCACAGGCCATCCAAGTTTGCTTGGACTTCTTTGAAATAAATTTCAAACAGTAAGGGGCCAAACACAAAACCCCGTGGTATGCCACTGGTGACTGGTCTTTTGCTAGAGGTGAAGTCATCCACCTTGACAGTATATGTGCTGTTGGTGAGCCAGTTGTCTACCCATCTGTATTGTAGGGGTTAATTCCCAAATGGGAGAGTTTCTCTGTAATGCCTGAGTGAAGGATTATGTCAAATGCCTTGGCTAGGTCAAGATAGGCACTGTCTTTCCATTGTCCAGGGCCTTGGTCGAAGAAGTCAACCTTGTTTAACAGGCATGATCTATCTTTAACAAATCTGAACTGGGTTGAGTCCAGAGTATGGAGATTACTGATGTCCTTGTTAATAAGGTCCATAATGAGTCTTTCCATGGCTTTGCAGATGAGGTTAATCAGGGTTAGGGTTAGGGTTAGGGGTAGGGGTATAATTCACAGAGTCAGTTGATGTTCCCCCTTTGTGCAGAGGGATTACTGTTGCTGTCCTCAGTTCTGCTGGAACATAGCCAGAACATAGGCTGTGGTTAAACAAGGATCCAAGTGAGCCTGCTAGGTTATGTTTTAAGTTCTTTAAAAGGCAACCTGGGATGTTGTCTGGTCCCATTGATGCCACCATTTTGGCCTTAGAGAGTGCTAAGATGACCTGCTGTCTTGAGATAACAGGCTGAGATGGTGCAGGTATTCTTTGGGGAATGACTGGAGGGGACAGGGTGGTGAAGTTTGCTCCAAATCTGTCAGCTAGCAGGTTGGCTATTACATTCAGCTGAGTATGGGTGGTGCCATCCACAACCTGTTCTGCACATAGCTGGGCATTCCCTATTAGATTTCAGACATAGTTAAAAAATGCCTTGTGATTATTCTTAGCTAAGGAGGCTATTTTTATGTCGTAATTAGCTTTGGAGGACTTGACAAGCTCACTAATCTGTTTGTTTAAGCTAGAGAGGGATTTCTTCCTCCACTGAGCCAGTTCCCTCTTGTTCTTCGACATTAGTTTCTTTCTCTTGTTGTATAGCCTGTTTATGCTAGTGGTCCACCATGGTGGCTTGTTTTTTCGGCAAGACTTAGTTTTAATCCGATCAGGTACAGCTGATTCTATACAACTGGTTAAGTGGTTATACAGGGCATTGGTGTACACCTCTGTATAGGAGTCCATGTCTGCATTCAATGGGTTTAAACTTCTTATACCATAACTTAGTAGGAAGTAATCTAAATGTTTAAGTGTTTTTGAGCTTGATAGGGTATCTGGTCTTATAATTACATTGAACAAGACTGATTTATGGTCCTATCTTACCAGGGAGGACATCACATGGGGGGGGTGCAATGCTATCCCATGTCAGTGAGTACTATGTCCAGGGCATTTGAGCCTCTTGTGGATGTACTAACTAGCTGTTCCAGAGCATTTGCAATGACAAAGTCCAAGAACCTGTGAGCCAGCATCTTTGTGGTCATGTATGTTCCCCAGTCAATGGTAGCATAATTAAAATCACCCTTGAGTAAGATGTTGGGCTGTATGCTAAGTGACTCCAGTAAGTCTATGCAGTAGGCTTTTCTTGTTTCATGGTGGGGGACCTATAGCTGGCTATGGTGTGGTAGGAGGGTTTGCCTGTAATTAATTGGACATGGAGTAGTTCAACACTGTCATACTGTATCACCAGTCTAGAGTTGTACTTATCCTTAATGAAGGTGGATACACCTCCTTCTCCTTTGGTTCTTTCATGCTCATTTTATGGTCTAAATATATAGAAGGCATTGTAGCCCTACACAACCGGGGTGCTTTCCTTTGAACCATGTCTTAGTGACTGCACAGAGGTCAGTATCTTCCAAAGTAAGGAGTGCTTCCAGGGAGTGCAGCTCCATGTTTAGACTCCTAGCATTATGCAGCAGTACCTTGAACTTATCTAGTGAGGATTTTGTTTATGGGCAGCACAGTGGTGCAGCAGTTGCTAAGCCACGGTGGTGCAGCGGTAGCATTGTTGCCTCACAACAACAGTTTCTTCCATTCAATTCTCGGCTGGAGCACCTTCTGTGTGAACTCTGCATGTCCTCCCCACAGTTGAGTGGCATTCAAAAGACATGCGTGAATGGGCGTGCCTTCATTAAAGGTTGGGCATCAGGCTGGCACCTCGGTGCCATAAAAATCTACTGCCAATCATTAGCGGACTGGAGTTCCGCTGTGGTGACCCCTAACAGGGAAAAACCCAAAAGAAGAACAAACAGTAGTGCAGTAGTTAGTGCTGTCACCTCACAGCAAGAGGTTTCCCAGTTCAATTCTTGGCTGGGGTGCCTTCTGTGTGGAGTCTGCATGTCCTCCCTGCATTCGCATGGGTTTCCCACATTCTAAAGAGATGTACCTGGAGTGTTTCTCCCCTGGCATCTGCTGAAAACGGGCTCTGGCCAAGCTGGACTTTCCTAGTAAACAAATGTTAAACAAATAAATAAATGTTGAGAGGTAGGTTATTTTGACACTGCCTAAAAAGGCATAAAGGGGTTTTTGCTAGTATCCGAAAGCCTAGGGGAGACAGGTGCAGACTATCTCTGGCAAAGCCGTGTAGCCTGTCGACCATGTCTTTGCAGGCTGACAGATAGTAGATCCCTTTGGAGTGATGCCAGAAACTAAGCCAATTGTTAAAGTCAATCATTTTTTGTTTGTGTTGTGGCATCATGCTTGGGAAATTGACTCCTGGAGACTCTATGGGTAGGCCCCATAGAATTTGTTTGGCATATTATAAAAGCATAATGCTAGGCCTTTTTTCTGCACAGATACTACTGCTGTCCAGTTGTGCTCCACCCAGATTTCAAACCCAGGTCTACTAGTTGGTAATCCTGCACTTTAACCTCTAAGCTATTGAGCAACAATCATAACAGTTTATGGAGAATGCTTTAAATCACAGTCATCATAATTTACACAATGGCAGGTCTGGACACTAGACTGCAGCACCACCTGAGTATGGAAAACTAGTCACTGAATTTGAGGGTAGCAGCCTAATAGAGTGGTTGGGGTGTTAGAGAGCACTTTCACCTGTGGTAGAGTCAGGGTGCCCCTATTTGACCATAACCTCTGATCATTATGCTGACTAGAGATGGCAAGGCTTGATACTTCATGTGACATGGAAGGTGTGCTTCTCTGAGGCTGTGCTGGAGTTTGCTGGAGAGGATATCCTATTTCTAAAATTCAAGAGTTACTGCTACTTCATTGTCATGAGGTGTGTAAGAATTGATATAACTGTAGAATACTAGACTGAACTGGAAATAACTAGAAAAAACTAATGAGGCTGGAATGAATGTAATTAATTTTCCAAAACTGTGCTAAACAGATGCCAGTCTCTTCTTTATGAGCAATATTTTCTTGTAACTTTCAGAACCAAAATCTGCATACAGTGTAGTTTGGTTAAGAAGAAAATGCATTGAAATAAAAATTAATGCTCACATAAGGAAAGTTGAAGTTGATTTAAGAAGGTTTTCAGATGCCACGCAGCTTTTTCAAACTCCCTCATAAGGATTTTCTTGGCTCTGTGATGTCACACTGGAAACCTGAAAGTCTATCTACTTTGGAGAAGGTGGAGATTTCTGATAGGTTGCTCTTAAATGGATAATGCCCTTTACACTGGTATCTTGGATAGTCTGAAGTTCTTTGATAATTTACTGTAGATTTTCTAAAGTGGGAATACTGCTGCCTGTAAAATACATGTAGTTTGACTGCTGATAGATTTGCAAGGTTGCTATGAGGTTTGGGGACTTACTTTAACTTTAAGTATTGTTTCCCACCCATTCATGATGGCTTGCCATTGTAAGAATTGATAAGACTGCAGAAAACTGGACTAAACTGGAAATAACTGAAAGAAACTGTAATGAGTCTGGAATGAATGTCTTTATCTTTTAATTACCCAGAACAGTGCTGAACAGCCAGTCTCTCCTTTATGTTCCAAATCTTCTTGTACCTTTCAGAATAAAAGTTTACATACACTATAGTTTGGTTAAGAATGTTTTATTATTTACAGCGGAAGTAGATGACAACAATGTCTGAATCAAATCTTAATATTGTTTCTACACTGATTATGCTGTTCATCTGAGTCACTGAGTACATCGAAGGTCACTGCAAGGGCAGATATGAGGGACCACCATCTGAAACAATCACCCATGGGATGTAGCTCATCTGCTGGAAATGCTGTGTGTTATGCCATCTTTATCTAGAGCTGTCTATACAGCCTGGTGGCTAAGTGCCCCTGCACCCAGGATTGACTCAGACAGAGCTAGTGTGTCCTCTGACTATGATGCATCTACGTCAACATTATTGTCAGATGCAGCTACTGTGCTGATATTAGCCCTTTGTACTTCATTTAATTGTTCTTCAACAATAGCACTTGAAAACATACAACTGCTCCACAATATCATTGTGATCCAAATGACATGTGCCAATATGATGCACATGTGACATGCAGACAAAGTATGGACAGACAGCAAACAAGTTTTACTCAAATATACATTGATGAGCAGCAAGTTCCAGTTGCAGACAAGAGGTGCCTATGATAAGAAAGATGCATATTACAAATCAGCACATGTATAACAACCATATACGGCAACCTGACTTTAGTAATACTGTGTCACCAACAGACACATGGCTGAGGCAGGCCACGTCTGCAATAACATCCAAGCATTCACAGAAATAAGGTGAAGTTCAGTGTCTTCCAGCAAGGGTAACTAGGAATTCCTCAGTTTCAGTTTAATGCATGGAGGAAGATGAGCCCCTCCCATTGGTTGCCCCATGGGTTATTTCATGGGCCTTGACTTTGGCATAATGAATTGTATCTGTCATCTTCTGCCTGACTACCTGGGCCAGCATCTTGTTGTGCCCACTCAAAAGCATAGATTTCATGCAGCAGCTTCTGCCAGATGTAAGCCCTTACTTGCTGGTTTGAAACACTCACTCCCTAAAGTCATACACCATGGATTCCAAGTGCCTGCAGAAGCACTTCATTTTCTACCTTGCTGAATTTTTGTAGCCTCAGCCTTCCACCTAAGGGTGGTATAATTAAGCAATAATCCATGACTGTGTGTGGGTATATCAGGATTTACCCACAGTTAGTGTGGTTTGATCACAAGTGCAAAGCCCAAGTGATTAAACAAAGCCAACTGTGGGAGTGAATCATAGCTATTATACAATGGCATTATTTAAGAAGGAAATTTATTATCTTCCTTATATAATGTCTTTGTATAATGGTATTTCAGTCTTCTTCCTCACGTTTTCCATTTGCTGATGTACTATGCATGCATATTGTACTCGCGATCCCACACGTGCATAGTACATCAGTGCAGTGCAAGAGATGCAATGGAAAAGAGAATCTCCATTGCTGTTTTCTTTTTTTAATGTTTAAAAAAATCAAGATTTTTTGAGGAACAGTGCAGAAATACAAGAAAAATCAGGTATGTTTCTGTTTCTTTAGTTTTGTAGAAAATACCAGATTTTTCTCATATTTTACTCTGCTCCCCAGCATATGCCAATAGAAAATCTGGCCACTCAATGGTATTTCAGTTACTGGACTTTTTTGATTTGGTTTATGCTCAAGTTACAATGGGCATGCTGATTGGTCTGTCCAATCAGCATGCTTATTTTTGAATAGCAGTGAGCCTTTATTTTGTAATGGTAGATATATACTGAAAAGGAATCATTATGAATATATGATATTTATTGCATTTTCCTGCTGTTTGTCGCAAAAAAAAAAAAAACAAAACAATTATCCTTATTTCCCATCTTTCCTGACCTAGAGTAGTACAAATACAGGCTTTGCTGTATTCTGGACTTTTGGAAAGTTCCTGTGTTGCCCATTTCCTTTCTTGGATAAAGGGAGGCTTCTTTGTTCACCAGTGGCAGTGGGGAGCTTAGAGCAGCCTATCTATCCCTGGAGGAGTGTTCCCAGCACAAGAATCTGGTAGTCTATTGGCCATTTTGGGCCAATTTCTAGCTCTTTCAAGTCCCCCTGTATAAAACCTGCTTTGGCGTGGCTTTGCCCAATTTTGCGCATAGCGCAGCATCGGGTAGCTCCGCTTAATTGGGTTTAAACCATTCTCGGCTCCACAAAGTCTGCTCTTCACTTTTTCCCTTAGAACTGATCTAGTTCTCATAATAAACACCTTATTCCTACTCTAAAGCCTGGCACTTGCTCACTAAAGCAATTATATAAGTCAGCACTAAAAAATTAAAAGCACTACACCCTCACAAAATCCCCTTGAGTACCTTGTTCCCCATTGTCCTTTTTTTCAATTATAAAGAAATTCCCAATACTATTCTAGCATGTCCAAAGGTCAGTTGTCAATCTCCTCTCCAATCCAGCTGGTGAATCGGGGAATCTTGAGGCAATGTTACAACTGCCTCATGTACACAGATAACCCTCTCCTCCTCCCAACAAATTCCAACACATGTGAAAGATGCAACCATATAGCCAAACTGGAGGCTAAGCTCTCTCAACTCAGTACTGGCATAACCAGTCAGGAGGAGAAGGAAACCACACTCACTACAATTCCAGTCTCACATAGACCTACCACGACAGCAAACCAAACACATAAACACACAAAAACATACTCGGAGGTTCTAAAAAAAAATCTGCCTAAGCAGCAGAGACCTCCAAAGCAGACACCCAAGCAACCGCTACCCCAAAACAAAACACGTGCAACACATGGCTCACAAAGCCAGTGTGTTGAACAGTCACAGCCTTTAAGGCTAAACAACACACCTGATACACTTGTAATAGGTGACTCTATCATCAGGCACAATGACGTCCCGCTCACCAGGCTAAACAAGGAGAAGGTAACGGTGAGCTGCCTGTTGGGCACTATGATCTGCCACATAACACAAGCACTCAGGTCACTCCAAGGCAAGTACAAATATGACTCAGTCATTGTCCATGCTGGTGTGAATGACCTGAGACGTACCTCCCTGGACTACATGAAAAGAGACATAGAGGAGCTCTCTGAGCAAGTAGCCCAGGCCGGTATGACCCTGACCTTGAGTAGCATCTTACCCTCACCAAGAATGATGCCACAATATGAAGACAAGATGATCAATTTCAACAACTGGCTTAAATATTGGTGTCATTCAAAGGGGATCCAATGCCTGTTAGCCTGGGATGACATGCTCGACAAGCCACGCTGCTTCACTAGGGACGGCTTGCACCTGTCACCCCTGGGCTTTTGGATATTGGCAAAGGCTCTTGCCACCCCCATAGTGCCTTTTTTAGGCAAGGCTCAAAAGACAAACCCACCTACATAGGTATCACAAGGGATAAGAAACTAAGAGTAATGCTACTCAACGCCAGAAGTCTAAACCTCAAGATGCATGCACTCAAAACTCTCCTTAGCATGGAGAACATCGATATCTGTGAAGTAACAGAAACCTGGTTCAAGGCTCCCGAGAGCACCACAGCATTACCAGGTTATACCTCATACCATGCTTTTTGACCCCAAAACTTGGACCGAACCACAAAAGGGGGGGGGGTATCAATATTCATCAAAGATACCCACACCTCCAGGTTGGTGGCACAGCACGAAGCATCAGAAACTATCCATGTGCAACTAACAGTGGGTAAAACTGCCTTCCAGTTTATAGCCTGCTACAGACCACCCTCCCAAACCCAGGAACCACACTCGGCCTTCCTGAGGACACTGGAAAATATGAAGGTCTCTCCAAACACCATTATATTGGGTGACTTCAACTACCCAAACATAGACTGGGAGCATTACTCTAGCTCCAACACCCTAGCCTAAAGGTTCCTAGAATTTATAAACTCAAATGCTATGGAACAACTTGTTACCACTCCCACAAGAGGGGAAAACATACTGGACCTGATCATCATCAACATGGGGCTCTATGCTCCAGACCAGAAGTGTATCCCTCACTGGTAAGATCAGACCATAAATTAATCTCACTGGATATTCACATCCCGACCCCACCCCCTGCCCAGAAAACCACAGTGAAAAACTTCTCTAAAGCAAATTTCAAACTCCTCAAAACCAAGGTGGATTCCTTCAAAGCCCCCGGGCCTGTGGAAAATACGGCCCAGACCGCAGAATCCTTTATAAATGCATTCTATGAACACCTTCAGGAATGCATGGATCATGCAATCCCAAATAAAACCAAGACCCAATCCTCCAAAGGCAGGCGTCCTGTCTGGTGGACCCCAGCCATAAACAAACTATACAATAGAAGGAGGAAGCTATTACATGATAGAGCAAAATCCCAAAAAGGGAAGGCATCTCTGATCAGTATTAGCAAAAAAACTACGGGCACTCATAAAATCGTCTAAGGCCAGCTTTGAGAGAAAAATTGCACAGGACACTAAGGATAATCACAAGGCTTTTTTAGTTATGTTAGGAACCTGGGTGGGAATTCCCAGATATGCTCAGAATTAGTCCAAAATGACTAAAATACACCGAACCCACAGACATTGCCAACATCCTAGCTGACAGGTTCAGCGCAAACTTCTCCCCCTCCTCCCCACCAAAAGGGCAAATATCTATCCCAGCAGAGTACTGCCCCCCTTGACATCTCAGATGCTCAGGTAAGAGCTGCCCTCTCCAAAGCAAAAAACACAGCATCAATGGGACCAGACGGTGTCCCGGGCTGTGTCCTACATGAACTCCAAGAAGAGCTAAACCCAAACATAAAACTACTGTTCAATCTCAGCCTTACTACAGGATATGTACCCAAAGAGTGGTGTACAGCAACAGTGGTCCCTCTCCACAAAGATGGTGCCTCAACGGATCCTGGAAACTATTGCCCCATAAGCCTGACTAGCTTGGTCTGCAAAGCTATGGAAAGGATCATTATGGATCTCATAAATAAAGATATTGGGGACCTACAGACACTGGATCCTACCCAGTTCGGCTTTGTTAAGGGAAGATCCTGCCTCTTAAACCTGGTCAATTTCTTTGAAACAGTCACCAAGGCCATTGACGAGGGGAAGGTGGTCCACACAGCCTACCTGGACCTCGCAAAAGCCTTCGATACAATACCCCACTCAGGCATTATAGATAAGTTCACCAGCTTAAATATAAACCCCTATGTCACTAGATGGGTTGCAAACTGGCTCAAGGACAGAACCCACATGGTTAGATTTGCTGGAGCCATGTCAGACTCCAAACCAGTTACAAGTGGCATCCCACAAGGCTCAGTCCTGGGACCTCTCTTGTTCGGTATATATTTCTTGGAGGTACAGGCCAACACGGAAGGACTGTGGCTGACCAAGTTCGCAGATGACTGCAAACTAGGTGCCATAATCGACTCTCCAGCCGACACAAGCATCCTGCAAAAGGGCCTCATAGAAACAGACAACTGGTGCCAGAGCCATGGCCTCAAGCTAAATGCCAAAAGTGTATAGTCATCCCCTTTGGCAAAAACAAAGTGCCCACAAATTACCACATAGGTGGTAATCCATTAAGTACGGAAGA
This sequence comes from Protopterus annectens, assembly GCF_019279795.1. Classification (NCBI taxonomy): domain Eukaryota; kingdom Metazoa; phylum Chordata; order Ceratodontiformes; family Protopteridae; genus Protopterus; species Protopterus annectens. Next base: position 387,877,041 of record NC_056742.1, read on the forward strand.
AGTAATTAGGGACCTGAGGACCCAAGTTGATAGCAATCTCTCATTTGAAAATCACGTGGCCAAAGTGGTTAGAAAAACATTTTATATAGCCCACCTAATCATGAAGGGATTCACATCTAGATCAGGGGAGGTCATCGTGCCTCTTTACTCATCCCTCATCAAGCCCATAATTGAGTACAATGTCCCTTTTGGGATGTACCTTACTAGACACATGCAGCAACTGGAAAGACCCCAAAATTACCTCACCAAGAGGATCAAAGGGCTCAAACAGATGCCATATGCTGCCCGGTTAAAGAAACTCCAGCTCTACTCAGTGGCATACCGCCTATTCAGAGGCGATCTGTGCCTGACATATAAAGCCATGTCCAACCTGGAATTAATGGACATGCTGCACCTCAGAAAATCCAAATCCCATCGAGCTACGCGTTCGAGAGACTTGAACCTCAGCACTGAGATAAATAGAACATGCTGGAGGGACAGATTCATAACCCAGAGGCTCCCTTCACTCTGGAATAAAATCCCAGTCCAGGTTAGGCAGAGTCCCTCATTGACTCTCTTCAAGAGGAATCTTGATGAGTGGATGGGAGATCGTAGGTTTCCCCCGGGTATCACTTCTGTGTCACTGTTAGACAGAGGCACAATATACTAACCTCGAAAAAGGGCATAGCAAAATTCATTTAAAATGGGTAGCGAAAGCCAAACACACTCTGGCTAGGCTTATAAATGCCCTAGGGCAGATAGCCCAGTATGAACCTATGAACCTATATTTAGATGTACTGTAGTATTTGATACAGCTAGGAGTGTATATGTTCATTCTCCCAGGACTATAACTGTGCCTCCCCAATAGGAAATAGCAAAATGACAAACCCTTTATCAAACTCGACATTCTTACATACAACCATGGGGCTGAATGTGCACCCCCCCACACCACGGTATGCATGGCACCTGTTGTATCATACATGACAGTGACAGCATCTCATGACCTCTCCCTGGCATGGCTGCCTATATGTAGTACAGCAGACAAATACAGCTAACAAGTCAATAAGTGATTTGTACTGCTTTTTCTTGGCATAATAGTAGTATACCTGTCCAGGGATAGACGTTACCCGCCAACTGTATGCATTACCCGCCAACTGTATGCATTATCTCCTAAATCGTTACATCTGCCAAGATCCATATAACACTAGCATTTTGCAGGGGAGAGAGACAGAGAGAGATGATATGGTGTTAACCACTTCAAACCATGCTATGTTAAACCACTTAACATACTACCTATGCAATCTGGGAATTCTTATGAGAATGTTTCTCCATCCCTTTATTATTCAAGTACTCTATCATGTTTCTATGCAAGTTATTAATGAAGCTTTCATGAACTGCTGCTAAAGCAATTCTTATGCATACATCATTCTTGTACACATGTAGGAATAGACTGTGTTCCATGTGACTGATGCATGTAGGCCTTTCTATAACTGACCTCCATATTGCTTTCTGATTGGAACTTCTGAGTGGCTATGGCTGCTGCTTTATTTATAACATGTAGGCCAGTCTGTAGATGACCTACATATTTGTTGTGACTGGAACTTCTGAGTGGCCATGGCTATGCTTTATCTATATCATGTAGGCCAGCCCGTGCGCAGCATACATATTCGTAGTGAATGGAACTTCTGAGTGGCCATGGCTGTGCTTTATCTATAACAAGTAGGCCGGCCTGTGCATGACCTATATATTCGTTGTGACTGAAACTTCTGAATGGCTATGGCCACTGCTTTATCGATAACATGTAGGCCAGTCTGTGGGTGACCTACATATTCATTGTGAATGGAACTTCTGAGTGGCCATGGCTGTGCTTTATCTATAACATGCAGGACAGCCTGTGCATGACATACATATTCATTATGATTGGAACTTCTGAGTCGCCATGGCTGCTGCTTTATCTAAAATATATAGGCCGGCCTGTGCATGACATCCATATTTGTTATTGGAACTTCTGAGTGGCCATGGCTGCTGCTTTATCTATAACATGTAGGCCAGCCTGTGCATGACATACATATTCATTATGACTGGAACTTCTGAGTGGCCATGGCTGTGCTTTATCTATAACATGTAAGCCGGCCTGTGCGTGACCTACATAGTCATTGTGACTGGAACTTCTGAGTGCCCATGGCTGCTGCTTTATCTACAAAATGCAGGGCCTCTGCTTAATGTGCAAAGCAGAACAAGATTTTCTTGTCCTTCTTTAACAGGGACTATTCATTGAACCTGTTAGGACAGTAGGATGAGCCTTTCTAAAATGTAGGTGACCTATATGTCATAGCCCATGTACATCACATGGGTGACCAGTACAGTAATCAGTATGATGACCTGAAGCAGTGCTTTAGTAACTTGCACCACCAGTGGCAGACAGAGGTTCAAAGTCAGCAGCCAACTATATACTGTAAGTATATTCCGACATATCTGGATGCTATATGTTATACGTACTTGATCACTGACCTAGCCTGTATTACTGATTCCCTTTTTTCTTTATAGCTGCAGAACAGCAAAGGCATATAATGTTGGGTGTATCAGGAGCTAGGGATGATGGTTATGGATATCATTTTCAGTGTCCATTTTATTTTTCCATGTTACTACTACAACTGTGTTATCACTATACAGGCCCAGAAGAGGAGGAACAATGGTCTCATGCAGGGTTTCCACAGGACTCTGTTGCTGCAGCTGAGGCAGTGGTCAGTGACAGTATGAGACCTTTCTCAAGAGATGGGGTGAAATCTCCTTTAAGGAATGTATTTATGACCTTCACCCGTCCTGCCATGATGTCACCTATTCTGACTAGTGTGTAGTAAGGAGGAACAACATCTGTATGCCTACCTTGGCAGATTTGAATGCCCCTGAAGTGAAGATCAGATTTAATCAACCATCAGGGCACCAGAGTCAACCATTCCATTACAATGAACACCAAGGTCCAGGTCAGGACACCAGTTGGGTAGGTTATCTACTGAGCAATCCTTGCATCCCACCATGGCAAGACCCCACTTTGTCTCCTTTATACTGTGACCCCTTCCTCATGTGTCATGCCACATATCTTGTGCACTATACAGTCCTCCCCATCACCTTTTCCCCACCGTCTGAAGGTCTGTGACTATTCCTTGTCCAGCCTACCTTTTTAATGCACAACCATTCTTGTTTGTCTGTAGTGTTCAATGTTTGTGTGTCTGCACTCACTACCTTTTCAATTTTCTTTTTTAACCCAGTGTACTCTTGCATATTGTGTTCATAAACCTGTTTCTCCTAAAATGAGAAAGGGGGCTTCATCCTCCTGCAAAAATAACCAACCTTTACCTCAGCCTTGCATTGTCCTTGCACATATACCCTTTTCTACCCCATTATGTTTCTGAACAGAGTGACCATCTACATTAATCTACAGTAGCCTGGACTTCTCATTTTTATGCGGTGCTACTTGTCAGTTTCTGCCATTCAGTAGCACTCAGCTTCACAGAGCACAAACACTGCTATTTATGGGTTTTATAGTGACTGTGTAAATGACCTTATTCATTCCATCACACACATAGGTCAGTGACTGCGTAAACAACCTTATTCATTCCATCACACACAGAGGTCAGTGACTGTGTAAATGACCTTATTCATTCCATCACACACAGAGGTCAGTGACTGTGTAAATGACCTTATTCATTCCATCACACACAGAGGTCAGTGACTGCGTAAATGACCTTATTCATTCCATCACACACAGAGGTCAGTGACTGCGTAAATGACCTTATTCATTCCATCACACACAGAGGTCAGTGGCTGTGTAAACGACCTTATTCATTCCATCACACACAGAGGTCAGTGACTGCGTAAATGACCTTATTCATTCCATCACACACAGAGGTCAGTGACTGGGTAAATGACCTTATTCATTCCATCACACACAGAGGTCAGTGACTGTCTTTCGGCTTTTCCCGGTTAGGGGTCGCCACAGCGGAACTCCGGTCCGCTAATGATTGGCAGTAGATTTTTATGTGCCGAGTTGCCAGCTCTGACACACAACCCTCAACGAAGGTACGCCCATTCACGCATGTCTCCACACAGAAGATGATCTAGCTGAGAATCGAACAGGACAACGTTTTACTGTGAGGCGACAATGTTACCGCAGCACCACCACCGCAGTAAATGACCTTATTCATGCCATCAAACACAGAGGTCAATGACTGTGTAAATGACCTTATTCATTCCATCACACACAGAGGTCAGTGACTGTGTAAATGACCTTATTCATTCCATCACACACAGAGGTCAGTGACTGTGTAAATGACCTTATTCATTCCATCACACACAGAGGTCAGTTGTGCTGCAGTATCACAGCAATGTTACATCTGATCCCAGTGCATCATGACTTAGACCTCATAGAGGTACTTACTTTTAATTTATGCAGAAGGACTTCTCACTTGGCAGTTCTATTTGTGAACATAATACGTCCTTTGCCACAAGTGAAGCTTGTCAGGACTAGAGCTGACTGTATAAGGATCCTTTATGAAGCCCAGCCCTTGTCATGTAAATACAATGCTAAGGGATCTATACTAGTTATTTACATTTGAGCAGATTTGCATCAATATAAGCAAATGATTGTATCCTGGTTGTGTAACCATGTTGTCAAACCAAACTTACTCATGAAAACAACATTTTTTTTATTTATTTCTTGACCATGTAAGTTCACTGGACATAAGTGTCTGAGAAGTAACCTGGGAACACTGTCTTGTTATATGATATGCTCATGTGTACACAATAAGCAAATGCAAGCTGAGAGAACCAAACTCAGGAATACAGGAAGCTTTTTAAAAGCTCATAGCTTTAATCCTCTGTGCTAACTGCCAGACTGTCAGCTTGTGAATTTTCATGCTTAGCCAGTATGAATATGTTCACTTCGGTTCCCTATTAAAATCGCGAAGGTCCACTTACCCGAATACGGAAACGTTGACACTTATATGCCGAACCTCGAAAACCCAATCGTCCTGAAGCATGAAACCCAAAATGTCAAATCATCATGGTTGGCCCTTCTGCAGTATAGCTCCGTAAGGTAAGTGTGCGATAGTTATGGACCTTAGGGTTAGGGTGCGGGTTAAGGTAAGTGCATAGATAGTAATGTATGCAAGGCTTAGTGTAGGGTTAGAAATAGGGTTTTGTTAAGTGTATGTGTGTGGGTTATTTATTTTGTTTGGGTATAGCTCCGTAAGGTAAGTGTGCGATAGATACGGACCTGAGGGTTAGGGTGCGGGTTAAGGTAAGTGCATAGATATTAATGTATGTAAGGTTTAGTATAGGGTTAGAAGTAGGGTTCTGGTTAGTGTATGTATATGGTTTATTTATTTTGTTTGGGTAAGTAGTATGTAGCGCGCGGTGGGGTTGGACAACTATGACGGTTCGAGATTCTGAATTTCGTGGTTTAGGGCGTTCGGTGTATTCATGGTTCGCGTAATAGGTGTCAATGATTATGTATTCTCTGAATAGGTCTTTCACGGTTCTAATATAGGCCCGTTCCCTTCATACTGCAGCATATACTACACATGGGTTCATGGGTTTATAGTAGATTACTAGGCTAATAGCTTAATAGCCCTTACAAGCCTAGCCAATATAACCTGATTTTATCCAATATATGGCCCCTAGGGGCAAGAGTATGGCATGGATTTGTGCCTATGCCTTGTCTATGTTACAGATTGCCCCTGTTCATAAGGGAAATAGGGCACTACCCCAGGTGTGAATTTGCAATTCCCCGTACATTGATCCAAAATGGATTTGAAGAGGGCTAAGGAAAGGCTCTGCTTACAGTGAATAGGAAGCCTGTTCCAAAGAAGGGGCAATCTCTGAGACACATATCTGTCTTTCTAGCATGTTTTGTTTGAATTACTGACTAAGTTTAGATCCTTAGATCATGTGATCTTAATGTTGTTTAACTAACAGATGTGTAGCAGCTCCATCAGGGCTGGATTTGTGAGTGCCTTGTAGGTCAGGCATAGGTCACCCCTTAATAGTCGGTAGGAGACTAAGTAAAGGGATAGGTCTTTTAGTCTATCCACATAGGACATGCTGTTTACACCCTGTATTTTCTTTGTGATGTACCCCTGAGGTCACTCCAGTTGCTGTAGGTGCCTAGTCAAGTACATGCCAAATGGCACACTGTACTTGATTCGTCTAATGAGGGCGAGTACAGTGGGACTAACATTTCATTGCATCTGGATACTATAACTTTACTTATATGTTGTGCCACATAGAAGGACTTCCCCACCACTGTGGACACACAGTGGTCACAGCTCAGTCTACTATCTATCTGTGTACCTAGATCTCTCACCTCTGAGTCAACTGTTAGGGGTGTGCTATTGATGTTGTAATTTTCAGGGGTATTTGACTTCCTAAAGGGTATGATGATGCAATTTTTTTCACATTTAGTTTTAAGCCATGGTTTTGGAACTTATCATTTGTCTGATCTAGACTCTCCTGTAGGATATCTACATCACTGGGGGATTCAATAACTGACCCCAGTTTACAGTCATTGGCAAACTTTGTCATCCAGAGGCCTTTCACATTAACCTTAACTTATATTCTGAACAGGAGTGGTCCTGGCACTGACCCTGTGGCACACCACTAGTAACTGGCCTCTTGCTGGATCTGGATTCACCCACTTTAACCACGTGTCCTGTCTGTGAGCCAATTGGCTATCCGTCTGATGATGTAGGTATTTATGCTCAGTTTTCTGAGTTTATTTATAATACCCGAGTGGGGAATTGTGTCAAATGCTTTGGCCAGGTTGAGGTAGGTGGTATGTACTGCTCTACCCTCATCCATTGCCTCAGTGACTTTCTCAGAGAAATCTATCAGATTCAGTAGATGTGACCTGCCCCTCACAAAGCCAAATTGCATTAGATCCAGTGTTTGGATGTTTCCTATGTCATTAGTTATCAGGTCCAGGATTATTCTTTTCATGGCCTCACATATAAGACTAGTCAAACTTATGGGTCTGTAATTTCCTGGGTCAGTAGATGGTCCCCCTTTATGCAGAGGGATGAATGTTGCTGTCCTCCATTTTATAGGGACAAAGCCATTCCGAGGTTATGGTTTAATAGGGATCCTAATGGTCCTGATAAGTCCAGATTTAAGCTGTTTAAGAAGCAACTTGGCATATCATCAGGCCCTATTGAAGCTGTGTTTTTAGCCTTAGAGAACGCAGTGACAAGCTGGTTTTTGTGATAGCTGACAGTGTAGTGGTGGATGGTATTTCTTGGAGGAGAACTGGGGGTGATAGGGAGATTAAATTTTTGCTGAATTTGTTGGTCAGTAAATTTGCTTTATTTTCTGGCTGAGTATACTTGATACTATCTACAACTAATTTTGCTCATCACTGGATGTTGCCCTTAAGACTGCACACATAACTGAAAAATGCCTCATGGTTATAGCTTTGGAGGCTATTTTTAATTCAAAGACTGCTTTCAGAGACTGTTTGTTTAGAATAGTGAGGGGCTTTTTGCAATGTTGTGCACATTGTCTCTTACTTTTCAGCAGGATTTTTTTTTCTTTTGCTGTACAATCTATTAATGCAAGGGATTTGCCAAGATGGCTTGCTTCTGCATATTGACCTGGGTTTATATTAGTCTGGTACTGCTGTGTCTATGCAGTTTTTTATATCATCATATATGGCTTTTGTGTACACCTCTGCATAGGTTTCTGTGTTTTCTGGATTTGGGGGAGCTTGGAAACTAGCTATGCCATACCTTAACAGGGAGTTATTCACCTTGCAGAAGTTCTTAATGTTTTTTGGATTAGGTGGGGGGAATAGTTTTACCTTTATTTCAAGGGAGACTACTTTGTAATCTGATTATACCTCTGAATACATCACACTGGTGAGGATGGGGAGGTTGGGTAGCACTCTTCCATATTTGTAAGTACCAGATCTAGGATATTTATTTCCCTAGTCATAGTGCTGACTAGCTGCTTCAGGGTATTTGAATTTACAAAGTCAAGAAATCTTCATGCCTGCATGTTAGTGGTCATGTATGTCTCCCAACTAAGGGAGGGGTAGTTAACATCTCCCATGAGTATGGTATTGTGGTGGGTGGTGAGTGTTACTAGTAAATTCAAGTATGAGGAATGCGTTTCCTGGTTCATGGTGGGGGACCCGTAGCTAGCAAGAATATGGTAATGGATTTTTCCCATTGCTAGTTGGACATGGAGTAGCTCAAGCATGTCATATTGTTTGACCAGCCTTGAGGTGTGCCTATCTTTTCTGTAGATAGATACAACTCCTCCTTTCACTCTTTCATGTTCAGTGGGTTGTCAGAATGTATGAAAGGCATTATAGCCACATATTGCTTGAGTGGTTTCCATGGCTTTGAACCATATTTGAGTAAGTGCACAGATGTCAGAATTGTGCAGGATTAGGACAACTTCTAGGGACGGCAGTTTCTTGTTGAGGCTCCAGGCATAGAGCAGTAGCACCTTTAGCTTGTGCTGAGTAGCTTTTGCTATGTTGGAAGTTTTATCTGTTTGGAAATGCCTAAAAAAATCACCAAGGGGTGGATAATGTTTTGGCCAATATCCAAGATCTGAGAGGTAACAGGTGAAGACCATCCCTGGCAAAGCAGCATGGCCTGTCAACTGTGTCCTCCCAGGCTGACTAGTATTAGACCTCTTTGGAATGACACCAGTAACTAAGCCAATTGTTAAAGTCGATCATGTTCTACTGCTATTGTGTCATCATCCTTGGAAATGGTAGAATACTGCTCAGAGCTATGCTCATACCTGCTTGTGACACATGTTCTGAGAGCTCAATCATAGCTCTCTTCATATAGTCCAAGGAGGTACATCTCAGGTCATTCATGCCTACATGGACTATGAATGAGTCATACTAGTACATAGGGGTAAGTGACCTTAGTACTTATGTGATCTGGAAGATCCTGGCCCCTGACAGGCAACTAACTGTTACCCTCTCCTTATCTGGTCTGACAAGTGGGATATCAGTGTGTCTCAAAACGGAGACTCATATGACCAGAATACTGGGTTGTGGAGTTTTTCACGTTATGGGCTTGATAGTTAATACACAATAAGACATGGCTTTTTGTGTTGTGATGAGAATTATCTTGTTTGTGCACATGCAAAGTTTCTGTGGACTGTGCCTGAAAGGTCTTTCAGGTTTGGGTAAGTTACTTGTGAGCACCTCCCCATATATGGGTCTATATGTGTGGCCTTTTGTGGGTGCAGTGAGTGACATGTGTGAGTCGCTGACAACCTTGTTTTGCTTTTTGTGTCTCTGTGTGAGAGTATAGCCTCCAATGTCAATGTGTACCTACATATCTCACATACTGCATTTGTCTGTTCAAGAATTAAGTGGTTGTCAGGTTCATAAGGCAATTGCTACATTGCCTAAAGGTACCCATGTCCACCAAGCTGGATGCAGACATAGCGGGAAAGTACCCATCCATGGTTGAAGTTCCTAATGTGTACTTTCAAGGGATAGAAGTGGAGGGTGTTTGTAACTGGAAGAGTGCTTACTTGGTGTGATCTGCAGCTAACCTAAGCAGTAATGCTGCCCGACACTCAAACCAGATACTCTCTGCACAGCAATAGTCCTGGATGCTATAATAAGGTAAGGTAGACCTAAATAGTCTAAATGCATAAATGCTATTCAAACTAGTTGCCCCGTGAGTAATGCAGGACTGAGGTAAAGTTCTGAGGTGGTTTTTATAAGGAAATTTCAACTTCTAGTTATTGTGTATATACAAGGCACCAGTAACCACCACTGCACAAAGAGCATCTTTACACAACAACAAGGCTTATATACAATCAGAAAAAGTGTTATACAAACTATGCCAGAAGGCTAATCAGGTAAGCACACAATGAGCTTTCTACCAGTAATTCCCAACTCAGATAGGTGAAATCAGCTCTCTCCTGCCACAACAGTTCAGACTTTAACCCTCTTAAATTAAAATGACTGGTTTGGAGCCCAAAGGAACCACAAACAGATGCGTAATGCTAACTAAGAAGTACTAGATACAATGTATTTCAGTGCAGTACAGCAGCCTTTACAGCAGTTTAAAAATGTAAATTGAAACTTTAAAGAAGTGAAAAAATTAATACAAATAAATAAATATAATCAGCACAGTAAACTTTCATACTATAATTAAAATAAGCAATGTTTCTAGATGTTTTCACCTGTACAGGACATTGGCAAGATATGCAGCTCCTTGCAAATATGTTGAATTTATACCAGCACTGTAAATACAGAAAATTGACTACTAAGTCCTATGATCAATAAAACAAATACATTTAGAGCCCGTTTGTGTGCTTTCCAACTCAGATAGACCAAGCAAACACCTACTGCCACTAGATGAATAATCACAGTCCTCCTAATGTAAAAGCACAGTGAAAGTGTATCCAGAGTGAAATGCCACTACCAACAAACTAAAACTTAAGGAAAGGCAATAGGTAATTCAAGATAACAGCAGCAAACTTTAAACAGCTTATAAATGTGTGACTATTTAATAAAAGTACTTCACTTTGTAGAAATGAGCCAAGAGCCAAGCTACTTAGTTGTTCTCAATTAAGGCACTAAAAAGAAGATAAATTGATTAATATGCCCTCTGGCTAATACAGCAACTACATGCAGGAATCTCTAGTGTGTTTCCCCCACCGCTACAGACAGGTTGCCATCCACTGGCACTAGATGGAAAGTTTTCTGTTCTCTTGATATAACAACATATAAAAGAACGTGTTAGAGTGTAAAAATACACTACTTTATCTAGCTAGATAGGTAATGAACTCAGAGCAAGTAACTCAGTAGAACAAACAATGAGAGGCAAAATGCACTTTTGTCGCAAAATATGCACAAGAAAGGAAAATAAATAATTCAAGATATCAACAGCACTGTAGAAAGGGAGGCATTTATAAAGCTCAATTTACAGTAAGGGTGGCCAGCTTAAAAATCACCAAGTTTAAAAAGTAGAACAAGGAATGGGACGGTGGGTGGGGAAAATAACCAGCAGGGAATCACCAACAGTGCTTGAAGTTTTTGCGGGCCTTGAGTCTTATTAGGAAAGATAAGGCCACAGATATATTCTGTGTATTTAAGTATCACTCAAGAAACATATTAACTAATGGAAAAAAATATGTGAAATGTGCAGTCTGGGTAATTTAAGGGTCTAGGCAAAGCAGATTTCTCAATACAGAAAACAAAATGGAAGCAGTAAAACAGAAAGCTGCTCTATCAGTTTCAGCAAACCACAGGCAAAAAAAAAAAAAAAAAACATTATTTTTCTCACCAGCAGGGAGTCACCAACAGTGCTTGCAGTTTTTGCAGGCCTAGAATTTTATCAGGAAAGATAAGACCACAGATATACTCTATGATAAGTACCAGTCAAGAAACAAATTAACCAATGATAACTGAGATGAGCAGAGCTGTCCATCTGGCTGAATCATTAGGCGTGCGTGTGTGTATCCTGCTCATCATCATTCTCTTTCGGCTTTTCCCGTTAGGGGTCGCCACAGCGGATCATCTCTTTCCATTTCTTCCTATCCTCTGCATCTTGCTCTGTCACACCAACCGCCTGCATGTCCTCTCTCACCACGTCCATAAACCTTATCTTAGGCCTTCCTCTATTCCTCTTACCTGGCAGCTCCATCCTTAGCATCTTTTTCCCAATATACCCATCATCCCTCCTCAGCACATGTCCAAACCAACGCAATCTCGTCTCTCTTGCTTTGTCTCCAAACTGTCCAACATGAGCTGACCCTCTAATATACCGATTCCTAATCCTATCCATCCTAGTCACACCGATTGCAAATCTTAACATCTTTAACTCTGCCACATCCAGCTCTGACTCCTGCCTTTTTGTCAATGCCACAGTCTCCAACCCATATAACATAGCTGGTCTCACTACACTCTTGTAGACCTTCCCTTTCACTCTTACGGATACCCGTCTGTCACAAATCACTCCTGACACTCTTCTCCACCCATTCCACCCTGCCTGTACTCTCTTCTTCACCTCTCTTCCACATTCACCATTACTCTGAACTGTTGATCCCAAGTACTTAAACTCGTCCACCTTTACCAACTCTACTCCCTGCATCCTCACCATTCCTCTACCCTCCCTCTCATTTACACACATATATTCTGTCTTAGCCCTGCTGACCCTCATTCCTCTGCTCTCTAGAGCATATCTCCACCTCTCCAGAGTCTCCTCAACCTGATTCCTACTCTCACTACAGATCACAATGTCATCTGCAAACATCATAGTCCACGGGGCCTCCTGTCTGATCTCATCTGTCAACCTGTCCATCGCCACTGCAAATAAGAAAGGACTCAGAGCTGATCCTTGATGTAATCCCACCTCCACCTTAAACGGATCTGTCACTCCCACTGCAGTCCTCACCACTGTCACACTACCCTCGTACATATCCTGTACCACTCTTACGTACTTCTCTGCCACTCCCGACTTCCTCATACAATACCACAACTCTTCTCTAGGCACCCTGTCATATGCTTTCTCCAAGTCTACAAAGACGCAATGCAACTCCTTCTGACCTTCTCTGTATTTCTCCATCAACACTCTCAGAACATTGTGTGTATCCTGCTAAACTAGTTAAATGGAATATAGTATTACAGATTAATCCCAGTAGATAATACATACATTTGAGTACCAGTAACACATTCTGAATGTAAACACAGGATATTTATACAATGAACAGCAAAATAATGTGAAATAGAATGCAAGAACTAAGCAAAGGGCTACTAAGGGAAAATATACATGACCACATATCTGATGTGCAGTGGCACACAAATGCAACAAGCTTACTGAGCATTAACAATTGCTACCATATAGCTATAGTGTGACCTTTGGCAGACCTCTGTATATATAGTTGCTTTGAAGTCCTGGCCCCAGAAAAAAAGCAAAGTGTTTCTTACACTAGTATGTGTCAATGTAAAAAAATACAATTTACTTTAAAAACACATAGCACATTAATCAGAACCCAACTAAATAACACTTCAAGTCCATTAGGAATAAACACCTCTTTTCAGGGAGAGTTTAGAAGCACTTACCCTGTCAAGTGTTTGCTCAGGATTGTAAGGTATTGAAGTGGAGATTAACAGAAGCAAACCCTGGGCTGCATTACAAAACTGGTTAATAAGTCAGAGCTGTATCTTTCTGTGCTGCTCTGTCTCACTGCAAGCTGTGAATATGATTTTGATGCAACTGCAAGCTTGCAATCTTTTAATCGGATTTAAGCTTGCTGTGGTCCTATACCTCTTACCTGTCCCTGATTTAGCCTCACAGATTTGCCCTTTTTGTTGTAAAGATTTGATTTTCTGGTAAACCATTGAGGATTACAGTCAGTCAGTACTGCCAGACACAAGTGGTACATACTTATTGCCCAGAAAATACATGCTGATGCAAAATCTGCTATTAACTTTCATTTAATTTATTATTAACTTGTGAACTGAAGTAATATTTTATAAATGTCTCAGATTTTTGGGCTTTTGCCATGCCATTACTTTTGGGTTTGTCATTGATTCTTGGTCAAAGATGTTGAGAAATATACAAGGTCCCCATCTTATCTGTTTACACAAAGAGAAGGAAATCACTTTCCAGACTTGACACTATTCAGTGGGATTTACATGAACTGAAAGTAATCTGAACTTGATTTGACTGCCATCTAATGGTAAAGTTATGCAGTTGCACTGCTGATTCTGCCTTGGTACATAGAAATGCAGGTCTGCTAGATTTTCCGATTTCTTTTTTCTGTTACATACTTTGTGAAAAAAATAGTGGAAATGACTTATTTTCTTTTACTTTTTCCATGTTTGTATACAAACTATATCTGTTTTAATCCTACTTGATTTCTCAACAGTGTTCTGCTGCAACAAATTGGTGCTGGTGGTGATTTTCAACAACAGCACTCTTTAGCATCTAATAATAACTGCAGAATATCTCAGAAGAAGCAAACTGGAATCCCATAATTACTGAAAAGCAGTGCAGATTTATGGGGGTGAGCTAGTCTGTTTGCTGTTCCCCAACACAGAGAATATATCTCAGTGAGTCTGTGGTTCAGGACTGACCTTGTTTTTTGGTCCTTTTGTTGTGACCCATCCCTGGGGGGCTGTAAGTTGGCTTTTGCTTACATGACGTTTGCTTATACTGGTAGTCTAGCCTATAAGGAGTTACACTCTTTTTGGCTCAGTGCGTGCATGAATGGGTGTGCCTTCTTTGAAGGGTGGGCATCGGGCTGGCAATCTGGCACCGTAAAAATCCACTGCCAATCATTAGCGGATCGGAGTTCTGCCGTGGCGACCCCTAACCAGGAAAAAACAAAAAACTTTTTTCTATTCACGAGTTTGTCTATCATGATTTATTATCCTGTGTTGTCATTAAATATATATTTAGTTTACCACAGGTCAATCTGTTATTGAAATGTTGATCTGATGAAGTCCAGTTGATGGATGAAAATGCTCATCATAAATAAAAGTTGAGTTATTCTGCGTGACTAAGTCTTCTCAAGTTTATTTTTTCAGTACGTTTATGGTAGAGGAATTAACATCTGAAGTTTTGGACTGTTTATTACTGTTGCTTATTATTTTAAGTTTAAGAGTTTTTATTTTTCTCAAATAAAAACGTGAAGGCTTTCTGATATTGTCATGCTGTGGACAGCTTTCTCCTCACATCTCTGCTGCAGTTTATATTCCTGTCCATCCTATGACTCACTCTTAGTGGACACAGAGTTCTTGGATGTGAGGTGTACTTATCAGAGGCTTTGGTGATCTTTGCTGTTTGATTTGCTGTTCTGTGTTGCTTAGAGGGAAACAAGAGAAACGACTGCACTGATGCATTTTTGGAGTAGGGATGGGTGAGAACCCAAGGGTCAAAACTGATGTTTGTAAGAAAAACAGATCCAAGTGTGCCCAGTTATTTTACCTACCATACAGTTTTCTTGCTCAGCTCCAAGACAGGTGGATTTGAGGAGAATGAGCTGGGCATCCCTGTGCCTGATGCAAACTATGATGCTTTCCCAAACCTTCACTTTGCATGGAAGCTCTGCCTCATTCTGAAGGACCTTGTGGCTACCGGCAAACAGATGGAGGCACAAGTTAGCTTAAAGGACATATGTCAACTCTGAGTGATGCAAAAGTAGTAGCCTTACCAAATTATACAATACGGTACTTGTATCACTGTAACTTTACATGAGCAGAGTAGCACACACCTGTAGAGTATTCACTGGTAGGTATTTTATTCAAAATAGAGGAAAAGGATTTAGTTTGAGCATATCCAGTGATGAGGCACAGTTTTGCATAACAGTAAACAGCAAGGGTAAGCTTATAGTAAACTCCTTCCACTTTATGGTATGCCAGGCTTTCTACAACTTTCATAATTCATAACTCCAGCTTCAGCACCTTTTAAAAACCCATGCTGCACTTCTCTGCAGAAAGGAAGAGTCGAGTTTATCAATATGGTGTCATCCAGAGATTGGTACATTGCTGTATTGGTTCAACAATTAAGATATATGAGTAACAGACATTTTAGACATGATGTGCACATACTATGAACCTTTACTGAATTGCCAGAATAGTTGTGGTGGTGTAGCAGATAGCATTGTTGCCTCACAGCAAGAGGTTCTCCAGTTCAATTCTCTGGAGTGCCTTCTCTGTGGAGTCTGCATGTTCTCCCTGTGCTGGAGTGGACTTGACAGGCAGGTAGGTGCGTGAGTGTGTGTTCCTTCTGTAAAGGTTGGGCAATGGGCTGGCAACTTGACACTGTAAAAATCCACTGCCAATTAATAGTGGACTGGCGATCTGCTGTGGTGACTATAAGTGTCTAGGCATGAATATCCCTGTACAGAACAAAGCTTTTATATATATATATATATATATATATATATATATATATATATATATATATATATATATATATATATATATATATATATATACCTACAGTACTTTTAAGTATAGAATGTGTGTGATGTTGTAGCCAAATACATTTGATCAAACAGAAACATTTTACATTTATCCTATTAATTCAATGTGAATATTAAGCATTTGTATTATATATAGTCACCATATTGAACTATTTTAATCATTTTTCCATATATCCTGCACACCTCAGTCCCACAAGCATCACTCATTCAGTACGCAGACAACTCTACAGTCATAGGTTCATAGGTTCATAGATTAGTACTAAGCTAACTGCCCTTGTGAGCCATTTTAAGCCTAGCAAATTATCCCTTGTGAGACTCAAACCCTGCACCTTGTGCTTGTAAGGCAAACACCTTAACCATTATGCCCCCCTCTCAACCCTTTTTTATTTTTTTTTCTTCTTTTTTTTTTTATTTTAAAGCTGTGACCGCAGCCCAGCACTACTGGATCATATCTGCCACGAACAACTTCACAAACGAGTCCTGAAAAGTAAAGATACCAACACCAAATGCAGTAACAAACCCTGCCCAAAACACCACCCCATCTGTGCTGCTGCTACCATAGAATAACTTCATAAAGTAACACAACTATCCTTCCTAGCAATTGAAACCCAGCTAACTAACTTTCAGTTAACCCCAAAAAGCCAAATTTATGTTATTTCAGCTCACTAAAGCGTATGCATCCCCAAGTACTTTTAACTTAACTTCACTAGATAATACAACCATTTCCCCCTCACCTCATACTAAGCTGCTAGGCGTAGAAATTGACTGCAACATGAGATTTGACATCCACATATCTCAAACTGTAATTAAAGTTCATAAAAAAATTGAAACTTTATATAGGAACAAATAATACTTTACAAGTAACACTAAAGCCAAGATCGACCAATCGCATTTGATATCCACACTAATTTATGCATCCCCTACACTCACTAACCTTAGAAAAACAGATTTAGTCAAGCTTGAAGCCTGCTACAATAAAATTACTAAATACACCACCAATCAAAAACTCACCACTGTACCCCCCTTAAAAAACTCAGTTGGCTAGAACTCACAAATCGTTTACTCTATAACCAACTAACCATAGCCCATAAGATATTCTACCAAAGGGAAAAAACACCCGCACTCCAAAATATTCTGCCATCATACACTGGCTCCAGAACTTTATCCTCCACCAGCTAACCACTCATTAAAACTGAGTCAGCCAGAAATTCAGCTGGGGAATCATTATTCTTGAACTATATAGACAAAGTCTGGAATTCACTACCATATGAAATAGCATCTATCCCAACCGTCTCTCAATTTAAAACATTACTAAAAGCTCACCTAATAAACAAGTGGCTATGTCCCTGCAATACCCCTGACTAGACTAAAATTAGCACTGTCTTATAGGTTCATAGGTTCATACTAGGTTATCTGCCCTAGGGCATTTATAAGCCTAGCCAGAGTGTGTTTGGCTTTCGCCACCCATTTTAAATTAATTTTGCTATGCACTTTTTCGAGGTTAGTATACTGTGCCTCTGTCTAACAGTGACACAGAAGTGATACCCGAGGTAAACCTACGATCT
Organism: Protopterus annectens; assembly: GCF_019279795.1. Classification (NCBI taxonomy): domain Eukaryota; kingdom Metazoa; phylum Chordata; order Ceratodontiformes; family Protopteridae; genus Protopterus; species Protopterus annectens. The sequence goes on from NC_056742.1 coordinate 387,894,557, forward strand.
CCCATCCACTCATCAAGATTCCTCTTGAAGAGAGTTAATGAGGGACTCTGCCTAACCTGGACTGGGATTTTATTCCAGAGTGAAGGGAGCCTCTGGGTTATGAATCTGTCCCTCCAGCATGTCCTATTTATTTCAGTGCTGAGGTTCAAGTCTCTCGAGAACATAGCTCGATGGGATTTGGATTTTCTGAGGTGCAGCATGTCCATTAATTCCGGGTTGGACATGGCTTTATACATCAGGCACAGATCGCCTCTGAGCAGGCGGTATGCCATTGAGTAGAGCTGGAGTTTCATTAACTGGGCAGCATATGGCATCTGTTTGAGCCCTTTGATCCTCTTGGTGAGGTACTTTTGGGGTCTTTCCAGTTGCTGCAGGTGTCTGGTAAGGTACATCCCAAAAGGGGCATTGTACTCAATTATGGGCCTGATGAGGGATGAGTAAAGAGGCACGATGACCTCCTCTGATCTAGATGTGAATCCCTTCATGATTAGGTGGGCTATATAAAATGTTTTTCTAACCACTTTGGCCTCGTGGATGTCAATTGCTATCAACCTGGGTCCCCAGGTCCCTAATTACTTCTTCTGTACTTAATGGATTACCACCTATGTGGTAATTTGTGGGCACTTTGTTTTTGCCAAAGGGGATGACTATACAATTTTTAGCATTTAGCTTGAGGCCATGGCTCTGGCACCAGTTGTCTGTTTCTATGAGGCCCTTTTGGAGGATGCTTGTGTTGGCTGGAGAGTCGATTATGGTGCCCAGTTTGCAGTCATCTGCGAACTTGGTCAGCCACAGTCATTCCGTGTTCGCCTGTACCTCCGAGAAATATATACCGAACAAGAGAGGTCCCAGGACTGAGCCTTGTGGGATGCCACTTGTAACTGGTTTGGAGTCTGACATGGCTCCAGCAATTCTTACCATGTGGGTTCTGTCCTTCAGCCAGTTTGCAACCCATCTAGCGACCTTACCTCCCTCCTACCAAGCTTATCTTACCACTACAGATCTGTCAACTTACCACTGTTAACCATTTATTACATTCTACAACCAATACTACCTAATTATATCTAAACCCACTCTATTGTAAATAAGCTACTGTCTGAATACTATCTAATTAGAGCCAACTCCACTACTATAGTGTATACTCTGCTGTAAGTTTTCTTTACTGTTTATGGTGTGAAATGGCATATTCTTTACATTGATTTATATATGAAATCACAGTTTTCTTGTACAAATGTACTATTCCTGTATATCTATGTTGTGTAAATGTCATATGTATTACTGTTTTGGTAACTGTAGAGCTTTTCTCCCTGGACCTCCACTGAAAATGGATGTGTCCAGTTGAACTTTCCCGGTAAACACATGTAAAATAAAATAATAATAAATAAATACTGTTTATCTAATCACAGGAGTTTGCACTGCATTGCTCATTACTGCAGCTTATAGACCTGGTCCAGCCAGGATGCTGGTAAAATCAGCTAGTAGCGACATTTCTCTGGGAGGGTGGTCTAATGGTTAAGGTGTTTGCCTTACAAACACAAGGTGCAGGGTTTGAGTCTCAGAAATGATAATTGGCTAGGCTTAAAATGGCTCACAAAAGCAGTTAGCTTAGTACTAATCTATGAACCTAAAAAATATCTATGAACCTATATCCTTCAAACGGAGCTAAAATATTATCATTAGAAGCATTTGCACTTTGAAAGGGTGGTAATGATTTTTTCAAGCTATAATAGTAAAGTAATTTGAGTCTTGACTATTAGACAACTTATCTATTAAAAATGTTTTTCTTAATAAAGTGTTTCTAGTTTATTCTGTACAATTGCATATCAAGACTTGGAACTGAGTATGATCTATGTTGTTTACTTATCACTAAACTATGGAACAGCATTCCATTTGCCATCAGGTAAACAGTCTTCTTACTTTGAAAACCAGCCTCAGACTACATGTAGATCATGCTGGAATCTGCAGGTACTGCAAATCTCCAGAATAAAAATACCCCAGTACTCAAAATTTCCTCTTCATGCCTACTAACCATTTCTTCCCAAATGGCTTTTTTGTCTTACTGAAATGTGTTTTTTGCATGCCTTCCATGAGAAAAGTATGCACTATTGTTCTGTCAGCTCACACTTCAGCTTGAATATAGATGTAGTGGTGCAGTGGTTAGTGTGGTTGCCTCACAGCAAGAGGTTATCTGGTTCAGTTCTCAAGTGGGGTACCTTCTGTGTGGAGTCTGCATGTCCTTCCTGTGTTTGTGTGAATTTCCTCTAGATGCTCTGGTATTGTCCCACATTCCAAAGACATGCATCTGGAACATTTCTCCCAAAGCCTCCACTGAAAATGTGCTCTGTCCCAGTCAAACTTTCCAGGTAAATAAATAATATTATTATTTTAAATCCCATTTTTGGTTGTCTCCACTGCTTATTAATGTTGCTATATTTATACTGATAATTTCCTGCTCCAGTAATTTTCTGTGATGTACATCAATGTCACGTCTTAGAAATTATTACACTTTAAACAGGAATTAGCAAACAAAGATGTATTCTGGTTTAATGAATGTCAGTATTTTTGTACACTGTCCTTTTTTTAGAGTTTGTCTAAATGTTGTTATGTTGTACATCTACTAATACTTGAAGCTTTTCTCCCCAGCCTGTACTGAAAATGGGCAATATAACCCAGTTGGACTTTCCTGATAAACAGACCCAAATCAAATCTATGTATCTATCTATATATCTAGCCAGCTAGCTATCTATATATCATATTGCAATTCCTGGTACACGACTTCCTTCATCTTTACTCTTTTCCCTTTTAACAAACGATAAGGTTTTATGTTGATACCAATATATTCTGTTTATACTGTCTTTACTGCAACATTTCAAAACAACTCAAGTAATGAGAATGAATTGTGTCCTGTAAACCTAGGATGTCTATCCATCGAGTACTATGTGAGTGAGAGACCTACAGACTATAGTTTTGATTTTACTGCCCAGAAACACACCATTAAAATCCATATTTTTATAACTGTTATATTCTGATGAGATTTAGTAACAGTCTTGATTCTTCTTCTTCTTTTCCCGGTTAGGGGTCGCCACAGTGGATCACCTGTCCGCTCATGATTGGCAATGGAGTTTTACAGTGTCGAGTTGCCAGCCCAGTGCTCAACCTTTCACAGAAGGCACACACACATGCACACACTCACACCTAGGGCCAATTTAGAGTGTCCAATCCACCTACTGCATTTCTTTAGGATGTGGGAGGAAACCAGAGCACCCTGAGGAAACTCATGTGACCACAGGAAGGACATGTAGACTCCGCACAGAAGACACCCCAGCCGAGGATCAAACCGGAGAACCTCTTGCTGTGAGGCGACAACACTAACCGCTGCACCATTTTATTTGCTTGTTGTTCAGTTGATACCTAGGACTCAAGGTGATGTACAAAGCTATTACCACATAAATTAAGGCATACGGTCTGATAACATTTTGTCAGGAATTTCATATCTGAGAAAGATTGTCTTAGGCATTATAGCAATGAGTGTACATCTTTTGGAGGTTTGTAGCAATATTCTGCAGATCAGATAATTTGCATCTTTGTACTAAACAAATGAACAATCAGTACAGTAAACAGCAATAATGTATACCTCTCTCCCAAAACCCTTAAAGTGGGATTAGTAAGCCTCCTTTACTCCAATTTCTAGTCTAGTCTTTTCTGGGAACTACCACTGAGTATGTACTGTGTAACATTCATCCTGCTGTGAGCACATGTGTTCCTCTTTGTATATATGCCAACTTTTTTTACTTTGAGTGTAATATTTTTAAACAACCTTAATAATGAATTTGAATCTTTTCTATTTTCCTAGTCTACTACATGATGAATGTCAAACCCTTTAGCATGTAAATATGCTTCTAGTAGTACTGTATTGTTTTGCTAAACTTTGTATTTACCATGTAAATACGCTTCTAGTAGTACTGTATTGTTTTGCTAAACTTGGTTTGTTTTTACCATGTAAATACGCTTCTAGTAGTAATGTATTGTTTTGCTAAACTTTGTTTGTATTTACCATGTAAATATGCTTCTAGTAGTACTGTATTGTTTTGCTAAACTTTGTTTGTATTTACCATGTAAATATGCTTCTAGTAGTACTGTATTGTTTTGCTAAACTTTGTATTTACCATGTAAATATGCTTCTAGTAGTACTGTATTGTTTTGCTAAACTTTGTTTGCATTTACCATGTAAATATGCTTCTAGTAGTACTGTATTGTTTTGCTAAACTTTGTTTGTATTTACCATGTAAATATGCTTCTAGTAGTACTGTATTGTTTTGCTAAACTTTGTTTGTATTTACCATGTAAATACGCTTCTAGTAGTACTGTATTGTTTTGCTAAACTTTGTTTGTATTTACCATGTAAATACGCTTAGAGTAGTACTGTATTGTTTTGCTAAACTTTGTTTGTATTTACCATGTAAATACGCTTCTAGTAGTACTGTATTGTTTTGCTAAACTTTGTATTTACCATGTAAATATGCTTCTAGTAGTACTGTATTGTTTTGCTAAACTTTGTTTGTATTTACCATGTAAATACGCTTCTAGTAGTACTGTATTGTGTTGCTAAACTTTGTATTTACCATGTAAATACGCTTCTAGTAGTACTGTATTGTTTTGCTAAACTTTGTTTGTATTTACCATGTAAATACGCTTCTAGTAGTACTGTATTGTTTTGCTAAACTTTGTTTGTATTTACCATGTAAATATGCTTCTAGTAGTACTGTATTGTTTTGCTAAACTTTGTTTATATTTACCATGTAAATATGCTTCTAGTAGCACTGTATTGTTTTGCTAAACTTTGTTTGTATTTACCATGTAAATACGCTTCTAGTAGCACTGTATTGTTTTGCTAAACTTTGTTTGTATTTACCATATAAATACGCTTCTAGTAGTACTGTATTATGTTGCTAAACTTTGTTTGTATTTACCATGTAAATACGCTTCTAGTAGTACTGCATTGTTTTGCTAAACTTTGTTTGTATTTACCATGTAAATACGCTTCTAGTAGTACTGTATTGTTTTGTTAAACTTTGTTTGTATTTACCATGTAAATACGTTTCTAGTAGTACTGTACTGTATTGTGTTGCTAAACTTTGTAGTTAAGTTCCTTTATGTTAAGTTCTTTGATGTTAATCTCCATCAACAATGTATTTAATTTTTTTTTTATTACCTGATTTATTAGCTTAATTGGAGCTTATCTACCTGGGCCTCTACTGAAAATGGACATGTATCCAGTTGGATGAGCCCAGTCAACAAATATAAAATAAAAAAAAAATAAAATAAAATAAATACATTTTCATCCAAGGACATTTGGAATGTCATGGTATAATTTCTTCCTTTTGATTTTGATTTTTGAACATATTATAAACTCTAATATTTGTAAAATCTGTTAAGATATCTTAAACCAATTGTTATTTCTTTATATTTATTTGTACACAGGTATGACTATATTTTACTTATCACAACTTCTTGCATCTAAAAGGAAATATGACTGTCATCTCTGAATAACAATCCTTCATTACAAAAGACTTCATTTCAGTATGAACAGTAAACATGAATGCTTGGAAGCAGTCAACTAGAAATATTTAGTAATCTAATCATTACATCACACACCTTTTGTTGGCACTCTTCCCTGTCCTTATACCACCTTTTTGCCTCTTCTAACCTTCTCAGCAATCTAGGTAATTTAGAAACGATGCACAGAGACTCAAAGATCATTCTCAAAAAATGTTATTTACATTCTGCAGGCATTTTCCACTTAAGTTATCTAGGCTTGTTAGGATTTTACTGAGCTTGCAGATCCCACTTTTGCAGGCAGTAATATCCTTTGAAGTCTCACTGGTACAATGTGTGCATTGGTACATTGCGCAGAGATTTTTTTAAATATCATTCAGACATAACTATGGAAATGACAATCAAAATCTGAGTAAAGTTTTTTTATCTGAGCATGGCATGTCTAAGCATCAATCAGTGCTCGACCCGTACACTATTGTTCTGCTTTCTTACAAAAGATACTTGCTTATCAACACCTATCTGTAGGACAATACTTTGTAACATGTGGACTTTCAGTATAAATGCATCGGTGACCTGCATTTTAAGCATTTTAAAACTTTTATCTTGCTTCATCAACCAAAACCATGCAAAATCTTGCTGTAATAACTTCTTCAGTAAAACTGTTATATCTGACCAGTTAGGAATGATCTTTGAAAGATATTGCACCATACTAAAGAAATGTGTAACAGATCATTGATCAATAAGCTTCTACATATTCAAAATTGCTTTAATTTTATCATAATTAGATGTGTGAGGCCTTCAGAAGTCAACATGTGGCTCATTTAGAGTTGTTACATGTTTAACAATTCCTTTTTGCTCATATTCAAGTTTTGTTGCCTTAATAGATTTATCAGATTAATGAGATGCATATCATGTTCCTGTTTGGTAGAACCTCAGACTAAACTACTGCTAATTATATTTACTACACCATCTAACCTTTCAATATTCACAGACACAATTCTCTGGAACATATATAGAGCTGAAGATATTCCAAATAGTACACTTACAAATATATATATCTATCGAATAAATACTATTTCTGTACAGCTTACAGCTAGCTTCATCTAACTTTTACATGCCAGAATCATTAGTTTATTTTAAATGTTCTGCAGAACTGTAGAACTTGTCATTAGGGAATAACTTCCCTGGTCAATTGTTTGAAGTGGATAATGCTCCTGTTTGATCCATTTGTTAACTCCCACTCTGTGCATATTTTAAGTTGTCCTTACTTACCCATTCAATAAGTTCAGTTTTTTTAACAATACCACTCATAGTTCCTGTATGCTTTAACCCCTTTTCAGTGACACTTCTGAGTACAAGCAGGAGTCTTCTGAATTAGTTGTACCCCTCCAGGAGAAATGATATTATGATATTGTTCCTGCAGACATCCCAAACATACAAATAAATTACCACTGTAAGATCTCAACAGTACTTTGAAACATACATTCAGTACTTAGGAATTATATTTCTGAACTTTCAGTAAGGTACTGTGATGAGTACCTGTGATGCCGTCAGTCTGCAGTCTGACACCATGATCCTTTACATCTCATTTGAACACGCAGGTTCTGCACGGTACTGCACGAATATGCATGAATGGATGAGATGTTTTCATGTCTGTTGCTTTGCAATAGTATACATATGGTGTTTTCATGCCTCTTAAGTATTATGAGATTTATTTCATTCATCATTAATTGTAGTTTTGCTGTAATCTGTAGTAGCCACTGAATCAATCTGTACCCACACAGCATAAATTATTTTAATCATACAATGAGTCTACTCCACAAACATTATGACCTCATCTGTTTTATTTTTACCCCTTAAAACCTTTGTTTATTTTATCTGCACTAGATCTAGCTTCACTGGTACTGGTGGGATAAAGCACTGACTATGATCCAGATGACCCAAGTTGCACTAGCAGCTCTGGCTCTAGTGGATCTTGGTTGAATGATTTATACGAATGAAGAGACATAGTATTGGCACTTCTTCCTGGTGAGAGGGTGTGGGGATTTACAAGGACATGATGGCTTGTTTTATTTATTTATATATGCATATGCATGTAAACATACATTTCATGACCCTTGCCATTTGGCAATAAAAAGACAGTAATGCACAATGAACTCAAGATATTAGCAGTAATAAAATTAGAAATGCAAATTATATTCATAATCTCAAGTTTTATTGGTAATAAACACAATGCAAAGGAATATTAAATAAGTTACAATGATGTATTCATATTGTAGAAATGCTCTTAGTTACTAAATTAGAGAATATTAGATTAGAAGCCGAGTCCAGGTATGTTTACAAAAACATATCAGGCTGGAGGAGGAGAAAGGGGAGAAGAGTGGCGGATGTAACACAGGTAAGTTCATACAGGTAGTTGGAAGAGAGTTAAATGGGATGTAACACAGGTAAGTTCATACAGGTAGTCGGAAGAGAGTTAAATGGGATGTAACAGAGGTAAGTTCATACAGGTAGTCGGAAGAGAGTTAAATGGGATGTAACAGAGGTAAGTTCATACAGGTAGTCGGAAGAGAGTTAAATGGGATGTAACAGAGGTAAGTTCATACAGGTAGTCCGAAGAGAGTTAAATGAAGGCAAAATAATACTAATGTAAAATGGTAACAAAACGTAGGGGTAGGATGAGGACATGGAGGCAGGAAGAGTGAGTGTATATAAAATAGTAACAAAACGTAGGGGTAGGATGAGCACATGGAGGCAGGAAGAGTGAGTGTATATAAAATAGTAACAAAACATAGGGGTAGGATGAGCACATGGAGGCAGGAAGAGTGAGTGTATATAAAATAGTAACAAAATGTAGGGGTAGGATGAGGACATGGAGGCAGGAAGAGTGAGTGTATATAAAATAGTAACAAAACATAGGGGTAGGATGAGGACATGGAGGCAGGAAGAGTGAGTGTATATAAAATAGTAACAAAACGTAGGGGTAGGATGAGGACATGGAGGCAGGAAGAGTGAATGTATATAAAATAGTAACAAAACGTAGGGGTAGGATGAAGACATGGAGGAAGGAAGAGTGAGTGTATATAAAACAGTAACAAAACGTAGGGGTAGGATGAGGACATGGAGGCAGGAAGAGTGAGTGTATATAAAATAGTAACAAAACGTAGGGGTAGGATGAGGACATGGAGGCAGGAAGAGTGAGTGTATATAAAATAGTAACAAAACATAGGGGTAGGATGAGGACATGGAGGCAGGAAGAGTGAGTGTATATAAAATAGTAACAAAACGTAGGGGTAGGATGAAGACATGGAGGCAGGAAGAGTGAGTGTATATAAAATAGTAACAAAACGTAGGGGTAGGATGAGGACATGGAGGCAGGAAGAGTGAGTGTATATAAAATAGTAACAAAACATAGGGGTAGGATGAGGACATGGAGGCAGGAAGAGTGAGTGTATATAAAATAGTAACAAAATGTAGGGGTAGGATGAGGACATGGAGGCAGGAAGAGTGAGTGTATATAAAATAGTAACAAAACATAGGGGTAGGATGAGGACATGGAGGCAGGAAGAGTGAGTGTATATAAAATAGTAACAAAATGTAGGGGTAGGATGAGGACATGGAGGCAGGAAGAGTGAGTGTATATAAAATAGTAACAAAACGTAGGGGTAGGATGAGGACATGGAGGCAGGAAGAGTGAGTGTATATAAAATAGTAACAAAACGTAGGGGTAGGATGAGGACATGGAGGCAGGAAGAGTGAGTGTATATAAAATAGTAACAAAACGTAGGGGTAGGATGAGGACATGGAGGCAGGAAGAGTGAGTGTATATAAAATAGTAACAAAACGTAGGGGTAGGATGAGGACATGGAGGCAGGAAGAGTGAGTGTATATAAAATAGTAACAAAACGTAGGGGTAGGATGAGGACATGGAGGCAGGAAGAGTGAGTGTATATAAAATAGTAACAAAACGTAGGGGTAGGATGAGGACATGGAGGCAGGAAGAGTGAGTGTATATAAAATAGTAACAAAATGTAGGGGTAGGATGAGCACATGGAGGCAGGAAGAGTGAGTGTATATAAAATAGTAACAAAACGTAGGGGTAGGATGAGGACATGGAGGCAGGAAGAGTGAGTGTATATAAAATAGTAACAAAACGTAGGGGTAGGATGAGGACATGGAGGCAGGAAGAGTGAGTGTATATAAAATAGTAACAAAACGTAGGGGTAGGATGAGGACATGGAGGCAGGAAGAGTGAGTGTATATAAAATAGTAACAAAACGTAGGGGTAGGATGAGGACATGGAGGCAGGAAGAGTGAGTGTATATAAAATGGTAACAAAACGTAGGGGTAGGATGAGGACATGGAGGCAGGAAGAGTGAGTGTATATAAAATAGTAACAAAACGTAGGGGTAGGATGAAGACATGGAAGCAGGAAGAGTGAATGTTGCAGTGAAATTTGTACAAATGAAGGGAAAAGGTACTGCAATGGACTGAGTTATATGTTAGTAGTTACAAAGTTACTGCATACTGGATTAACCATGAGAGATTCTATAGTGCATTTCTTCAGTGGTAAAATCTTTGAAGGAGATAACAGAATTAATGAACTTTCTTTTCAGTACTCTGATGTTATTTTGGTGAAAGCTGTTTTTGCAGTAGCTAGGGTATATGGGTCTGGGTATCTGATTAAGTAAAACTGGTTCCACTGAAATAAGACATTTTTAAGTGGGGGACAGGTGTGAATCATGAAGTGCTTTATAGGTTAGTATGTTAAGTACGAAAGATGTCCAACTAACAACTGAGGAGAATGTATTGTAATTGGTCAGATGGTGTATTCTAGCTTGAGGAGTTGAACACTGACTGCAACGGCTTGCCGAGCTTCTTCTCTCAAGAGATTATAGATTTTATAGGCTACTCTGAATAAGAACTTTTTATTCTTTGCTTTCAACATAAAGATTAATGAAAGACATTGACCCAATTAAAAGACCGTGATATCGTATGGTTGAGGTGAAGGCAATCAATTATTTGAATGAGAGGACATAACCGAGGATTTTTTTCATATTTATGTTGTATTCTTGTTTTACACTTTTTAAGTTAAACAATTTGCGGGATTAACTATCATACTTTAGTGAGCTATAGTCTTCTAATATTAGGGGATACAATGTATTCTGTATGTGGTTAATGGAGCATATGGTTATCGAGAAGGCTTGTTCTGGGCAAATGGATGAAAAAAATGGAGCCAAATTAAATTTATTTAGCTCCTGAATCAGTATGACCTTTGAGATTCCAGGAAATGTTCTGGCAGTTATACAGTTAAGTAACAGTTTGGAGTTCTTAGTTGTCAGGTAATATGCACTGAACAATGATCACTTAGTGTGCTAGGGAAGAGCTGGTAGAGATACATTTATGAGAGCTGCTGATAAGGATAATGTGAAGATGGACTTACTGGTGTTGAACCTGGTCCCAGAGATGACCATTGCGCGAGGTGACTCAATAGCAGATGATATGTATAATTCTGAATAACTGAAGGAGGCAAGTAGGATGAGTCCTTTAGCTAGGATTCTGTAATCCCTGTGATCGAAGGGCTATTTTGGTGTAACACGCTTCTAACTGGAACCATTCTTAGCTATCCTAAATGCATTTATAACAGCAAAAGTTAAGTGCTTTGGGGTTGGCTATAAATGTATGTCTCCTTCTAGTAATAGTTCAACAAATGGAAGATCGTTGGAGGGATGCAGGCTTTGCAGTACTTGCTTGGATGCAGGAGACACAGTAGTAGTTAATGTTGTTTCTGGAAGGATTTTGTTTTTAATTGCATGGGTATAGTTAGTGCAGTTAGTTTACTAAACAGGAGGTGTGTGCATCATAGGGTGATATATATGCATGTCACATTTATGAGCAGAGAAAGCAACAAAGTAAGTGTTATTGTGTGCATATTTTTGGAATAGTCTCTAAAATGCAATAACAGCATTTTAATTACAGTTAAAGGTGGCAGTATGTTGTGAATGCGATTGGAAATAGTGGTAGAGGTGTCCTTATTGTATTTGACAAAACTGAAGGTGGTTTCTTTAAAATGAAGAGATTTTTTTTTGAAAAGTGGGATGGGATCTTATCTTTACAGATTACAGAATATGGGGTTGTGGCTGGGGAATTGGAATGGGGGAGCAAAACTGGCAGAAATGCGACATTAACAGAAGCCAAACAGGTATGCACATGTGTGTAAAAGGCAACTCTGACTAGAATCACTGTTGTGGAAAAACAGGAAAAAACAAGCAAAACCTGTAATATAAGTGTTTGTAATGGGTCAAAGGAGATCAGCCAAGAAATATGCATGGAGAACTTCAGAACTCCATAGACGCAATCTCCTGCAAAATTCAGTGAGCAGGAATTTAACATTATGGATACCAATTAAATTAGCCACAGTTAGTCAACTGAATGAAAGAAAAAAGAAAACACTGAAACAGTTTGATGGTTGGGACTATTCTGTTATGTTAAGATCAAGCATATACCCAAACAAAGAAATGGAACAGACTGGCTCAGAATTACTAGCAAATATGACTGTAAGTGCTACAGTTTTAGACAGCTATAACATCAGCAATACCTGCCAACAGGACTGCAGGAGTGCTTTGTAGTGAATGGAGGGGCACACTCCTCCCCTGTCAATGTTGTTTGAGGCCATTGTAGCTTCAGTAGTTCGTCACAAGTCTCCTATGGTGATTCCAACAGTAGTACTGGAGCCAGAGTTGCAGTAGATGGGCAGGCAACAAGGGATGTATCACCATGTAGGTGGGCCATTTCCATAATTGACCCTATTTTGGTGCACCTACTTAGGTGCATCCACACACCAGGTGGAGGCAGTTAATAAAAATGTAATGTGGAACAGCATTAATGAGAAGCAACGCACATTGTTCTATGCATCCAAATGGATGCATAACGTGAATATATACAAGTACAATAGTTCCACAATTCAAAGTTGTAGCAGAAAATTCTTGTACACAAGCCTGCATAACTCCACAAAAAGTAGGAAGGAACTATTTAAACTACATATAGCAATAATGTTCTAAACCATATCTGGAATTATACAACAACATCTTCTCTTGTTTATATCTGCCAGCTGCCACGTGGTATCACCACATGGTGGCTTGTGGCATTATAAATGCTCTAGACAGTGGATAACCTAGTACACTTTGGCTGAGCAGGAAATAAGTCTGTCGGTTTTATGTTGAGTGGGACATTGAAAAGAGCCTAGTAGACACGTGACATTCATGTGTGACCATCCATTGTTTGAGACAAAGGTATGTACAGCATTTACTATCCTAGCTACTTGAACCTTTTGGAAATCAAATGGTTACATATAAGTATATTATAGGCATCGGTCTCAAGAACACTAAACACGCTCATTACAGTTATCCTTCTACATGTGGTTATCTGTATCTGGTTTCCCGGACAGCATTGGAGAGACCCATTGCTATTTGTTATTTCTATGATGTCACACACCTCCATAAGGTAATGGGTGCCACTGATTTGCACAAATGTGGCAGTAAAGCCCCCACATGGTACAGACTTGGAGGTATGTCAGCATAAAAAGTTACCATTATGTGAATTGCCAGGTGGTGTGCAATGGATAGTGGCTCATTACCAACGTGTCTGCACATTACCTAGACAGTTCCCATGATTCTCACACATGGCACAAATATCACCTACATCTCCATTTCCAGCAAGTTCACTTTTCTAGAAGGTCATGTAGCTTCTAGGTGCAGGTACTGTAACAGAATGTGCATGTACAGTTACACAGAGTATTTATGTATGTAGGCATGCATACATGCATCCATGCACTAACCCCTTAAACACGTCTACTATATGTTACAATGATGCTGGATAACCCCTTGAGCTCTGGAGTATGACACCAGTACACAATCCTGAGACTGTTACCAAACTGCAGTACCCCATGGCATATTCAAGACATGGAACATGATACAAGAACTGTTTGGCCTGTTGAAGACACATTTTCATTGTTTTGATACATCAGTGTGGTCACTGCAGTACTCCCCACCATAACCTGGAACTAACCATTCCCTATGTCTTGCAACATAATATGATAACATAGAAACAAGCAGTAAGTCCCATAGTGCATCCACATTAAAACCAGGCCCATGCATCACAGGAAAGAAGTCGCAACAACAACTGCAGAACAGAGTGAGGCAGAACATGAAGAAATGTACTGATGAACACTCCCTAGGTGTCACAGTAAACAGTAGCACAGGCAAAGTAACAGCAGCATCCCGTCAATAACTGTGGCCCATGCTGGGCATGTAGTCATGATACAGACGTGCACAAAAATATGATGCAGGGAGTGTTAATGACAGGCTATGTTGAGCAGTGTATGGCCAGGTCACACTGTAGATCAGACATTACCACATATACTACACAAGACGGGGGATATATTGTGTCACGGTAACCATCCTATGCACAGTGACATATGTCTGTCAACACCAGCTGGGGGGAAATCATGCCACAAGAAACCGAGGTGGGGTTTCTGTGGTGCAGAAAAATAATCTCTGTTAGGGTTTACACATTCCTATAACATGAACAGTGGGCCACTAAATGACCTTCGACTGCTGTTACTCTTCTGCCTGTGGATGACAGGACTTGGGTCCTCCCATGGCAAGGATGGTATATTGCTGCTGGACTATGGCCTAATGGAATCCACTGGCAAGGTGTCCTGCCAATGGAGATTAGGAATCTTTGCCACCCATGGTGGGGGACAGCAGAGTGTTTACACTTCTTGGCTCTGTTAGTGTGTGATTTCCCTGTGATAGCCACCCATACAGTCATCCTGGGCATGTACATTATCCTGAGAATGAATAATACTGCTAACACAGGCAGCAATGGTGGCATTTGAAATAATCGTCTACATGGAGGTGGCAGCATAAGAGGTGTCTGTCACCATGGATCTCATAACACAAATCATGTAAACCCCTTCATTCTAAGATGGGTTGCCACCTGGCTCACAAACCAGACACACAAAGTGGGTGACTCCACAACAACCAGCAGACCTGTTATCAGTGGGGTGCCACAGGGTTAGCTCTGGGCCCCTACTGCTTGGTATATACTTCTCGGAAGTTCAGGTCAAAACTAAGGGATTGTGGCTGACCAAGTTTTCAGATGACTGCAAACTATGTGCAATCATTGAATCCCCAAATGATGTCAGTATAATCCAGAAGGGTCTCACGCAGACCAACAACTGGTGTATTAGTCACTGTTTCAAACTGAATGCAAAGAAATGCATCAATATTCCCTTCAGCTGTCACCTCACACTATCAAATCAACGACAATATACCCTAAGTGCCCATGAAGTTGTAAGGGACCTGGGATTACAAGTTGGCTGCAGCCTTTAACTTCGACCACCATATGTCTACTGTGGTAAGGAAATATTTCTACATAGCACACTTGATTTGTAAAGGCATCATCTTGAAATCAAAAGAATTTATAACCCCTTGCTATCCTCGGCGCTTATCTGGCCCATAATTGAGTATAATGCCCTATTTGGCATGTACCGTATTCAGCACCTGCAGCAATTAGAGAGAACTCAGAGGTTTCTATCAAAGAAGATCAAGGAACTCCAGCATGTGCTTTACTCAGCCCGACTAAAGTCCTTGTCACTATACTCTGTATCATATAGACTTCTTAGGGTTGACTTATACCTGGCCTAGAGAACAATCCAAGACCCAAAGCTAATGAACTTGCTGCATATGCATAAATCAAACGGGACTAGGGCTATCCATTCCGGGGACCTAAATATGGCCTGCAACTTAAACAGGACATGCTGGAGGGACAGATTTATCTCCTAGTGGCAGTCACATCTTTGGAACAGGCTACCAAATCATGTGAAACAGAGGACCTCTATGACACTGTTCAAGAGGAACCTGGACGAGTGGATTGGCACCATAAATTCTTACCAGGGAGAGAGTCCACAACCCTCCTGGACATGGTCAGTCATCACTAAATGCAATTTTAGGTAGTGACTAGCATTTCTATGGTATTACATTGGGATGAAAAGCTAGATTTAAAATGACCTTCAGGTCAATAGCCTAGTAGTCTCCTGTGATCATTATGTTGTCTCTGGACTCCATGTCTGCATCAGGTTCTGATAGTGCCAGGTGGTATTCTCCAAAGTGCTATGCAACACAGTAGTCAGCTTCATGCTGGATTATGTATCAGCAGATTTTGCATGGAAGACATTCCTACACATCTGCTGATTGATCCCCAGCATCACCAACATGTGGGGGGGGCACATGTGAGATGTTATGGTATTGGGCACCCCAATGGTATTGAGCTATGGTAGGTACAGCAATATCTAACGCAGAACATGCACCTAGTGGGGCAACCTCAGTGAGTGCACTGGGAGGTCTTCTAGTCACAGGAGGTCCTTCCCTTTCTGGGGACAGTGAGTACTCAGACAGTACTGCTGTAAGTTTATCCTTGGAAGTGTGTGATCACTCATGATACAGGCAGAGAATCTTTGTGGAATCTGACTGTGAGCCCTCATTAACTAATTTGGCATCCTCAGCCTTATCATGGGTGCCAAAATCAGACATTTTTTGAACCAACTTTTACATATGTTATTATTGCACTGTTCTGTCCTGTGAAAGCACCAAAGTGAACATGATTACATGTGGTACAGATGAGATCATGTGGTATGCATGCCAAGGGTGTTTTTGCAATATAAGATGTGGAACACAAAGACACTTCCCTTGCCATCATTCTGTTACTGCATATCTGCTGTTCCAATGACAACAAATAAGCAGTGGTACAGATGACATCATGTGGTATGCATGCCAAGGGTGTTTATGCAATATAAGATGCAGAACGCAAAGACCCTTCCCTTGCCATCATTCTGTTACTGCATCTCTGCTGTTCCCATGACAACAAATAAGCAGTGAGACAATATTGTCAGACTTCAATTAGTATGTGCATTACTGCTGTAAAGATGTCAGCTGCATGTCATACTAACCTGGTGTATCACCCACTCAGATGTGTGATGGTTGGGATATCCACACACTGATGTCTACAATTCCAGGGATTATCACCATACCATCTTTCTCACTCAGGGACACCAGAAAAGCCTCAACATTCATCACTGGGGGTTGTTTCTGGTGGAGCATACCCTATGACTAATATTTTATAGGTTCATAGGTGTTAACCAGACTAATGACCACAAGGGCCTTTTTAAGCCTAGCCATGCACCCCAAAACTCTAGCAAGTCCTGGTACCCTTGATAAGTGTAAGCAGGGGCTTGGGAGATGAAATATTTACAAGCAGGGCCTGGGAGATGAACCATTTACAGGTTGCCTGTGTCCATTACAGACATAAGTGCCAAACCAGGGATGAATTTCCTGTTCCCCATCTGATTGTCCAAGTAACACTTGAATTGAGTTAGGGAAGAACTCTGCTTCATATGGATGGGGAGCCTGTTTCATAGACATGGTAGTCTCTGGGATATATACCTGTCTCTACAGCAGGCCCTATTTATATCTCAGGCAAGGTTTAAGTCTTTAAAACAGGTAAATCTGGTGCTGTTTGCTTTGTGGATATGCAGGAGGTCTGTCAGAGTGGGGTCTGACAATGCTTTGCATTCCAGGCATAGATTTCCCCTCAACAGCCTATAGGAAACAGAATACAGGGATGGCCTTGAGGGGGTCTGCAAAGGACATGTTACTTATGCCCTGTATTCTTTCAGTGAGGATCTTCTGTGGATGTTCCAGTTGTTGGAAATGCCTGGTTAGCTACATACCAAAGGGGGCACTGTACTCAATGATAAGTCTAAAGACTGCTGAATACAGTGGAACAATGATTTCCTTGGACCTAGATGCCATACCTTTAAGTTGCACAACATAGAATGATTTCCTCACTACTGTAGACACATGATGGTCAAAGGCTAGATTACTGTCTATGTGTGTCCCCAAGTCCTTAACTACTGGGTCAACTCTTAGGGGTTGTGTTGTCAATATGCTAGTTACCAGGGATGGATAACTTATTTACTTATTTATTTATTTATTTACATTTGTTGACCAGGAGTGTCCGACCGGACGTAGGTCCATTTTCAGCAGAGGCCCGGGGAGAAAAGCTCCACAGTTAAAATATACAGACAGTAGTTACATTGGATTTACATAGCAATTAACATTTGATCAACATAGCAATTAACAATTACAAACATAGTTACAGATGAAGAACATAGTACAACAGTAGACAACTAGAATATTTATCATCTGTGAAGTACATAACAGACATTAACAATTGTTACAATAAGAAGTTCCTGCTGTATAATAAGTAGTTAGGCTTATGAGCATCCGAGCTTGCTATAATCAAGGTAGTTAGTGGGGTGGAAAGAAAGGTAATGGTAGATGGGGTGGGTGATATTAGAGGGGGAGTTGCAAGGGCATAGCCAGCATGTTTTTAGGTGTGCTTCAGTAACTTACTGAAGGATACTTTTATACACTTCTTGGCATTACGTTTTAGTCCATGGCTTTGACACCAGTTGTTTTTCTGTGTCAGTCCTTCCTGCAGAACATTTGTGTCAGTTGCGGATTCAATAACAGCTCCTAATTTGCAATCATTTGCAGATTTAGTCATCCAGAGGCAGCTGACATTGGCCTTGACTTCAGGGAAGTAATTGCCAAAAAGTAGCGGTCCCAGGACCAATCCCTGAGAGACTCCGCTTGTGACTGGCCTTTTTGAAGAGATGGCCTCACCAGTTCTAACTTCCTGAGTCCTGTCAGGAAGCCACTTGGTTATCCACTGGGTGACATAAGGATTTGTACCTAACCTCCTGATTTTGTCAACAATGCCTGAGTGGTGTATTGTGTCAAATGCCTTTTCCAGGTCAAGGTAGGCAGTGTAAACCATTTTGCCCCTATCCATTGCATTGGTGACCTTCTCAAAGAAGTCCACCAGGTTGAGTAGGCATGACCTACCCTTGATGAAACGATATTGGGTTGAGAACAGGGTATGGAGGTTTACTATGTTTCCAGGTAAAACCACAAAAATTATGCTATGAAGACTGATATATCAGAGACTGCACTGTGTTCCAAATGCTTTATTGCAATATAAAATTCCTGACATTAAGCGCTTTCATCCACATCCAATGTGGACTTCCTTTACTACCTTTACATAGGTTTACTATGTTATTACTGATCATTGCCATTATAAATATTTCCATGGCTTTGCATATGAGACTAGTGAGGCTTACAGGTCTGTAGTTTCCAGGGTCTTTAATGGCCCACCTTTGTGCAGAGAGATGACTGTTGCTGTTCTCTATTAATGAGGCACAAAGCCTGTTTGGAGTCTACAGTTAAATAGTGATTCCAGAGGGCTTGATAGGTCATGTTTCATGCTAATTTGAAGGCCTCCTGGGGTATTGTCTGGGCCAATTAATGCAATGTTCTTGGCCTTAGAGAGATGGCATTAAGGACCTGTTCCCTAGTGATAGTTGGAGGAGTTATATTTGAGGTATTTCCTGAGGGAAGGTTGAGGGGAAGAGAGGCGCAAAGTTGAAGCTGAATTTGTCAGCCAGTAGGTTTGCTATATTCTCTGGCTCACAGGTGGCTCCATTTACAATGAGATCTGCAGCTTTACACACAATTATGTATTGCCTTTGAGGTTGCAGACATAGCTAACACATGCCTTGTGGTTGTCTTTGGTCTGTTTGCTCTCTGTTATGCTTTCTTCTTGCCATAGCAGATCATGTTTACATTATGCCTAAGATATTGTTGTTGCAGAGCAGTCTCTGCCACACCTGCTACCTTAGAGGCTGGTAAGCTTCTGCTGTCCCCAACAAGTATCATCCTTAGCCCCTGAGTAGTTTCACTACATATTCTTTATAAAAAGACAGACATGTTTGTTAAACAGGGTCATGTACTGCTTTACATGGACACATTTTAGGCTCAGGTGGGGCACTGTTTGGCAAAGTGACTTGCTTGAGGTCATACTGTAAATAAATGGAGGCTATGGGAATCAAACCCAGTAGTGTCACAGGATGTAGTCATATCAGCCATTATTTTAAACCCCTGAGCCAAACTTCCAACATTCTCACTTTCAGCAGGACTAAAGTTATCCAGCCACTGTCTACCACCACATCCCATAAAAATCATAACATTGTGAAAACAAGGTAACCTAGTTATATACCCTTGATGCCAGCGACAAAATTTAAGATGACAGTTACAGAAATGCAGATAACATACCTATGCACTATTATATTGGCTGTGAAAGCTATGTGTATAGATATTGATGCTGTACTCCCTGCTGTACCCAGCAACTCTGTTAGGCACTAGAGATTTTTATAGGAAAAGGGTAAGCCTCACATGGTGGGTGACATGCAACATATAAAGTCTCATGGTTATACGTAGGGTAGAAAGGTGAAGGGGACATGAGTCCCTCTGCTAGAAACATACAAGATAAAATACCTTTAGGCTGCAGAAAAGGTACGCAGTCTAAGACATTAGGTTCACATTTTCTTTTATTGATAGGTACAAAGCACACGAGTACAGATGGACTCCAAGAATACTTCAGTAATCACACCTTTAAGTAGTTAGGATTATGCATTTTACACATAAATAGATACAGATGTACTAGAGACCTCTCTCTCCTCCCATGCAATAACTTTAAAACGATTCTCTGGACACTGATGTAAGAGGTGCTGCATTTTCAAAAGCATTCAGAATACTACAGTTTTGCACTTGAATGCATAGTATGTAAACAGACATGACTATCTACCATGAATGTTGCTGAACCGCCCAATTATAGTGATGTACATGGTGGCCAAAATAAGTATCTTATAAGTGAAGTTCACATCAGAGATAGAACATCTGTAGGCTTGTGCAGAGACTTGCATGTGTGCATATATTATTTATCTCCACAGTGACAGCCTGCACTGCGACAATTCAGAATTCACAGTGTATATGGGATTCAATTAGCAGACATTCTAAATGTCATAGAACTGCTGCCAGTTTCCGAGGAGAGTTGTGGTAATGGCTACTTCTGCTAGTGGCCAGTGGGTAGCACCTGCTCGGTGCATGAAGGAGGCAAAGATCATGCTATGTCTCTTTCACAGCCAGTGCAAGGAACAGCTGCTAGGTTCTTATGAGGGCCCTTTTAGGAAAAGTGATGCCTAGTGTAACCTAATTTATCTTCTGACCATAGCCACAGCCATCGCCAGGACGGGACAGCAGTGGGGGCAAAGATGTGACGAGCTGTGATATCACCACCCTGAAAAACTCTGGCAATGGGAAGAGGAAATTAGGTAAAATCTCTCTGGATGGTATTGTACTTATGTTTTTTTGGGGGGGTCAATATCCTGTACAGATGAGTGCCTGATACTTTTAGGTCTTTTTGTCTTATGACCCTCAAAAGTATAGACGGGTAATGTGAAGAGCTTCAATGTATGTGCATAGCAAGTATTGTCAGTTTCCTTTGCAGATAATGCCTCTGCTACCTGTAAGTCTGTATACAATATGTAATTTATTTATTTAACATTTCTTTATCGGGAAAGTCTGACTTGGAACAAAACCAATTTTCAGCGGAGGCCCGGGAAGAAATGCTCCAGATGCATGTCATTGTAAGGAATAATTGCATTTGATTTTTAATGTTGGGTACTGTAAGTTCATATGTGTAAAGGTGGTAGATATTCATTCCAAAGTACCAGCTTGCTTAATGGTGTAACACTAGTTATTCCAAGGTAATATCATTATGTCAGTATACTTATATAAAGGGGATACATGCCTGCCTACCTTTGCATGCCAGCTGGGAAGCAGGGTAAAAGAAACAGATATACAGGTGTGCGTTTGTAAATACTGTCTTGCTACTTTTTCTTTCACCACCCATAATTCACTAATGCAGCTCTTCCTAGACCTGGCAGAACAGGATGTTAACTATGTGGCTGAAATGTTCAAACTGACAGCATGGCAGGGTTGGTATTACTGATGCATGCTGTACTGTGGTGTGTGTGTGTATACATACATATATATATATATATATATATATGGTTCCCCTTCACATGACCGAATTTCTGCAAAGTCGAAATTCATAAGCCCGAGGCCAGAATCTCAAATTTACAGAAACACGAAAATGGGAAGGGGAACTAAAAAAAAAAACAGACACCTTTCTAATGTTTTTGCAGGGGGGCTTCACCCCCCCTATTTAAATATTCCTACTCCGAGATCGCACTACAGCGGAGGACAGGGAAATTTTATGGTTTGCGCTATATGCGTAAGTGCAAACCGGAAGATTTCCCTGTCCTCCGCTATAGTGCGGTCACGGAGCATTTAGATTTAGCTGCGAAGATGCAGGGGGACCTTACCCCTTGCAAAAAGGTAAGTGAACTCTTGTTTTTTTAAGCCCTAAACTTCTCATTCACAATTTCGAGTGAATGGAAGTTCGAGATTCTGGGCTCGAGCTTATGGGTTTCGAGCTTCCATTCATTCGATCTTGTGAAGGGGAACCATATATATATATATATATATATATATATATATATATATATATATATATATATCTGTTGCACTTACTGGACTAGGACACTATGTAGCCTGTCTTGTTGTGTCTCCAATCAGCAGGTCCAGAGGAACAAGAGGTACAGTAGGTCATAGGTAAGTACTAGGCAAGATGTCCTTGTGGGCCATTTTAATCTTAGCCAATTTTCCTTTTGGTGCTTGAATTAACCTGCCCCATTTAGTGTTAGACTGGCCTTATCCATTCCATGGTCGATAATTATTTATCACCCATAATGAGAATAATTTGGATCATACCATAGATAATTTGATGGGACCCATGCATGGGATAAAGCATTTAGCAGCTGCCTCTCTCCATTAGTAGCACAGGGGGCAGTACTATGGTTTACCCATTCATAGATCCAAGCTGAACTTGAATATGGACATGGATGAGTTTTGTTTTATGTGGATGGGCAGCCTGATCCACTGCAAAGGTATCCAATGCGAGACATACCTGAATAATCACGGAACTTATCAACAAGGACATAGGTGGCCTTCAAACTCGAGACCCAACCCAGTTTGGCTTCATTATGGGTAGATCATACTTATTAAATGTAGTAGACTTCTTTGAGAAAGTCAGCAACGCCCTGGATCAAGGTAAGACAGTGCATACTGCCTATCTCAACCTGGTCAAGGCTTTTGATGCAATCTCCCACTCAGGTATCATGGGAAACTCTCCCAGCTGGGGATTAACCCTTATGTCACTAGATGGGTAGCTCACTGACAGAACACATACTATCAAAGTTGGGGATTCCACCTCTACCAGTAGACCTGTCACCAGTGGCATACCAGAATGATCTGTGCTGGGCCCTTTACTGTTTGGAATCTATTTCTTGGAAGTCCAGGCTAAAGTAGATGGCCTTTGGCTTACCAAGTTCACTGATGATTGCAAATTGGGTGCAATCACTGAGTCCCCCAGTGATGTTAACATATTACAGGAGGGGCTGGCACAGACAAATTACTGGTGCCAAAGTCACAGTATAAAACTAAATGCAAAAAAGTACATCATTATCTCCTTTGGCAAAGCAGAATTCCCTGCTAATTACAATATTGACAACATCCCCCTAGGTTCAAACCCAGTAATGCGAGATCTAGGAACACAGATAGATAGCAATCTGAACTTTGACCATCAAGTTTCCACAATGGTAAAAAAAACCTTCTATGTTGAGCATCTCATAAGTAAGGGAATCACATCCAGGTCTAAGAATGTTATAACTCCATTGTACTCAACCCTCATCAGACCACTGACTGAGTACAATGCTCCCTTCTGCATGTACCTCATCAGACACCTGCAGCAGCTGGACAGACCACAGAGGTTTCTGACCAATAAAATAAAGGGCCTCCAAACCATGACTTACATGGATAGACTGAAAGCCCTGTCACTGTATCATATAGGCTGCTGACTTGTGCCTAGCCTACAGGGCAGTTTCTGATTCTGCCCTGATGGATATGTAGCACATATGTAAGCCAAATAGCACAAAAGTAATTTGCTCTGGGAATCTTAACCTAGCCTGTGATATTAACAGGATATGCTGGAGAGACAGATATAGCTCCCAGATATTGCTGCTATTCTGGAATAAACTTCCAACTCACTTGAAGCACAGGTTCTCACTGGAAGTATTCAAGTGCAACCTGGACAAATTGATGGGAGACTGTAAATTCACCCAGAGGGTAGCAGCCATGTAGGGGTAGTCTGTGTTTATCATAGACACACACTGCAAATTAAGTGCATCTAACCATGGACAACTGAAGCAACTTGAGATTAACATGGCTAGGGTTGTAAAGGCTCTTGGGCTACTAGCCTAGTAACCGCCTATGAACCTAACCTTGGAGGCCAGCCTGTCTTCTAAAATTGTTGACTGTACTCAACATGTTGTCAGATCCTTATACTCACTGCACATAACATTGCCCACCATATACTAAATCAACAAATAAGCACTTTTATGCTGAGGTGATTAAAAAATCCCTGCCCAAACCCAAAGGCCTCCTTCAAGAAGGTTTGGTAGGCAGGAACTCACTGTCACACTGACAGGCAAACGACATTTAAAGACAATACAGAAAACCTAAAAATAATGGGTCACTTAACTTGCTGGCCAAATCCCCTATGGCAGAAGGGCCAAACAAGTACACCTGGCAATGTCTTGGTAAAAGAAAACTTCATAGTCAAATATACACCAGCCTGTGTGAGGACAGAGTGATGGTTAGCTACCTATCAGGTTCCAGGATCTGCAGTTTTACTAGGGAGCTCAAGTTCCTTCACCCTAGTTACACACATGACCTGGTGATTGTGTACATGGGAGTGAATGACTTGAGACACACCTCACTGGATCATTTGAAGACAAGCATAAAGGAGCTCTCAGAACAGCATCTGAAACTGGTTGGAAACTAGACCTGAACAGAATCCTACCATCAAAGAGTGATGCCACAGTACAATCAACAGACAATTGACTTTAATTTTTGACTTAGCCGTTGGTGTCATTCTAAGGGGATACAATAAATATTAGCTTGGGAGGAGATAATGGACAATCGCAGCTGCTTTAACAAGATGGTATTCTCTGTCTGCATGGCTTCTGTATATTGGCCAGGACTCTTTCTTCCCCATAGTGACTTTTTAGGCAAGTACAGTATCCTCTGATTATCTACATAGCCCCTCAAAATCAAGACTGTGTAAAGGTGGCACTGCTCAGTGCTAGACACCTAAACAAGAAGTTGCTCTCCATAGAGGAAAATATTGATGTCTGCATAGTTACTTGGTTCCAGAATAGCAATAGCTACCCCAGTAGTGTAGAGTCTGAATGCCTAACATTCTTTCAGACCCAATGCCAAAAACAACAGTGTTATAAAATGGGGTGCTCCTGTATTCCTAGGACCATAATTCACCTCTAGACTCATAATTCAGGATAATGACCAAACTCCTCCACATGTTACTCACAGTAAATAAAACTCCATAACCCATCATAACAAACTACCTTACCCCCAATGTCCTCTGCAACCCATGAGGTATATCTAAACAAACTGTCATCACACCCTATTGAACCTAATACTATTTTCTTGGGAGACTTCTATTATCCTTCTATTAACAGGGAAACCTACATCCCCACAAAACATTGTGCACAAGGATTCCCAGACTTCATTAAAGGCCAACTCTTCAGATCAACTAGCTCAAGTCCCATCTATGGGTTAACAATATTGGATCTGGTCTTCAGCAGTATAGCATCCCAATGCTCAACACGTAGTTACATCACTAGTCACATCTGACCACCATTCAGTTACATTCACTATGAGGGTAAAGGTATTTATTTATTTATTAACCAATTATCTTTTGTTTACCAGGAAAGTCTGACTAGGCATAAGTCCCTTTTCAGTGGAGGCTCAGGGAGAAAAGCTCATAAAATACATATTTACAATGAACAACAATAAAAGTAAAAATTTTAAGCATTTCTTTGCATGTACTATTGAGACCAATAGTGAAGACGTTGATCATATACTTTAAAAGTTATATTAGTTTACAAAAGTCAAAGACGTTAACATATAGTAGCTGGAGAGACTAGAGCAATGATAATGCATATAGGTTCAGTATGTATACACTGACATTAATGAGGCTGGTTGTTACTAGAGCAGGAGCAGAAAACAGAGGAGAAGGAAAGGTATAAGCGGAAGTAATTGAGAAAAAACGTAAGTAGAAAACATTCTGAAGTGGACAGGTTGAAATAACAGTAGACAGGTAAGATGACGAGGTGAGTAATGAGAGGGTATTAGTTGGAGAGGATTAAGGATATAGGTTAGGAGGAGCAGTGGTGGGAATGAAAGAGAAAGGTGCAGGGATAAGAAAGGTGAAAGAGTCAGGGTGATAAATTAAAGATGGAAGAGAAACAGAAAGAAAGGTGGGTTGAGTCAGGATGGGAGCATGAGTATAGCCATGAGGAAGTTAGGAGTCGTTTTATGACATGTTTGAAATGTGGTAATGTCTTTCTTATGGTGGAAAGGATGGAGTTCCAGCACTTAGCAAGATAGGCTGAGCATAGTGAGCCACCTGCAGTGTTATGAAATGTGGGAGCAAGATAGGCTGAGCATAGTGAGCCACCTGTAGTGTTACAAAACGTGATCCCAGTCAGCAGATATTTATCTGAGCAGAGATTCCTAGGAGGGAGGTAATGTTTGAGGATATTTTATCATGATGTGCAGGTGTCGGGTTTGTGCATTATTTTTGGGCAAAAGACAGTTGGGAGCAGATTGGGTAATAAAGTAGTTCATGCCAATGTAGCTGCTTTAGTGTTAGGCAGTGGTGAGAATGGTTTGATAATTTGGATGCAAACTTAGCTATTCTGTTGTGACAAACCTTTAGTTTATTTTTAAAGGTGGAGTGAAGATTAGTCAGGATGGGTACTGCGTAGGGAAGTGAAGGGAGAAGATAAGATGTTGCAGAATTCCTAGAGAAGTCAGTGGGAAAGGGTTTGTTTCTGAAGAGGAAGCCCAACTTTTGGTGAGTTTTCTTATGGCTTCAGTGATGTGTTGATCATATATTAAGTTATCATCAATTAAGACACCAAAAAGCTTTGTTTTGTAGTACATTACCCAGTTGGTGTTTCTATTGTAGTTTATGATTACAGTAAAACTGAGCAGAGCTGGAAAGGAGACTATTATTGTGAAGAGGTGAATGGAATTGGGAATTAATTCATTTTTCTAATATTTCTGAGAGTGGAGGTAGAATAGCTGTAGGTCAGTAAAGTACAG
This sequence comes from Protopterus annectens, assembly GCF_019279795.1. Classification (NCBI taxonomy): domain Eukaryota; kingdom Metazoa; phylum Chordata; order Ceratodontiformes; family Protopteridae; genus Protopterus; species Protopterus annectens. Next base: position 387,921,388 of record NC_056742.1, read on the forward strand.
TTGTGTGCACTTACCATAAATGTAGATGTTCGAGTGTATTCACTGTTGCAGTCATCACATTTGCATTATCTGCCTGCAGGTAGCCCTCAGCCAGCCTGAATACCAGAGTCTTGGATTCCTGTCTTGGTTGCTGTCTCTTCACCCATGATGTCAGGTTGTGAGGGGTATAAAACATGCAGCTGACGCCATTACATCAGTTTTTCTTGCCCCAGATGTCAGGTGCCCCCTCAATGGGAAGCAATTATATGTTATGGCACACCTCCATCAAAAAGCAAATACACCAGAAAACTTAAATACATTAAACAAGAAGGAAAGGTAGAGCCAAGAGGCCAAGAGAAGTCAGGGGGCTGGAGGGAGGGTAACCAAGACTGCAACAGTGAACACACTCGAACATCTACATTTATGTAAGTATACAAAACTGTACTATGTTCTTTGTGTTTCAATGTTGCAGTCATCACATTTGGGTTGATTCCCAAACCTAAGGAAGGGAGGAGGAAGTTAGAGAGCATTAGGGCCAGCTATTAAGCCCTGCAAGACTGCAGTGGCAAAAACAGCTCTGGATTTAGAAAAAGTAGGCATGTGGTAATGCTCGGTGAAGGTATGTACAGAGCTCCAGGTAGCAGCTCCTAGGATGTCCCTGGTAGGGACTCCTCTGAGAAAGGCTGCAGAGGTAGATGCATCCCTGGTGGAATGTGATCTTATCCCCTGTGGGGTAGGTATTCCATGGTGCTTGTAGCAGAAATGAATGCAATGGGCTATCCATTTAGAAATGGTTTGCTTTGAAATTGCCTTCCCCCTCTGCTCCTGCAGCAAATCCAACTAGCAGCTGTTCAGAGTTTTTGAGTGGCTTAGTCCTGTCCAAATAAAATCTAAGTTGTCTGTGCACATCCAAAGACTGCAGTATTCATTCTCCTTTGTTCTGTGGATTAGGGAAAAAGGTAGGCAAATGAATGGACTGATTTAGGGCCACACTAGACACCACCTTGGGCATAAAGGAAGGATTGGTCCTGAGGAAAACCCTGTCTGCATGGAAGATAATGAAGGGTTCCACTGCCTGTAATTCAGACACTCTTCTTGCTGAAGTGATGGCTAGAAGGAAGGCTGTTTTCCAAGAAAGGAATTTCAACTCTGCAGTTGCAGCTGCCTCAAAGGGATGGAGAGTGAGCTTTCCCAATACAACTTTAAGGTCCCAGGCTGGTGTAGGGGCTCTCCTGGGGGGTCTTAAGTTTTTGGCCCCTCTAAGGAATTGCTTTAGCAGGGGGTGAGAGAAGAGGGGTGGCTCAGTATTATAATGTGCTGAAATGGCAGAGGCATGAATTTTAATTGATGAGAAGGATAGGCTCTTGTGGAGCATTTCTGTTAAGTACTGAAGAATATGAGGTATGCTGGGCACCGTTGTGCCTATCACCTGAGTCTGGCTCCAGGAACAGTATCTTTTCCACTTTTCAGCATAGGATTTTCTAGTACTAGGCCTCCTTGCCTCCAGAATGACATCTAGCACCTGCTTACTGCGGGATGCTATTGGAGAGCTCAAGGAATTAGCCAGGCTGCAAGGTTCAGGGTTTGAAGCTGAGGGCGCAGAATCTGGCCCACCTGCTGGGACAGGGGTCTGAGGCAGGTGCCATGGGTCCAGCAGTGTCATACTGCACAAGAGGGGGGACCAGTGCTGGCATGGCCAGTCTGGTGCAATCAGTACTGTCCCTGGCTTGTCCTGTTTGATCTTTAGCAGAACCTTCGAGAGGAGAGGCAGAGGTGGAAAGGAATAAACCGAGAGGCTTTCCCAGGTAAAGGACAGGGCATCCACTTTCCAAGCTTGACTGTGGGAAGTCCTTGTGCCGAATTTTTCCAACTGGCAGCTCTGAGGAGAGGCAAACAGGTCTACCTCTGGAGTCCCCCATTTGTTCCTCAAGAGGTTGAATATTTTTGGTTCCAGTTTCCGTTCGTGTGGGTCCATGAGATTTCTGCTTAGGTCGTTTGCCAGTGAATTTAGATTGCCTGGCAGGAATTGAGCTTGTAGGTGCACTTGGTAGCTCAAGGCTGTGTTCCACTGAGCCATGGGTACTCTGCAGAGAGGGTACGAGTGGGTTCCCCCCTTCTTGTTTATGTATCACATAACTATGGTGTTAATAATTACCCTGGAAGGATGCGGTCTTTGAAGGCTGTCAGGGAATTCTGTACAGCTAGCATTTCGTTTTGGTTGATATGCAGGTGCATCTGTCTTGGGTTCCATTTGCCCTGAATGCACTATTCTGCCAAGTGATCCCCCCAGGCATAGTCTGATGCATCTGTTGTTAGGGTTTGGGTGGCAGGGGGTAGAGTGAAAGGGAGCCCCTTGTTGTGGTAGCAGACCTCTGCCCACTAAGGGAACTCTGTCTTTATACAAGGAATGATAGGAATCATTGATTCTAGGTCCTGAGAATGTTGACTCCATCGGCTTTTTAGATGCCATTGTAGTTTCCTCATATGCAGTCTTGCATATGGAATTAGTAGAATGCAAGAGGCCATGAACCCCAGGGCATGCAGAATTTTCCTTGCAGATAGCTGGGGCATTGTGGCCAAAAGTTTGAAGTAGGTTGTCAAATAAACTTGTTTCTCCGGGGTGAGGAAAGCCATCAGGGAAGTTGTGTTCAAGCTTGCTCCCAGGAATACAATCTGTTGGCAGGGTACTAGGTGAGATTTATTTTTGTTTATGGTGTACCCCAGTGAGGTTAGAAGTTTCTTTAAGAATACCAGATGTTTTAATAGTAAGTCCTGGCTTTCTGCCCGAATCAGACAATCATCCAGGTATGGGTACATTTGAGTATTTCTCTGCCTACAAAATGCAATGGCTGGAGCTAGACACTTTGTGAATACCCTGGACGCAGTAGATAAGCCAAAGGCAAGTGCAGAGAACTGTATTTCCTGCAAGATTTCCTTATTGGAATGTGCAGGTAAGCTTCCTTTAAATCTAAGGTTGCCAAACAGGCATTGTTGCCTAGCATAGGAAGCAGCTGTTGAAGTGTTAGCATTTTGAATTTTGGGATTAACAGGAATGTGTTTAGAATAGAGAGGTCCAGGATAAAACGCCAGGAGCTGTCTTTTCTGGGTACCAGGAAAAGTCTTGAAAAAACCCTTGTCCTCTTTGTTCTGCTGGCACAGGGTGAATAGCCCTGATACTTAGAAGAGAGAGAGAACCTGCTGTTGGGCCTCTGCCCACTGATTTGGGGGTAGGTTTGGCTAACCGTTTGGGGTTGGTAGGGTGTGGAAGTGGAATTTGTATCCTTGGGAAACTATATTTAAACCCATTTGTCCTGGATAATGAGTTCCCAGGTTTTTGCATGCAGGGAGAGTTTTCCTCCTAAGGAAGCAGGTGGTTGAGCAGGGCTTGGAAGGGCTAAGGGTAAGTCATTGTGCCATTTTTCTGTAGGGGAGTGGCTTACTACTCCCTGCTTTGGAAGTGGGAGCCCCCCACTGCTTAGGCCTGTGCACAGCCTGAGACTGTAACCTATATGGTCTGCTGTTCCTGGGTTTGGACTGAGAAGGCCTGGAAGAGACTGGAAAGGACCAATTCTTTGAAGGCCAATGCCTACTAAATCTGGGAGGCTGTACTTGTAGGAAATCTTTAACAGTTTGCATAGATTTAGCTTTTTCCTCCATCCTTTTGAGGTCTTCTTCTGCTTTGTTGCCAAACAGGCGGTCTTGGTTTAAGGGAGCATCCAGTAATTTAGCTTTAACATGATGTGGCAAGTTTTGTTCCTTAAGCCAAGCATGCCTTCTAAGTACAGACCCAGTGACAGCAGCCCTGCAAGATGCTTCTAAAGCATCAAAACCACATTGCAAAGTATGTTTACCAACTTGTTCTGCAGAATGCATTAAATCCTGTAATTCTTTGTGTTCAGCACAGTCAGGAATCAACATCATTTTCTGATTAAACATTCCCATAATTTGCTGCTGGTACTTTGACATATGAAACAGGCAATTTAAAGCCCATAATGGTCAAAGTAGCAGAAGTGTATACCTTCTTATCCCATCTGCCCAAGGCTCTAGAATCTCTATCAGAAGGGATAGGATTTTTGGCAGCAGTAGCCTTAATGCCTTTAGGTCCTTAGGAAAAGGTCTCTGGATCCAAGGTAGGATTCTTGAACAGGAACTTGTGGGAGTCAAGCACTCTGTAATACCTGTCAGGTTTTCTGGGAGCTGGAAGTAAAGTGTCTGGGGAAAGGCTAGATTCCAAGAAAGCATCATCTACAATGTCCAGAACAGGAGGGATAGCTAAAGGCCTGTGTTGAGGAAGGAGTAAGAATTCCCTAAGCCTCTTTTTGGAGTCAGAGTAATCTTGGCTTTCCTGGCGGAAATGCTTCCTAAGAGTGTGCAAGGTTTCACCAAAAGAAAAATCTTCTGGAGGGAATGCAGAGGGAATGGAATCCTCTGCATCAGAATCCTCATAGGTAGATAAGGGCAAATCCTGGTCATCAGAAGGAACAGAAATAGATTCCTGATCAGAAGAATCAAAAGGAAATTCAGTTTTAGGTCTCTTAGAGGGGAAGGCTGGCTTCCCCTAATTAATGTAATAAGGTCTTCGGCCATTCTAAGCATTTGTTTTTAGGCATAAGGGCCTGAGCATGTGGTTTGGACATCGGTTTTCTAGGTGTGGATTGAATTTTAGGCCTGGATGAAGATGGCATCAGTTTAAAATGCAAGTCTGTAGGCCTGAATACACCCTCAGAAGCCAGTGCCTGCACAGCAGCTCTGGACCTATCCAAGGTAGAGACATCAGCAGGTTCCATAGTTGAAGCAGCATCTCGTGTCATACTGGACTCCGAATGGGTCTCAGTAGAGGTCTGCAAATCTGAGGTAGTGGGTATCAGGGGCTGCAGAAGCGCCTCACTGAATACCGGCGGACTGGTGACTAGCTTAACGGAAGTGTCGTTGGCGGTTTTGAACCTATGCAGTCTATCTCTGTCGTTATCTTTATGTTTTTTCAGAAGATCGGTAGTCAGATGGCTTAATGAAGCCACTTTGGAGTACTGATATTGAGTACCAAAATAATTTGCTGCAAAGATAGCCCGATGATGAATAGTTCGGGGGTTGAACAAGGCACAAAACCGACAGCAAGGGACATCATAGTCTGGAACTAAGCAAGGGATGCAGTATGAATGAAAATCTTTAAGAGGTATTTGCTTTCCACAGGTAAGACAATTGTTAACTTTTACTGACATTGGTTGAAGCAAGAATAAAGATCCCCAATTGAGGTACTTATCTTTTTTAAAGACTTCGGTTCTGAAAATCGAAAACAAAAATTTCAGGAGTTGGCCGACCGGCACTTGCGAACTACTTCTGCTTCGGGCACCACATGGCAAGAAAGACTGATGTAATGGCATGGGCTGCAAGTTTTATACCCCTAATGACCTGACATCATGGAAGAAGAGACAGCATCTGATGCAGGAATCCAAGACTATGGTATTCAGGCTGGCTGAGGGCTACCTGCAGGCAGATAATCCAGATATGATGACAACAACAGTGAAACACGAAGAACATCTGCAGAGGTCAGTGGATGCTCCTCCTTTATGTAGAGGTATGATGTTGATTTTTTCATAATGGCAGGGATGTAGCTTTCTGTAACTGATTAGCTTATGAGTACTGATATGGGGTATAAAGGGCATGCGATAGCAGACATTCTGGTGGCAGGTTGTCAGCAGTTGGTGAGGATTTTTTTTTTTGTTTTAGGAGTTGTTTTTTTATAGAACAGGTAATTACTGGTTGGAGGGAGAAAGATTTTCATGGTGATTACTGATGTTTGGGATAGTGAGGTTAGTGGGTGGTTTGTTGTTAAGCAGAATGGCATCAGAGTGTATGAAATGTGTACTGAAAATGCTCATTATTGTATTGCTCGACTATAATATGACACACTAATGCAGTTTTACTCCCCACGCTGTTAATAGTTACAAATTCTCATAGAAGTGGGTAGCAGTAGGGATTGAGTTGTTGTTGGTAGCTGATGAATTTGTAGTTTGGCCTGGGTGTAATAGTCTTTTGTTTGTGTTCCAAAAAAGCTTAGGGTTCTGTTGGTGGTTGTTTTAGGGCTTGGAAAATATTTAGTTTTGTCTAATCTGATATTTTTTTCTTAGAAAGTTTCCTAAGCTGTCTAAAATACTGCTTTTACTGTATAACACCACAAATAATTAAGCACAAAGATTCTTGGACTTTATTAATGACAACACTTCGAACAACACTGATTGTATTTAGAGAGTACTCCAAGACAAACCTACGACTGCTAACTGATGACCTGATAAAACTCAAGCATCCTCTTCAACTCGATGACCCTTATCACACATGGTGCCACATTTATGGATAAAGTCTATGGCCACCTCAAAGTATGCATTGAGGTATCAGTCCCCGTAAGATATAAATACAATGCTAAGTTCAGGAATAAACCCTAATGGTTGAACCTATATAAAAATAAACAATACAATAAGAGGAAGAAACCCCTAGCCAGAAAGAGCAACCAATAACCACTCATCTAGAGAGAAACTCAAAAAGAACTTAGAAGCAAAATCCAATTCTCTGAAAGTATGAATTGAAAACTTTTACCTATGCTCAGGACAACCGCAAAGCCTTCTTTAGCTATGTCAAAAAACTTAAAAGTAATACCCAGCAATGCACAGAGCATGTACATAACAGAAACACATACTCATCCCTTGAGGATATAGCCAACATAGCTGTCAAATTCAGCTCAGATTTTATCTCCCCATCTCCCTCCAAATTTCACCAACATATTAGCATAAGTACACTATCCTGCAGATCGTGCCTGAGCAAGTCCTGAGTGTGTGTCCTGGAAGATAAAAGCTCTAGATAGATCCATGGATCCTGATAATGTGCCACACTGACTTCTTGTCAGAACCAGACACTCTCTTGCAGGCTCATTTCTAAGCCTTTTCAGTCTCAGCCATTCCACTGGCTACATACCAGAGATATGAAGAACTGCAGTTGCCATTTAACTCTACAAAGGGGGAATCAGCTACTTAATATTGGAAACTATATACCTATAAGCTCCACCAGTCTCATCTTTAATACAATGGAACTCATCATCATGAAACTTATTAACCAGGACATAGGCAGTCTACAGCCTTGGATACAAGCCAGTTTGGATTTGTCAAAGGCAGATCCTGCCTTCTGAATTTGGTAGACTTCTTTGATCAACTCTCTGGTGCATTAAATGCAGGCAAATCAGTCCATACTTCCTACACTAACATGGGCAAGGCCTTTGATACCATCCCACATTCTGGTATTATTGACAAGCTTGACAATTTAAATGTAAACCCTTATGTTACTTACTGGATAGCAAACTGGCCTACTGACAGAACCCAATCTATTAGTGTTAGAGGCATGCTGTCATCAAAAAGAATAGTCACTTATGGTGTCCCCCAGAGACTGCTTTCTATTTTTCTATTGTCACAGCTGACATAAAGGGCATGTGCTTGACTAAGTTTTTGCATGTGTGCAAACTTGGAGCTGTTATAAACTTTACATCTGACTTGAAGATTCTCCAGGCCAGCCTAACAAGCACAAACAAGTGCTTTTTGGACCATGGTCTTAAACCTGAATATCAAGAAATGCAGCACTGTGACTTTGACAAACCTAAACACCCTTTGTCCTACCACACAGGTGACATACCTTTGAAAGCTGACTCAGTCATTAGGGACCTGGGCACTTTCAATAATAATAAACTATCCTTTGATCCCCATGTATCCACTGTAATTTGGAAATCCTTTCATATAGCCAGACTGATCATCAGGTGTATATTTTCAAAGTCTAAGGAAGTTATCATCTCTCTCTACTCATCAAACATATACTAGAGTATAATGCCTTCCTTTGGTATGTACTTGTCTAAGCAAATTACTCTTATTAAGAGACCATAGCATTTTCTTACTAAGACGATCATGGGCGTGTCTGTGTTAATTTACACTGATTGCCTTTAGGTGCATTCTCTCTCTCTCTATCTTTTGTCTCCTACAGAATCTTCAGAGGGGACCTCTGTTTAGCTTATACAGCCTCAAACTGACCAGTCCTATGTAACCTTTTACACATTCAAAAAACAAAACAACATCCTAAGCATTCACTCAAGAGATCTAAACTTCCACTGCAATACAAATAAGGCATGCTGGCAACATATACATATTTCCTAGAGAATCCCTCTTCTACAGAATAGACTCCATGTGGATGTAAAGCAAAGTAGCTCCCTGATCCTGTTTAAGCATAACCTACAAAAATGGATGGACATCATAAATACACCTCTGGTCATGTTCCCAAAGTCTTCACTGAATGGGGTTGAAACCAGGTATAAATTATTCATGTTGTTGGAAACTCATGATTTGGGATCTCTTGGCTAGGCTACAAATGGTTCTCCAGATTAATAGCTTAATATAAAGCTATGAATCTATCCTTCTTAGCAATGATTTCCCTACCATCTACAAGGATAGAGTACATTATCTTCTGATAATCTGGAGAATCTGCAGTTTTCATGACAATCTACCATTACTGCATTGCTATGGTTATTAGCTCCTTTCCATGTATTTTGTTTTTCAACCTTTTGCTGTGGAAATTTCAAGCATACTTGCCCCATCTAGTGATGATGGAAACATTTTATTTTATGACCTTATTGTGAACTAAAGCCAATGTTTTTTCTCTTCTGCACTGGCAACTTGCTATAAAGATCTTGTCGCTAGTTGTTCCTTTACTCACATATGTGGTATTTGGTAATACCTTCACATGCAAATGTGCCCTACTGGGTAGATAGATATCACCTCTCCCCTATTTTCTCACTAGTGTTACATTTCTGATTTGCTAACTAGAAGGTCATCATCTCTGGCAGAACAGTGAGTGCTTGCTTCCTTATTATAAGGTCTCCTAGTATTTCAAAAGTAGTGACTTGACATCCACCCATCCAAAGATGATATTAAGCACTTATTTCTGCAATATGATCACTCACAATGTTGTACCTCTACTATGCTATCTGATTTTGTTTATAACATTCAAGAGTCAGTTTAGAAAATTCAAATAAACAGTACTGAACGTTATCATATTTCAGGCAATCCATATCTGATACTTTGGAAACATCATGTCGCCTCATCTGCTCATTGACAAGGCATCACTGATAAGGCATTATGCGATGCCGTATCAGTGAACATATGAGTGCAAAAGACTCACTCCTTTTCCTTGGTCAGTTTTATATTAATTACATACCCTTTCAAATGCCTAAATAAAGCCATCAAATTTATTTATCTCTTTATACTGAAAAGCAGTATTTTTATATAACATATATCATGGGGAGAGGTAGGTTAAAAAATAAAAATGACAGCTGGGTGCACAGGTCCTAGCATATAAAAGTCCCTAATCCTGGTGTATGCACTGGTGCCAGGACTGGAAAAATGGTGGCTTAGAATCCTGAAGACATGAAACATTCCTACAATGGTTTAAACCAGGTGAAGGGGAAGATGCCCTCCTCCATGTTGTAGAAGGAAGTAGTAGTCCATAAAAAAAAATCACAAAAAATGACAGGCCAAAAAATAGCCATAAAGATGGCAGAGTAGACTGTTAAAGATAAGGAAGAAATTAAGTATGCAACCAATAAAACACCATCAACTGAAGCACAAGGGGAGCACAGAAAGAACATTAATGATTAAAAAAACTTTTTATTTTATTATTAAGCACTTTTGGCTGATACAACTACACAGACTTCATCAGAATAAAGATAACAGTCATTCATCACCCTTTAAATAGTCACACAATCAATAAAAAGTATTATTAAACAGATATACCACCATTTGATTTGTCCTAAAATTGAATAATTATGAAGATGTATAAATAAATACATTAAAAAAGTGTCATTCAATATTGATAAAACATGAACAACATACTCAAACAATAATGTATATAACTGCAAAAAAATACAGTAGAAAACAAAAATATACTGAAAAATAACTACCAAATAAGTATACCATCAATTCTTAATCTTAAGGCTTAAAGTTTTAAAACACTGGTGATGGAAACACTCTCATTTAAACCTGGAAATAAATTAGATTTGAATAATAATTGCCACCATAATTCCCTCTAGGGTGGTTTCCCAATCCCCTCCTTTCAAAGTTGGTTGGACTCTTTCCAATCCAAAAAACTTGAATTTCTCAAATTTATTACATGTTAATGTATGTTTATAAAGAACTTTGTTAGTATCTCTTTTTTGTACACTGTATAAATGCTCATAAATTCTATGTTTGAGGGGTCTCTCTGTCTTGCTGTATAGAAAACAGGGCATGTTAGACAAGAAGCCAAAAAAACACCTTGGTGGTGTTGAATTAAAGTTGCCTCTGCAATAAATATCTCTAAGATAATAATTAACTACCCTGACTTTGTTATTAATATTTACATAGGTGCAATAATAACTATTCCAACTCTCCATGACATCTACAATAGTATAGACCTTCTCTCCTTCTTCTAGGATATTTTGAGGTTTCTACCCCTTTTGAAAACAAAATGTATCTCTTTAGCTAATATTTTGACCTTAATGTTTTATGTGTGCTCACTTGTAAGTTCCCGTTTTTGTCATAATTTCCTTGATGTTATTATCTTTGCTGCTAAATGGTCACACCATAACTCTTTCAATATTATTTGTGGGGGTGTGTTCCCAAATTATTTGTTACTTTACCTCCATTTAAATTAGGTTCAAAATTGTTGGCCCTTTTACCAAATTTTCATCGTCTTCACATAGCTTTAATGGCCAACTTCTCTCATAAAACATATTTAAGTAGATCTAGGTGTTTCAGAAAAATATCTTGATCTGAAGCAATATGTGATAGCCTAACCATCTGCCTCTTAATGATCTGAAGCAATATGTGACAGCCTAACCATCTGCCCATTTAACTAAGCTATACTTCTGTCTATATGGGTGATGACTATTACAGCATAGATAAGAATTAGAAAAGGTAGTTTTCAACAAATTGTAGATTCATAGTATTCCACAGACAAAGAAACTTTGGGCAGCCTGGAAAAAGAAGCAACAGAGAATGTTCAAAAATATAAAGAAAAAAAACCCATAAATTTTAGAATTTATGGGAAAGAAAAAGGATCTGATAAAATTGAAACTAATCAATACAAAAAGCAACTCTAAAGCTATTTGAAGAGAAATACTGGTAAAGCCATCCAGATATAGAACATTTCACAATACAAAAAAAATAAAAAGCAAAGAGGAAATGCATAACAGAGGATTACTAATGTAGAAGTTAAATGGATAGAAAGTGAAGTAATGCATTATCTGGGAAGTCAAGGGTTTAGCATGGAAAATCTAGCACAGGTAATGTTGCAGCATAATGGAATGAGCTCCCAAATTACGGAATAGCAAGTGAACTGGGAAGTACTTGAAGAAGTATTACAACATGGAAAAGAAAAAAAAAACATCTGGTAAGGTGCAATATTTATGCAAAGGAGAAATAAAAACTAATCAATAAAAAGCAACCACAACTATATTTGAAGAGAAATGCAGGAAAAGGCACCTAGAGATGGAACATTTCACAATTTAATAATTAAGGAAACAAAGGGGAAAGTAGAAAAGAGGACTAGTAAGGAAGAAGTTGAACAAATAGAAACTGATGTTATGGATTATTTGTGAACTGAAGGATTGAGTGTGGAAAATCCAACACAGGTAATACTGCAGTTTGATGGAACAATGAGTCCCCACATTAAGAAGAAACAGGTGGAGTGGGAGGCATCCAAATAATTGTCACATAGTGATGTTATGGAGCCTTCTGCAGATGATAGCTACAAAAGTTCAGATGAAGTTGCAGAGCAAGGGAAGGAGCAGGAAACAGGGTCAATTCTGACACAGGTAATGTTGTGGAATGATGGGCCACTGAGCTCCCATATGAAGGAGCAGCAGCTGAAGCAGGGTGCATCTGAAGAAGATATGTGACAGAAAGATATTCAGGAACTTTCTGTAGAATACTTGCAAGGCATGGAGACCAAAGGTGCACTCAATCTGAAAAAAATGATTTGAGGGAAGAGTTGCTTGAATTATAGATATAAAAAGATTGATGAAAAAAAATAGATTACAGAAAGCAAATAAGAAGTTTGGTAAAACAGATGAACACAGTAATTAGGACTATTAAGCTACATTATTGTGATGTAACAGAAGTAAACATGATAACAGATACAGTCAGGGAAGTATGAAAAGAGAATATAGAACAGGAAACAGATCATCACAAAATGAAAAGAGAATATAGAACAGGAAACAGACTATCACAAAATGATAAGAGAATACAGAACAGGAAACAGATCATCACAAAATGAAAAGAGAATATAGAACAGGAAACAGATCATCACAAAATGATAAGAGAATATAGAACAGGAAACAGATCATCACAAAATGAAAAGAGAATATAGAACAGGAAACAGACTATCACAAAATGATAAGAGAATACAGAACAGGAAACAGATCATCACAAAATGAAAAGAGAATATAGAACAAACAGATCATCACAAAATGATAAGAGAATATAGAACAGGAAACAGATCATCACAAAATGAAAAGAGAATATAGAACAGGAAACAGATCATCACAAAATGAAAAGAGAATATAGAACAGGAAACAGATCATCACAAAATGATAAGAGAATATAGAACAGGAAACAGATCATCACAAATATTTAGATAGAAAACCCATACCTATAATATAACATGCCCATGATATGAAAAAGGAAAACAAACATGCTGACCTTTCTAAATATATTAAACAGCAGCAAGACCACTACTTTTTGTTTTTTTGTATTGGATATTGTTAGAACTGACTCAAGAGATGGTCCATGGAAGGAGAGGTTAGAAGCACAATAACTTAAATAGCAACAAATGGCATGTGCTGGTAGTCCACCTAGACTTGAAAGACTGGGAACATTTTGAAACTGAAGTATTATAACATTTAAATACGGATTTGTGTTGACATATTGTGATGTACACGTGTATGTATATATATATATATATATATATATATATATATATATATATATATATATATATCTATATCTACACGCACACACACACACACACACATATAGACAAATACACATACATATATGTGTGTGTGTTGTGTACATGCATATTTTTATCTTGGCTTTAAAGTATACATATGTCTATGTAAGTGACATATTATTTGTAAGGTATATATTATAGTTTGATTCTTTAATGTTATTAGTGTTGTCATGGAAATGACTTTTTATTGGATGGGGATGATCATGTGATAAGTTTGTAGGTTATTTAAGAAGTTGAAAACACTAAACAATTGTTTAATAAATGAGATGGTGGTATCCCTGAAGGCATTTGTTAGGTTTGTTCATTTTAATTTTTTCAAGTTCCAATTGATTGTTTTAGACTGCAGAGAATGGCAATTCTCCAGAACTAACAGTGTCTTCCAAAGTTTATGGTCCACTGTCATCAGTTAGTCAAAAATGAGCAAAACCGACATACACCTTACAGTTTGCTCTCAAAATAAGACTGTCTTTAAATATGTCATCGAAGCAAATGGCTCTGTGCAGTCACCCTTCAGTTGGTGGACCTACACAGTTGTAGGCACATTAGAAAAATGCTTAAACACTTAAGCTAATAAACAAACCATCACAGACAAGCATTTGAATTTGAATAATAAATTTACTTGAAATAAGGAATTTAAGATATTTCCTTTAAGCATAAATATGAAAACAGTGCATAGCATGCACAATGAATTAAAAATAAACATTCAAACAAGCAGGAAATGTTCAGAAAGGTTGACAGAAGATTTGGAGAAGAAATGGTTGCCTCTTGCTAAAGATATACTGTGGTCTTACTGTTTCTGGTTATTAAGTCCAAAACAGAATTTTTAAAGTCCTTACTGTCAACATACTACTATATCTTGCGTTTTTTTGTACACCGGTATCCTCCAACTAGCAATGCAGTTGCTTGCTGTATGTCAGCTGGATTTCCTGGGACTTTAATTTGAAGTTTGCAACATGGTTTCCTGTTCCAACAATTACATGCTTCTGGGTGGTGAGAGTCCCAAACTGCCATGCTTCAAAAAAGGCATTAAATTAGAATCTTCAAGCAGAAGACCTTGAAACAGTGCATACATTCTGGAGCAAGGTTTAGCTTCCATTATTAAACCATAATGCATTTTCACAGTGATAAATGCAGTTACATAGCATTTTACACTTTTCTTTTACATAATACATTTATTTAAATGGCAGCCTATTTTACTTTCTATAATTTAAACAGCTATTTACACATATGTTTTTAAATTTGATACAGGTCTAATGCAGTTACTTTTCATGAATTTTTTTAAAGTTCCTAGTTTGTTACAGTTCTCATTGTTTAGGAAAGCTTTTCTGTTAACTTAATTCATACCTGGATGATGTGGAACAAATTAAAACAGCTTTATGTTACTCAGCCTTTCACTAGATTTAAACTCTTCCAAAGTCAGCAGTGGCCATTGCCACTAGCAATCTGTTGTGGCAAGTCATTCCCTATGGACATTGTTACAGAACTACAAAGTTTTCTAAGGCAGCTGATTTCATACATGTAACATCTGGCCATTTAGACTGTAAAAACACATTAAGATATGGAGGCCATGAATATTCTTGAAAACTAACATGGATATGCTGCCATGGCAATGAAGGACACTCATATGGATGAAAAGTTGCTTGTGGTGGTGGTGTACCTTGGACCATATGGCATCCAATAAAATTAGGGACTGGAAGTAAGAAGCAGTAGTGCCTGTCTAGAAAGGTAAAGTTAGAATGAGCCCATTTATCTAGAAGGCCAGTAAGCCAGACATGAATTGTTTGTGTCTTTCGGCTTTTCCCGGTTAGGAGTCGCCACAGCGGAACTCCGGTCTGCTAATGATTGGTAGTAGATTTTTACGTACCGGGTTACCAGCCCTGATGCACAACCTTCAACGAAGGCACGCCCCATTCATGTATGCCTCCACACAGAAGACGCTCTAGCTGAGAATCGAACGGGACAACGTCTTGCTATGAGGTGACAACGCTACCGCAGCACCACCACCGCAGTAGTAAGCCAGACATGAATAGTGGACAAAATGATGGAGGCAGTCATAAGTGAAGATGCACGAGGTTCCTGGAGCAGAGTGGTAACTTAATGACCTCCATCATATATTCACAGAAGAAAGAAGCTCCAAGACTAGCCTAATCCAGACCCTACAGATGTGTTACCAGGGAGGTAGACAAAAACAGTTCTATAGATGTGGTCAAACTGATCTCCTGTAAATCCTTTAACACGGTCTTCCAGAGGAGATGCCCAGCAAAAAAAAAAAATGTGAGGACATGAGCAGTTAGTAAAGTGTACAGATTGGGGGGGAGGTGATATAATTTCATACAGGGGTTAGTCTCAAGTCCTTCCCTATTTAATGTGCTCAGCACAAAGCCCAATAGTTCTAGTACATACTAACACTAAGGATAGTTTCTCAAATTAATTGGGAATTTGATACACATAAATAGGGCATGAAATGAGATTTTTGATGGGGTTATATAATGAAGGATGAACAGTGAATGTAGGATAGGACATGAGTACTAAATTAAGGTAAATTAAGGTAAACCAGTTCAACTAAACCTTAGAAAATTGTGAAGCACTTCTCCACAGAGAGAGAGGTGAAATGTATTGCTTAATATTTAACAGAGGCTGAGACTGTTGAGATAAAAGATAAATACAGAAGAAGAGTGAAAGAAGGAAAAAGGTATGAGCAGATGCCCTGGACTTTGGTTTGTGTTATGCATGTTATGGCATGTCATGTGTAGTACAAGGTTGTGTTATGCGGTTAATATGCACTTGCATAAGGTGTGACTCAGAGATCTGTGCTGCATGGTTAACAAATAAATGTAAGAGTGTTAAAGCACAGCAAGATAAACAAGATTATTTTTTAACTGCAGAGAACTTTTCTGGGTGTGATAAGGGTCATTAAGTATAAGTACATATCACAGCTAATGCAAGTAATATAGTACAAAGCAACACTTGTGTGGAAAAAATGTGAAACTACTTTGAGATATTCTAAATTATTTTGAGATGCTGGAGTTACTTTTCAAAAGCTCTTCAGAACATTGGAATATTACCATGGTAAATAAGACAAGATTTATACGATACAGCACATTACGTTAAGTAACTGAAAATTCCAAAAGCATACATCAACTTGGAAAAGCTGCAACTGGAAATACCAGTTTGCCTACTTGTATTACAGTGGAGCAAGAGTAACTTAATAGAATCTATTCTGGGGATTTACAGTGGTGAAATCAGTAGGTTTACATACAGGAAACCTCTCTTGTATCCTCCTTGGTAATGCTTGTTTATAGTAACATTTATGTATGTTACCTTTATCAGTAGTGAGCAAGAAGGGCCTTTATAGCCACAGATCCATAAATGCCTTTCTAAAATCACCATTAATCAAGTCCTTAGAACTTATTTTAATCTAGCACTGTGCCCAATACTGAACCTTCCAGAATTTGTGTCTCCATATCCTTGCTTTTCCTGTCAGTCCAGAACTGCAGTTGCCAGCATAATTTACTAATAGTGGTTCACCAAGATCTCTAGTAGCCCTGAAAGATAGAAAGATGTGAGTGGAGTGGCACCACCATCATCTGTTATGGTTTAAGAAGGGGAGTGTTTGTATTTTAATACTAAGTCACTTCAAATTCATCTATCATGTACTGCACCCTAGCCAGGTTTGACATATGCATTCATGTGTCAATGGGGCTGTCAGTATTGGTTTGTATAACATATCCTGCAGTATATTTGTACCACTGACTTCCATTAAAAGTCACTTGTACAGGGATGAGTACCTGCAACTGCCCAACTGGAAGAACTGTCATTCATGCATCCATCCACAACCCCATTTTTGCACATGGGGTTAGGATGTCACTTCAACTGTGACAATCTTCTAGAGGCAAGATTTACACCACTGGATGGCTACACTTGCCATGGTAGTTCTTCTACACCACACCACACTTATATGCACATTGACACCTATGGCCAATTTAGTGTGTCCAATCCACCTACTGCATGTCTTTGGAATGTCGGGGAAAAACAGAGCACCCATTGGAAACACATACAGACACAGAGAGGTCATGCAGACTCCACACAGAATGCACCCCAGATGAGAATCAAACCTGGGATCTGTTTGCTGTGAGGCGATGATGCTATCCGCTGTACCACTGGCAACCATTTGCTTTATTTTATTCACTCTCTAAATGGCATTTTGATGCTGACCATATGTACCAGGCTTAGGTCACCTCTGGCATAAGATATCCTACCCAATGCTTTGGAAGGCTTTTCATTCCAATTACTTGTACTTACTGTATCACAGAATAAAGCTGTATCCAGTTTGCTCTCAGGTTCAGTACAACATCCTGGCAGTTTTCAAAATATGTACAAGTAGCTTTCTCTCTGCTGGACTTGTATTTATTATTTATTGACACTTGTTTACCAGGAAACTCTGACTAGGCAATGGTGCCCATTTTCAGCAGTGAAAAGCTGCATATGTATTTACATTGAGACATATACACACCTACAAAGACATTTACAACATGATATCCATAAACATTATGAAGATATTGTTTTGAGATGTGTAAGCAATTTATAAAAACTGAAGAGAGACTTAAAAAAACGATTTACAAGTAGTCACACATTTTGATAGTTACTGGCTGAAAGGTATGCAGTATAGTGTTGGAATGACTGTAATAGCACTGATAAGGAAATAATTAATGGCGATGAGCTCTGAGTTGGGTTAAATCTATCTGACAGTTTTAGTACTATGCATACTTTGAGAACATAACAGGTTTATCCACAAAGCTACTATTTTCTGGAACAAAGTAAATATGAGCGTCAAAAAATGCACACAAAGCTAGAAAAATGACTGACATACATTTTGCTTTTAATTGCAGGTGCAGCATTAATAGATGTAGCTATGCTTGTTTCAAGCATTACTGTTTACAGGGGTATGTTGCACAGTGCTGGATAAGATGATTTTGCTGCATTCACTAATGCACAAATGGACAGAAGCTGACCAGTCAGATCACTTATTCTATTCAAAACAGAGTCTAATAACTTATCAGAAGATGTCAGAAACACTTTGCCATACTTCCAGCGTAGCAAGTACATAACAGTACACTCTGTAACAGCTGAGTCTGCCTCATATACAGGTAGTTTCCAGCCTTTGACAGACATGATAACTGCTCCTAGCCGCAGTGATGATAACACATATGAGAGATATGGCTAGGGCTAGGCCACTGCAGGATGTTACATTACTGGGAGACAGGATGAGGCATAACTATAAGATTAAGTTAACACATTTCAGTAGGACACTGGGGAATTAAGAAGCACTTTTTCATTGAGAGGGTGGTATAAATGTGAAATGCATTGCCTTAGTGAGTAACAGAACCTGTGACTGTTAGGACATTAAAATGCATGATATACTTAGGGTGAGAAGAAGAGAGCATATGCCCTAGGCTGACTGCTGACTGCAACACTTGGGTACACTAGACAGACTCACTGTCACTTTCTGTTGGTATGTTATGTTATGTTTTGTCATGTTATGTTGTTATGTTACATTATGTTACGTTACATTATGACATCCCTTGTGTGAAGGATGGTGACAAAGGCATCCTATAATAAAAAAGTTTAAGGATTGTATTGACAACATCTTCAGTTTCTTACAGTCATAAATACAGTATATTTAAATTGTTCAAACAGAACCTCCACTTACTCCAGTTCTTTGGGATGAGGAGGAATTTTCCACAGTACCCTGTGACCCACCATGGCATGTGGATTTTCAGGTGTGTGTCTTTCCATCAGACCAATAGTAGTAGCCTCTGGTTCTAAGACTTGCCCAATTGCGAAATACTTGGACCTGGAATTAAAGAAGGTTTGGACTGAGAGGGTTGGAATACTCAAGGATTCTTGGGATTTCTTAAGAAATATTATACAAGATTTATTTACTGATGGGCTTACATTTGTTACCCTTGACATCCAAGATTTATTCAGTGTAATACCTCATGCTGTAAGACTGGAGTGGTTTCAAGAATCTCTAAGGTTCAAAGGGGACATTGAACAAGACAAAGCGGGTTTATTCATTGAGCTAATGGATCTAGTACTTAGAAACAACTTTCTTTTTTTCGAGGGAGAATTTTTCAAGCAGACTAGTGACGTGGCCATGGGAGCATGTTGTGCTCCCATGTTTGCTAATTTAGTGTTATCCACTTGGGAAGAGAAGTTTATTATACACTCTACATATTCAAATTACTGGAAATATTATTGTAGGTACCTGGATGACATATGTATTTTTTGGTCAGTGTCCAAAGAAGTACTGTAAGATTTTATTAAATACTTAAATGGGGTCTATATTACATATCCGTACGCTTAAATGTTTGAATCGCTAAAGATCGAAATTTAGCGATCGAACATTTAAATGTTTGAATATGAATAAAAATAAATAAAAAAAAAAAAAAACAAAAGGAAAACTCCAAGATGGCGCTACAGTGTAGGGAATGGGAAATTTCCCATCTCCGTACTGTAGCGCACTGAAGTGCGATCTCGGAGTTGGTATATTTAAGTAGCGGGGGGCGTGGGGTGCAGGGGGCTTGCCCCCCTGCTTAAACCCTTTCCTTTTTCTTTTCTTTTCTTTTTTTTTTTTATTTTATTACATATTCGAACATTTGAATGTTTGATCGCTAAAGGTTGATCTTTAGCAATTCGAACATTTAAGCATTCGGATATGTAATATAGATCCACTAAAATGGCACTACAGATTTTTTAAAATTCACCCACACTATTTCTTGTGATCATTTACCGTATTTAGATGTGATGATAGAAAAGGTAACAGAGGCAAAGATATTTAAATATAAGGTTTTTAGAAAAAATACCCTTTCTAACTCCTATTTATTTTTTACCAGTGCCTACCCATTTTCACAAAAGAGAGGTATTTTGAGGGGGCAGCTAATTAGAAGCAGCAGGATGACCTCTGAAGATGAAGATTTTGAAACTGAAAGTTTAAAACTAAAACAAATGTTTTTGGAAAGGGAATACCCCCTGGCTCTGATTGAACAGACAATTATAGAGGTGGAAGAAGGACCAAATTTGCCCCGATTTTAGGGAAGCCAGAAGTAAGAGGATCTATTGAGGTGAATGAAGACCTACAGGTTACTAATAATTGGAATAGTAATTTTGTTCTTAATTACAATAGGGAAACTACTTCCATTAGGAAAATAGTTACTAATAATTGGGATAAATTTAATAAATTTTCAGACTTAACAAAACTATTTAAGGACCCTTTAAAGTTTACTTATAGTAAAGGAAAAAATATAAAGGAAATACTTGAGACTAAAGGAAAAGGCAGAGCAGAAAGAGAACAGGAACCTATAAATGAGGTAGCTGTTCGCAGTGTGCTCATGTCCTTCAAGGGGAGTCAGTATTTCTTAAAACCAATGGGTACACTAATTGTGACACTATTGGGGTAATTTATATTGCCATTTGTGAAATTTGTGGGGCCTTCTATATAGGGAAGACCACTAGAAAACTGAAAATGTGTATATATGAACATATGAATAATATCAGGAAAAAAGATGAGACTAATGCATTATACAGGCATCACAATTTATGCCCATCAGCGAAGTTTAGATTTTATGTGATAGAGAAAGTGGGCATAGACCCCTGTGGAGGACCCTGGGAGACTACCACTGAATTTTGAGAAATATTCTGGCAATTAAAGTTGGAAGCTAACAAAGGGGCAGGTTTAAATGACTATCTTTCTCTGGCCCCAGTTTTGATGCTCAGAGCTGCTAAGTAGTAAATGCCTTTTCTGACCATTCGAGGGGAGGAAAGGACCATTTTGTTTTAACTGTGTTTTTTTATACAAATGGTTTCAATTACACACAAATATTTTGTGTTATACATATTGTGTTTTATGTGTTGGGCACATATTTTAATATGTTTGTCTTTTCATCTATATATGAAAAAATATTTTCAAAAATAGTTGATAAGATTTATTTATAAGAAATGTGTTTCTAAAATTTAATAAAATTTCTATTGGAGGATGCATCAGAGGGAGGGGTATTTAAGAGGGGTTGCTAGTTGGTGATTTTGTAACATCTGATGAAGTCTTTTGTATGTGGAGATGAAAACGCTGTGTTAATTTGGAGTTAGTGTGAACAATAAATTACTGACCTTTGGGCTTTATAATGTGGCTGTTATTTTCGTGATTGGACGTTTGTGTGCTGTTTTCTTGTTGGTTTGTGTCTTTCCATTAGACATTCTGTGATTGGTATTGTGTGTTGTAACTTATTTTTTTGGAGTAGAAGGAATGCCTTTAAAAGGGGGAGAACTGAGCAAGTTTGCACAATTTGGTGTCATCACTTCTCTTACACATTTAGTTGAAGTCAGAAGAATCAGTTTTGGCTGAAAAGAGGGGAATCTATCTCCATCATAGTGATACCGGAAATGGGAAAAGGAACATAGGACTGTTTTAGAAGTGGTTAATATTCTAATTCTGGACTAAGCCTGAAAATAGTCCATGTGGAACAGTGGTCTACCCGGGTTAACAAAGGGCAAATAAATATAAACTGCTGTTACTGATGTTGGGGACCTATCCACTGACATACATCCCTGTTGTTGTGACAGAGCCTTCTTTCCCTCTAAGACGGTACTGCCTTAATGGTCTGTTTCATCCTGCTTTTCTGTAAAAGGAACAAACCTTGACAGAGTAGTTTCTGGAGTATCTAGGTATAAATAGATGAAAATAACTGTCCCACGGAATGCAGAGATTTTCACTTTTTATCATGTTTCTTAAAATGTTCCTAAGGGATCTAACATAAAGTTTGCTTCCCACTAAGATGCACACTTAGACTCCCCACCCCAACTCTCCAAGACCGGTGAGCAGGCAGTGTCTCATCACTACTGTCTCCCCATCCATTCTTCCTTTGTCCGGGCCATTAATCGACCAGCACTACAAAGGACATTGGCTTGGCTTTATCTCATCATGGCATGAAGTGGCTGTTGAATTTTCTTACTGGGAGATACATAATGCTCAGAAAGGTCTAAAGAATGCTATTTCCCAAAGTAAAACACACAATTAAGATGATAGTCTTTAGAATTCATCATCAACATGAGCAATTGTTTGTAATGTTTTTGTTGAAAGCACATTAGGCAGAAAAGATACACCAAAGTCAATACTAAATTTACTACATGGTAAACAAATCACAGCAGAATAAATGAGTACACTTATTACTGGTCAGATCCTGGCTAGGGAGTGGCTGAAAAAGTAACAAAGCCCATGTTTAGTTTAAGCAACAACAAAGAACAGAAACTGCTATGGTAATATTTTCTTTTACAACTGTACTTACTTATTGATGGACTCAGTGTAAGAGGTTAAACGCTGTCCCCGGGACATCTACCTGTTTTAAACAATGTTGAGAATAGCAATGTGTGCCTGGGGTTTTATTTACTTTTATGAATTCCCTGCAGCAGATAAACAGAGTGTGTTACATGAGTATGACACTACTCAGAAAGGTTTACAGACTTGGACAGTGTGATATCAAACGTATGTCCTACCGGCCTTCAAGATGTTTGCTTGCCACTATCCATGTATGTATTTTCTACTTCTCCCATCTGTGTCAAGGCCATTTCTGAAGACAGTTATGCTATATAAGTACTTACCTGCTGTGTGAAGCTCATTCCAGAAAATGGGTTCACATGTAATGTACCGGTACCACTTTTTGGTGTTACTACTCCTTATCTTGAGCATTAATTTACCTGTTTTCAGATTAAGTACTCTTATTCTGTGTTACAGACACTGATGTTTGGACAGAATTGGGACCGACCGTCCTCCAAAGGCAAGTTAGAGGTCACCTCTGATAAGTCTGTATGCCAAGGAATACAGCACCACCACCTGTAGTCTTCTGAAGTAACTTATATTTGTCAGTCCTAATATCATGCTTATTACATACAGAACTACACAGAGAAAACAATGATTTTAAATTCCAGGAAAACAACATACATTTTCTCACAAGGCACTGTTTTTATAAATTTTTATACAGAAAGGGTATAACAGCTCAATAAGAATTAATAACAATATGTGTTCACATATGAAAATACAGTCTGAATTAAAACAGCAACAGAATACAGCTGGTTGAGTATTGACTGTTTTACCTTTCCCTTCAGCAGCTTGAGTTTCTGATATTACATATAATGCAGTGTGCAACTGCCTATTAGTGTACCCCCAGAAGGAATAAAATGAGGTTTTTCTTCTCCAGCTCACTGCAACAGGCCAACAGGGCTCCCCAGACATCATGATTAGGACAGGCCCAGGTGTGCTCTGTCAGCTCAATAACACTTCTGTCCAAGGCCTGTTACATGTGTGACACAAAGTCTGCAGGACAACACCCACTGCTGCCCTAAAAATGTACATGCACCTGAGGTAGACGTTTTATGTATGTTTTCATACAGAAAATGATAAAACAGTTGTGAAAGTGGTTAGTAATGTCCATGTACATAATTAATATTTCATCTTACTGTGATGTAGTATCTCACTGCAGTTACAGTACAGTAAAATCCCATAATGACTATTATCTTATACAGACCATTGCAAAGTACAGTCATCATTTGAGACTGGTTATAGTGTTTTTTCACATAATAATAATAACGGTTCAGGAAGGTAAACAGAAGGTTTATATGCTAATACATGCTAAAACTGAGGCATTGTGGGTTAAAAATGATACTGAGCTAATGAAAATTGATTACAAAGGCTTCTCACAAAAAATGTTTATGTAAAAGCCACTTTCATCAACTGGAGACAGAATTTTCAAACAATATTCCAAATAAAATGTTAAGTAATTACTATTCTGTGATTGTTATGGACTGTTTTAATTAATGATAACCTCTTGGACACAGCTACACAACTTGACATTAGTAATGGTCACTGGAAGAAAATGGCAGGAATTACTGGCTCAGTGATGCAGAGGTGGAGTTTCCTTTTGTGATGCCAGTAACCTGAGTTCATAGCCAAATGCAGAATGTGGGAGGGAGAGCTTGGACAAAGGGATGCTCGTGAGGACTCGGGCTGTCCTCATTATATGGTGATACAAGATGGGTGCAGGAATATTCCATTTATGACTAATCCCTGGTGGTGACCAGAAAGACAGCAAGAATGCCAGTGTTGTTAGAGCTCGCCCACTAGTGGGTGAGTGGAGGTAGTCTTGGTTTCTACATCACCACTCAAGGGTTTGGCATTCAGTTCTGACTTCTGGCTACTTTTTCTCAGTACCACAGTTTCCTCACACATATCAAAAACATACTGGTGAAGTGGGTATGTATATATTATGTTTGCTGTTTTTAGCTTGAGTCATGTGTGGAACAGGTATATGAAGTATTAATTCACTTACATGGTAAACAAGCAAACAAACTCATTACAATTTATGACCCTTCATAATTTGTGTTTGAACAGTGGCATGGGTACCACAGGGTCAGCAATGACAAGGGACTAATACAGCAAAAGTGGCCAGTTTACCTGTCTTTAGGATAAGGGAAAGAGTGCAGTAGCCTTCACTACTTGCACATGCTCAGTAGAATCTGAAGAGAAAGCAGCAGCAGGGCTAAAGGCCTACCAGCTGTGAACACAAAGAGGTAAAGATTTTTATTTCCATGGAAGGACATCCCCACAGAAGTAAGGAGGATTAATGTTACTGGCAAGTAACTGGGATAATTGCTAACACCCCTATATGATGGTGGGCTAAGACCACCACTCTAACCTTCCTATAAGATCTGTTATTGTGAGGTAGGTGAAGCAGCTAAGCTGCTGGAGGGCAGTGGGCTCAGGGGGGTACACCACAAAAAGCAGAGAATAACAATGTCACAAATGTGAGTCTGTAATTTTCATCAACTGCTGTTGCTGTAGCATAACAGGATTAACAATCCATCAGTACAGCCCCTGCACATTTGGCACAAGATGGAGGAATTACTACAGCATTAGCTGAAGAGGTAATGGTCACCCAACTATCTGATCTAGGAGACGGAGTTAACACTGGTGACAAAACCGGCAGACTAGAGTGGCAAGATATAAGAAGAAAAACAATACATTATACTCTAAAGCCCAACATATTTACTTGTCTTAGCTGCATCATATAACTGTTGTGATCCAGAAATCTGTGAATGGTATTGACAGGCACAAAATCATCTTCACTAATACACCACTGTTCAGTCCATGAGATGAAGAGGACAGCAGGCCTTTAATCAATCTGTTTCAGTCAGTTCAAGTAGTAACAGCACTTTCCAGCCTTTCCAGATGGTCAACGATTACTGTAAGGGTCAGTAAGAATAAAAAATATTTTTAAACAGTTGTCTATTCACTTTTCATCCAACCCCTACCTTTCTGCAGCGTTCATGAAGTAAATGCTAAAGGCTTCCCATTATTTTCCCATTTCTGCCCTGCTGCTTTGGAAACTGTTTTATGTTCATACGAAGCAATCAGTCTGCAGACTATTACACTCCCAGCCAATAAACAGACAGTGACCAAAGGTGAGAATCAAACCTGTACTTTGTTACTCTTGAGGTAAGCACCTTAACCATTATGCCATCCCTCATACCTTCATGATATATAGATCATTATTTTGCTCTCTGGTATGATTTTTGAGGATTGGCATTGAAATGTGATCACATGTGGCCACAGGTTAATTAAAATGGATACTTATTTTTACCATCTTACTTATATCCTACCATAATGAAAAGAGCAAATATAGCTTCATTTTTTGTTCCCATTCTCTGCTTTGAAAACCCCAGTCTAATACATTTTACCTCAGTGCTTGATATTCATTTGTTGTGACCAAGATGATTCCATGCTTTATTTCTCCATAACTATTCATTTGTCACCTTGGCTATCACAGCAATGTTTTTCCACTGTACTGTTTCCTGTACCTTTGATTTAGATTTTCTAGAATCATTCATCTATTTTACAGGTGGAGATGGTACATTTTCGGCTAGTTTTCCTTTATATTAAACTGTTACGTGATCATGCTTTAAGCAAGTGCATTGTCTGTCTAGAAACAAAATCTGGCTGACACAAATGCAGATGTTTCCTAAATTATTGTATTCAAACCTGTGGCTTACACTATTCCTGTATATAACAGAAGAATCAGCTCAGAACTGTACCCTGTTATCATATAAGGGATTTCAAAACTTGATATAAAAGGAAGGCAGCTTATCCAAGGATTCATTTCAGCCATGGCCTTAGCCAAAAGCACAGCTATATTTAAACAAAACAAAATAAAATACTAAATAACAAAATGTAAAGGTACAGTCAATATAAAGATACAGCCAAACACAACAAGACTTTGTGCACATATAATGACACTCGTTTGCAGCACACCTGCCATCGTCTTTGCTGAAGAGTTTGGGACAAAGTCAAAAATAATGGGGGGAGGAGAAAATCTTGAAATCAGAGACAAATAAATATTACTCTAATTTATTTAAGTAGTTACTAGAACAATGTGTTTAATATTAACATGCATTTTCTGAACAATAAGAAGTAAAAAAACACTATTCGTCTTAGCTGGTATTACTGACCAGACAACCGCTGTGATTTACCAGAAAGTCAAAAGTATGAGGGACAGGGGGAAAATGAGCAAAATCCAAGGACATTCTTTATATAAACCCGATTTAGCCATACTAACTGAAACTTGGCTTAGACCAGAACATCATGATAAAGACATTACACCCCCTGGCTATAATATTATACGGAAGGATAGGACAGGTAAAAAAGGAGGAGGCGTAGTCATAATGTATCAAAATCATCTCACATTGGAACAGGTTAGCTACATCTCCCAGGAAGTCAATGATATTGAACTCATTCTTACTAAATTAAAACTAAACTCTAGCAAACATATAGTTATAGCAGGTGCCTACATCCCACCAGGAAACAACATTGCCACTATGGAGAACCTTTTACACTGGATGTTTATCTCCCATCCACAAGAGACCATACTCTGAGGAGATTTTTAATATATACTCGTCCGACTGTACCAAATACAATCCCTCTACCCATATTAATCTTCATGGGTTTACCCAAATCATAGACACTCCCACAAGAATCGATAAGAAATCCAAACGTCACTCCATCTTAGACTGGATACTTCTGTCTGACTCTACCTTAACACACCAATCAGGCTGCCTACCAGACAATTTGAGTGATCACCAACCAACCTATCTTATTAGGAATAAATCCCACCACAGTAACTAATCCACCCTTAGAATATTTCACAACAAAAAGAACTTCAAAGCCAAGGAACTAAACAACGAACTAAAATACTGTAACTGGTCTCCCCTAAAACACCTACCCCTAGATGAAGCAGTAGATTACTTTAACTCAACCCTTCTCAAAATCCTAAACTGTCGTGCACCAGCCCGAACCATCAGAGTTAAGACAAACTATGCCCCTTGGTTAACAAAAGATACTAAATCCATAATGAAGGACAGAGACAGAGACAGAGCCTGGGCTCAATATCATAAACTTAAAACCACTACCTCAAAACAAAACTACTTAGCACTCAGGAACAAGACCAAATAACTTATAAAACTCGATAAAACCAAATACTACAAAACCTTACAAGAAAAACATGCTCACAACCCTCAGAAATTCTGGGTCTCAATAAATAAATTACTGCACCCAGGTAAAACCGGCACTCCCACACCCATAGTACCAACCGACAAAGAGGACACCTCCACATAATTGAACAAATTCTTTACTGAAACAGTCCTAACTCTTTCTAGCACCCTAAATAGCACCACCAGCCCCACACCTTCCACCCCTATTAACCTACTATACAACAGACTCCCTCCAGCTTTTCCTTGTCTCCAGCACCTACACAACTTATTACTAAACTCCTCAAAAGACTAAAACCTACCACGCTATCTGCTAACAAATGTCCCACTGGTTTCCTTCAACTATCAGCTGAAACCATATCCTACCCCATGTCTATCCTCATAAATAGATTCATATCTGAATGCAAAGTACCTAACCTGTGAAAATATCTCATATTATTCCACTCCACAAGCTTATCAACTACCGCCCTTTATCAAAAATACTAGAAAGAATATTACAATCACAACTAATGCAATACCTCCTAAAAAGTAACATCTCAACATGGCTTTCAGCCCTCCCATAGTACCACAAGAGCACTATTGTCATACACCTACATAGTCAACACTCATAGAAACAACTGACTTTTCGTATCCTCTGTATTCTTAGACTTATCAAAAGCCTCTGATATGGTCAACCACAGCATGCATCTCAAAACTCTATCTACCCTTAACATAAACTCCCTTACCATATCATGGTTCAAAAGCTATTTATCTGGCCGACAAACAAGCAGTGCTTTGGCAGGACCAGCTATCCTCCCTTCTACCTGTACCCATAGGAGTCCCTCAAGGCTCCATACTTGGTCCTTTACTATTCTCCATATTTACAAATCAGACAGCTGCATCCTCTTCCTCTGCCTCTCCCTCTACCTCTATAGCGCAGTATGCAGATGACACTACTGTGATATTCACCATCCAAACCTTAAGCAATCTTCAAACAATAACACAGAATAACTTTACTCTGGCTAAAGCATGGTTTTCTAGCATTAAACGTATACTCACCCCCAAAAATACGAAACTAATTCTCTTCAGTCCTGGAAGATCCCCTGCACTAAATAATGACTTCATCATAAACTCCAAGGATAATACCTCAATCACCCCAACAACACACATTAAACTCCTAGGAGTAGTAATTGACAACAATCTCAAATTTGATGTACACATAGCCCAAACAATCAAAAAAGTAAACAAAACGCTTGGTCTCCTCGATAGGAACAAGCAATTCATGACCAACTATACCAAAGCCACTGTTGCAAGAACTCACCTATTATCCACCCTACTGTATGCCCCCCCAATCCTGACTAACCTTCGTCACAGCGAATAAAACAAAATAGCATCTTGCTACAGCAAAATTGCCAAGTCTGCTACAGGTGCCTCTAATAGATCCCATCACTGTCTCTCCCTCAGACAGCTCAACTGGCTTGAGTTGCTCCAACTACTACTTACTACTCAACTCTTCACACCCCGCAAACTATACTACCTCCCTGACAAAACTCCAGCACTACACGATCTAATACAGCCCTACACTGCCACCTGATCCTTAAGATCAGCAGACCAAAATCTGATACATGTCATCAAACATAAGAATGAAGCAGATAAAACTCTTTTTGTTGTACAATAGCAAAAATCTGGAACTCATTCCAAATTACATAACTTCTACCAGCTCTGCTTCACTATTTAAGAAACTACTCAAAACCCACTATTTTAACAACTGGCTGTGCCCATGTGACTCCCCAGGCTAATCCACTACATTGCAGTGTTGCAAGGATTCTGCCAAAGATCACCTCTAAGTTTCTAACCTCTGAATACCTGTTCTTACCAAACAATGTTTTTATTCTCATGGTATTGATTTATACATCTATGAAGAAATGTTAAATGTGTTCTTATATGTATATTTGAATGCCTTAAGAGTACAGTTATGTATTTTAAAAAATGTATTTGTAACATTGTCTTATGAGGAGCTTTTCTCCCAGGGCCTCACCTGAAAATGAACCTGTGTCCAGTCGGACTTTCCCAATCATCAAATGTAAAATAAATAAAATAAAAAATAAAAAATTAAATAAATTCTGCAAAATCAGGGACATTTGAGAGTTGTGGTCTGCAGTACTGAGTAAGAAAATAATCAACATATAATTTAAATGAGAAGAATGGGATATCTCAAGAGGGACGGGGCAGAGCTGGTGATAATACTAATGATCCTGGCTAAAGAGGATCGCTTCTGTGTGCAGGACAGCTGTAACCATTAGTTACTGCAGATGACATTAAAGGAGTGCAGCAGATATCCTCCCGTGTCTAGGGCAGGTATAACATCAGTTACTGCAGATGACATTCAGTGAGTACCGCAGACATTCTCCCATGTCCAGGGCAGGTGTAACATCAGCTACTGCAGATGACAGTAAGTAGACATCCTCCTGGTCTACTGCAGGTGTAACTTCAGTTACTGCAGATTATAGTAAGGGAGTACAGCAGGCATCCTCCCATGCCTATGTCAGGTGTAACATCAGTTATGGCAGACAACATTCAGGGAGTACAGCAGACATCCTCCCTTGTCCAGGGCAGGTGTAACATCAGTTACTACAGATGACATTAAGGGAGTACAGCAGACATCCTCCTGTGTCTAGGGCAGGTGTAACATCAGTTACTGCGGATGATACTAAGGGAGTACAGCAGGCATCCTCCTGTGTCTAGGGCAGGTGTAACAACAGTTACTACAGATGACATTAAGGGAGTACAGCAGGCATCCTCCTGTGTCTAGGGCAGGTGTAACAACAGTTACTACAGATGACATTAAGGGAGTACAGCAGGCATCCTCCCCGTCTAGGGCAGGTGTAACATCAGTTACTG
Organism: Protopterus annectens; assembly: GCF_019279795.1. Lineage (NCBI taxonomy): Eukaryota > Metazoa > Chordata > Ceratodontiformes > Protopteridae > Protopterus > Protopterus annectens. The sequence continues at coordinate 387,951,910 of NC_056742.1, forward strand.
CAGATGATAGTAAGGGAGTACAGCAGGCATCCTCCCCGTCTAGGGCAGGTGCAACATCAGTTACTGCAGATGATAGTAAGGGAGTACAGCAGGCATCCTCCCCGTCTAGGGCAGGTGTAACAACAGTTACTACAGATGACATTAAGGGAGTACAGCAGGCATCCTCCCCGTCTAGGGCAGGTGCAACATCAGTTACTGCAGATGATAGTAAGGGAGTACAGCAGGCATCCTCCCCGTCTAGGGCAGGTGTAACTTCAGTTACTGCAG
>NC_056742.1:387957176-388022176 GCF_019279795.1 Protopterus annectens
ATGGAGAACATTGACATCTGTGCAGTAACAGAGACCTGGTTCAAGGTTCCAGAGAGCACCCCTCAGCTACCAGGCTATAATTCATACCACACTTTTCAGCCCCAAAGCCTGGACCGAACCACAGTGAAAACTTCTCCAAATCTAACTTTGGGCTTCTAAAAACAGAGGTGGCGAACTTCACAATGCTCATGCAAATGGAAAATACGTGCATGACTGCTGAATCATACACCAATGCACTGTATGAACACATACACAAGTGCATGGAACGGGCCATACCAAACAGAGCCAAGATGCTCTCCTTCAAAAAAAGGAAGCCGATCTGGTGGTCTCCTGCCATAAACAAACTCTACAACAGAAGGAAGAAACTGTTGCAGAAAAATGGTGATGTCCCAAGAATGGAAAAACTCCCTTGTTAGCATCAGCAAAAAAACGAGACCCCTCATCAAATCCACAAAAGCTAGCTACGAAAACAAAATTGCAGCAGATACTAAAGATAACCACAGGGCATTTTACAGTTATGTCAAGAATCCACATGGCAATACTCAGATCTGCTCTGAGCTACAGCACAATGGCAACACATATAGCAAGCCAACTGATATTACCAATATACTGGCCAACAGATTCAGTGCAAACTTTACCCCCCTTTCACCCTCTAAAGGGCCTATCACAATACTGGAGGAATGCCAAGTTCCTTTTATCACTGTTGCACAGGTAAAAAATGCAATGTCCAAAGCCAAACAGCTTCCATGGGACCTGATAACATTCCTGGCTGTGTTCTACATGAATTACAAAGTGAACTGGCACCACACCTGAGTGCTCTGTTCAGTCACAGCCTCACTTCAGGCTTTGTTCCTACCAAATGGTGCACCGCTATGGTCATCCCACTCCACAAAGGGGGAGCAACCACAGACTCTGGGAACTACCACCCCATTAGCCTGATAGTCTGATATGTAAGGCTATGGACTGCATCATCATGGACCTTATAAAAAGAGACATAGGGAATCTCCAAACTCTGGACCCCATGCAGTTTGGATTTGTGAAAGGTAGATCATGCCTGCTCAACCTGATAGACTTCTTCGAGTCTGTCAACAGAGCTGTGGATGAAGGTAAGGTAGTTCACACAGCCTACCTCAATCTTGCCAAGGCCTTCGACACCATCCCTCACTCAGGAATCATAGATAGACTCACTAAACTAAGCATAAACCCCTATGTCACAAGGTGGGTTGCAAACTGGCTCACTAATAGAACCCACACTGTGAAAGCAGCGGACTCCAAATCTGACTACCAACCAATTACAAGTGGAGTCCCACAAGGATCGGTCCTGGGTCAACTCCTGTTTGGCATCTACTTCTCTGAAGTACAAGCCAATACAAAGGGACTCCGGCTGACCAAGTTCGCAGATGATTGCAAACTGGGAGCTATTATTGACTCTCCAAATGATGTAGATATTCTACAAAAAGGCTTCACTGTTTCAAATGACTGGTGCCAAAACCATAGCCTTAAGCTCCATGCCAAAAAATACATTGTCACTCCCTTTGGGAAAAACTCGGTGCCCATGAACTACCACATCGGTGGTAGTCATTAAACACCAAAGGTGTGATAAGAGATCTGGGGACACAGGTAGACAGCAAACTCTCCTTTGATAACCACATTGCCACTGTGGTCAGAAAGTCCTTCTATGTGGCACATCTCATTACAAAGGGTTTCTCATCCAGGAAGAAGGAGGTCATAATCCCTCTCTACTTGTCCCTCATTAGACCTATTATAGAATACAACGCCCCATTTGGCCTGTACCTCACTAGACACCTACAACAACTGGAAAGGCCACAAAAATACCTTACTAAGAGGATCCTGGGCCTTAAACACATGGCCTATAATGATAGACTCAAAAAACTCTAGTTATACTCTCTCATATTGCCTACTTAGAGGCGATCTATGCTTGAGCTACAAAGCCATGTCCGGCCCATAGGTGTTAGATATGCTACATCTGAAGAAATCCCAAATCCTCCATGCCACACTCTCCAGGGACCTCAACCTCATTACCACAATAAACAGAACATGCTGGAGGGACAGGTTCTTAACCCAGAGACTACCCATGTTCTGGAACAGACTTCCTATTCACGTCAAGGAGAGACCTCACTAGCCCTCTTCAAGAGAAATCTTGAGTGGATGGGCAATAGAAAATTCACCCTGGGGATTACTTCAGTGGCCCTGCTTGATAGGGGCACCATGAACTAACATTGGGCAGCATGATTCCAGGGAATCTTTTTGGGCTAGGCTTACATAGGCTCCAGGGCCGTTAGCCTAGTACACACCTATGAACCTATAATTATATATAAAAAAATAAGCAAAGTAAAAATAAACAAAGAGACAAAAAGTGAACAATGACAAGATATAGCAGTTTACAAATTTAAAAAATCTAAAAAAGAAGAAATTCTAAACATAGTTATATTACACACCATAAACCAACAAATGAGAAATAACTGTATACATGTTCATTTTACATACGAAATGAGTGTAAAGCTGTTTAAACCTGATCATCATGAAAGTGTTTGCAGGTAAATGTAGTACAGCAGGAAATTAGGAGCAGATGGAAGAGGTAAGGGTTTACGTGGGGTCATGAGAAGCACATATCCACAATTTAGCTAGAGAACTTTTAGTTCTTTTTTGAAACTATTGGAGTGTGCAATGCTTCTTATGTTCAGTGGGAGTTTGTTCCAATTATGAGATACTGAATATCTGTATAATATGTAGCAGCATGCTGTAGTACTAACTGAAGAAAAAAAGGAGTGAAGGATGACTGACAGTTTCAGAATAGGCAGACAGCCAGTATGTTTGGTGAAAGTAGGAGAAGGAAACTACAGTGCTTAAAGAAAACTCACACAAATATGGGAAGAAGAAGCAAAGTGAATGCAAATAATTATAGGAGGTAAAGACTGAACCCTGGATCTTGGAGTTGTGAAGCACCAAGTTTACCCCCTGAGCAATGGTGTTAGCTAAACCAACTGTACATAATACTAAAGGATGACAGAGGGCTACAATCTCACCTAAGGGGCTGTGAAACAGCAAAAGGGAGGAGTGGGATGATGTACCTTTATAAGCAAATTTGAACAAATGCAGGTTACAGTAAGGGAGAAACCTAGGCTCTGATATTTGTGGCCATAGGAGGCAGCAGAAAGGTACAAAGGAATGTAATTATATGTGCCTGACTCACTGTATGTCAACACAAGAGAGAACAGTGGGCTTCACTTTGCAGAACTGACTGTAGGTAACAGAAATGGGATACCGCACAATCTGCATCTCCAAGAGTGACTGCATTTGACAGTAGAAGAGTGCTCCATACCCTGCTACCAGCCAAATAATAGTGTGCATTACGTACAGTACACTGCCATCACCACAATGATTCAGTGTGACAACAGATGAACATGGTACACCGACACCACCTGAATGACAGAAGACTGCAGCTCCCACTGCTACTGCCTGGACACCTGCATCCTGCAGTATGATTCAGCAGAACACACTGTTACTCATAGCCGGCCTTAGGCATAGGCCAACTAGGTGGCCGCCTAGGGCACCGCTGTAGCAGGGGCACATTTCCAGTATTTATTTGGTGTAGGTAGACCAGGATGGGGGCACTGGGTGGTGTGTTTTGCCTAGGGCACCAGTTGACCTAAGTCTGCTCCTGCCTTGATGGTTTTATGTAACAGCAAAGTGTAGCACACAGATGCTGACCACTCAAATAACTGCATGCAAGAACAGATTATTGCATAAAGTACCGTCACCTGCATGACTTTATCTGAGAATAAAAGGGTGCAGCATAAACTGTTACCACTGAGTGCATATGATAGAAGAGCAGTGCAGCACACAGTGATATTGTCTAAAAGCTTTCATATGACAGTAGAGGATAGTAACACATGTTACTAAATGACTGTTCATGTACAAGAAACAACACAATCTGCTGCATACAGCCTGAATAAATGCATATCAAAGAACAAGAAGGTAGCATACACTTGCTTATCTACCTTTTTGGTGCAGCAACAAAGCTACTAAAATGTTTCTAAGCTGGTTGCATTTATGCTGCCACTAAAAGACACAGCAAATGTTTACACACACAAAAGCACAGACACACACACAACACTTTTAGTCTCAGCACTACCAGTGCAGGCCTGTCATATTAACCCATTCCCTTCCCTAATAAAACAAACAGTAAAAGTTTGCTATAATAGTTGGGCAGATTCCCATCATCTCTCAGGCCAGCCTGAGAGACCTGGGCATCCTAAGGCAATGTAGCAACTGTCTCATGTATACTGAGAATCAATTACTCCTGAAACAAACAAATAATTGTATGTGAGTGATATAGTTACAATATGAAATTGGAGGAAAGACTCTCACATAAGGACAAATCGAATGCCAAGCACATTGTCAGCACACACACACACACACACACACACACACACACACACACACACACACACACACACACACACACACACACACACACACACACACACACACGCCACGCTAAACAAGGACATGATACATTAAACCCACATATGTGGAGGCACTCACTAGTAACTTACTGAAAGATCAGAGGCCTCCTAAGCAGAAACCACTTACACACATAACAATGCAAGAAAACACCACAACATAATAACACATACACCAGTGGCTCAACAAATAAGCACATAATGTGCAACACCACAAAACCTAATATATTGATCATAGGAGACTACATTGTGAGACACATGGATGTTCCCCTCATCAAGTTGGATAAGGACCGGTTTACGGTGACCTGCCTGTCAGGTGCCAGGATCAAGTCACTCAACCACAAGTACTTGTATGACTCCATCATAATCCATGTGGGGGTAAATGACATGAGACATACCTCACTGGACTATATGATTAAAGATTTGACTGAGCTCTCAGATTTTGTGTCATAGGCAGGTCTAAGTCTAGTCTTAATCAGCATTTGACATTCTCTAAGGATGATGCTACAATACAAACAAAAATGATTGACTTTAACAGTTTGCTTAGCTTCTGGTGCAAGTCCAAGGAGCTACAATATCTAATCCATTTAGGGGATTTCAGGAATAAGAGGATGGCTAACTCTTTAGCAAAACATTTTGTGGAATGTGTGCTGCTCATTGTTTTAAATTTGACATCCTTGAAATGTTAACTGAGGATCTACAGGGTGATGATATTACGAATAAGATGGAGTACAGAGAGCTACACTGGATTATTAAATTGCAAGCCAATGTTAAACCTGGTTTAAAAGATGGTATTTCTTTAAGGCCAGTGCTTCGTAAGCATGGCCTACTTCATTAAGCTGATGGTTCAATAGCTTTGTTTTTTGAATCAGCAGCAGATGTCACTATTGATGTCATATTCAAATTATGTGCCTGCTATATGTGTTTTTATTGGTTGTTTTTAGATTTCTGTGTGCTGACAGCAGATGTCACTACTGATGTCATATTTAAATTATGTATCGCTATATGTGTTTTGATTGGTTGGTTTTTAGATTTTTGTGTGTTGATTGGTACAGCTCTCTTGATGAGGATTGTAGTCTGTTAACTTGTATTAAAGTCTAGGGAAGTGGTCTTCCACAAAAGCGCTTACCTTTTTGGTATTCAAATTCTTGTTTTATTTCTACTTTAATTTGTTTTATTTTGATGTTTTTTGCTCATTGCTGTGGTGGTCAAAGTCTTCTTTTGGATTATACTTTGCTGTGGATTTATTCAACCTTTGCCTGCAGGTGTTCCTGTTTCTCTTTTAGATACAATATCTGTCGGGCTGACAAGACATGATAGACAGGCCATGCTGCTTTTCCGAGATGATTTGTACATGTCTTCTCTAGGCTTTCAGCTACTGGCAAAGGCTTTAGCCGCCCTTATTGTGCCTTGTTTAGGCAGTGTCAAAATCCTCTCTAGATAAATGCAAGGTATTATTGCTTAATGCTAGGAGTCTAAACAAGAAACTGCACTCCCTGGAAGTACTTCTCACTTTGGAAGGTGCTGAGATCTGTGCAGTCACCAAGACATGGTTCAAAGGCATAGGAAGCATCCTGGCCATGCAGGACTGCAATGCTTTCCATAGGATCAGACCACAAACTGGGTATGAAATAATCAAAGGAGGAGGTGTTTCAATCTTCATTAAGGATAAGTACACCTTAAGACTGGTCAAGCAGTATGACTTTTTTGAGCTATTGTCCAATTAACTACAGGAAAAGTCCCCTACCACATCATAATGAGCTGTAAGTCTACCACCATGAAACAGGAAAAGCATACAGCACACCTGGCCTTACAGCCCAACACCTTACTCATGGGTGATTTTAATTATGTTACCATTGACTGGGAAACATATATGACCACAAACCTGCTAGCTCAGATGTATTTAGACTTTGTCAATGCAAATGCTCTGGAACAGCTAGTCAGCACAACCACAAAAGACTCAAATGTCTTGGACATAGTACTCACTAACATGGGAGAGCAATGCACCTTCCTGTGTGATGTCCTCCCTGGTAAAATTGGACTACAGATCAGTCTCGTTTGATGTAATTATAAGACCAGATACCCCCATCAAGCTCAAAAACGGTTAATTTCAAAGGCAAATTACCTCCTACTAAGTGATGGTTTAAGAAGCTTCAAAAGCTCCCTCAAATGCAGATAATGGATTCCTATGCAGATGTGTATACCAATGCCCTTTATAACCACGTAAGCAGTTGTGTAGAATTGTCTCTACCTAACTTGATTAAAACCAGGTCTTAGTGGAAAAAACGAGCCACTCTGGTGGACCCCTGATATAAACAAGCTATACAACAAGAGAAAGAAACTAATCTCCAAGAACAAGAAGGAACTGGCACAGCAAACGAAAAACTCCCTCTCTAGTTTAAACAAACAAGTTAAGAGATCGTGTCAAGTCCTCCAAAGGTAATTATAAAGCAAAAATGGCCTCCCTAGCTAAAGATAATCACAAGCTTTCTTTAACTATGTCTGATATCTAAAAGTGAATATCTAGCTATGCACTGAACTGGTTGTGGATGGCACCACCCATACTCAACCGGAGGTAATAGCCAACCTGCTAGCTGACATATTTGGAGAAAATTTCACCCCCTTTCTCCTCCAGTCATCCCCCAAAGTATAACTACCACCATTCCTCAGCCTATTATCTCGAGAGGTCATCTTGGCACTCTCCAAGGCCAAAAACATGGCATCAATGGGACTAGACAACATCCCGTGTTGCCTCTGAAACAACTTAAGACATGACCTAGCAGACCCACTTTGATCCCTGTTTAACCAATGCCTGAGAACTGGCTATTTTCCAGTGGAATGGAGGACAGCAACAGTAATCACTTTGCACAAAAGGGGACCATCAACTAATTCTGGGAATTATAGGCCTACAAGGTTGCCTAGTCTCATCTGTAAGGCCATGGAAAGAATCATTATGGATGTTATTAACAAGGACATAGGTAATTTTCAAACTCTGGACCCAACTCAATTTAGATTCAGTAATGGCAGATCATGCCTGTTAAACATGGTTGACTTCTTTGAGAAAGTCACCAAGGCCCTGAACGAGGGAAAGACAGTGCATACCGTCTATTTTGACCTAGCTAAGTCATTTGACATAACCCTCCACTCGGGTTTGTAGATAAACTCTCTCATTTGGGAATTAACCCCTACATTGCCAGACTGCTAGCCAAATGACTCATTGACAAGACACATACTGTCAAAGTGGGTGACTTCACCTCTAGCAAAACACCAGCCACCAGTGGTGTACCACAGAGTTTTGGGCTGGGCCCTGTGCTGTTCAGAATTTATTTCTCAGAAGTCCAGGCAAACTTGGATGTTTTGTAGTTGACCTAGTTCACTGATGACTGCAAATTAGGATAAATCATTGAGTCCCCCAACAATGTTAATATACTGCAGACAGGGTTGATGCAGACAATTAATTGGTGCCACAGCCATGCATTAAAGTTAAATGCAAAAAAATGCATTATTATTCTCTTTGGGAAAGCTGACATCCCCGCTAATTACATTATAGAGAGCAGCCCCATAAGTGTGGACTCGGTAATACGTGATCTGGGTAGTCAGGTTGACAGCAACCTGAAGTTTGACCACCAGGTATCCACAGTAGTAAGGAAATCCTTCTATGTGGCACATCTTATAAGTAAAGGCATCACATCTAGATCTGAGGATGTTATAATTCCATTATACTCAGCCCTCATCAAACCAATAATTGAGCACAGTGCTCCCTTTTGCATGTACCTCACCAGACACCTGCAACAACTGGAGAGATCACATAGGTTTCTTACCAAGAAATGACAGGTTACACAATACAAGTCTTATGTGGAAAGACCAAAATCCCTACCACTGTATTCTGTCTCCTATAGGTTGCTAAGGGGTGACCTGTGCCTGGCTCACAGGGCAATCTCTGACGCAGCACTGATAATGCTACACATTCTTAAATCAAATTGCAGGAGGGTCACCTGCTCCAGGGATCTTAACCTAGCCTCTGACATGAACTCGTCATGCTGGAGAGATAGATACATTTGCCAGAGACTGCCACTTCTCTGGACCAAGCTTCCTGTTCTCATGAAACACAGCCCCTCCCTGACCCTCTTCAAATGCAACCTAGATCAATGGATGGGTGACTGAAATTAACTCCTGTGGTGGTGCTCATGTCCATCTTGGACACAGAAAGTCGGTATTAACTACCATTGACCCTTAACTCTGTGAACTTCACCTAATCACTGACATTTGGGGCAACTCAGGATAAATATAGCTTGGCTTGTAAGGGCTGTAGGGCCGTTAGCCTAGTAAATTCCTATGAACCTAAAAGTAAAAATAACCAAACTACAAAATCAACAAATAGTAAAATAACCTTTTAACATCCAAATAAAATGCATGGAAAAATCAACTGACATTATAAAAATGACTAAAAACTGCATCAGAACTAGATACAAGGCACATCCTACATAACAAATTATTGAAATACATAAAATTCCATTCAACAGATAATTCACCAACTACTGTAGTCCACCAAAATCAATAACAAACAGTAATTCAAACTTAAAAACAGGGTAAATGTCTAAACGGAATACACAGGTTTCTGGTTTGTATAATAAATGTATATCCTGCATTCATCAGATTAAGAAAGACAGGTATTGAAACTCATTACATAATCCTAAGTGGAAGATAGTGAATTTATTATTCAACAGAGCCCTCCATACCTCACAACTGTCCAGAAATTTGCAGTATGTCCTTGACTGTACCTGACAATTTTGCCCCATCCCTCATAAAATCTTTGATTTTCTGGTAAAACATTGAGAGTTACACTAAATCAATAATGCCAGATGTTACAGTTTCATAGATTTTATCATTAAGAAAATATACATTAATGCAAAAAAAATGTTAATTAGAATAAATGTCACAATCTTGGGGCTTTGTCCCCCATTATTTTTGTTTGTGTCTCAAATTCTTAAAAAAAAGAACTAACAAGGTATAACAGACCCCCATGTATTCCAACCATAGGTAGAAGTTTGTACATATATGCCATATACATTTATACAACAGAAGTGAGAAGATGTAATGAGATTAAAATAATACACTTGCTAATAAAAAGGGATTGGGAAATAGTTGACACTGACAAACAAGGTGAATTAGAAAAGACATGACAAATTAATGGAGATAGCATGGAAAAAACATTAAAAAATAAGAAAAAACTGAAATTATTCATCATCATCATTATCCTTGAACCCCTTCCCCCATTTTCTGCATGGGTTGGGATGTGCCCATTTCTTTTGATTCAGTGAAACTCTCCTGACTTCTCTGACAGTTATGCCTGACTGTCACAGGTCTTCTCTTATGCAGCCCATACATTACTTGCCTCCTTATTGTCTCTCCTAAATCTTCTTCATCAGATCGTCTTCTGGTTTGGTGCACTAGTGCACAAGTGCCCAGACCTTTGTAATCTGTTCTCTTTCACCTTTTTTACCACTGGATCAATGTTGGCTTCTGCTCTGATGTCTTCATTTCTTTGTCTGTCCCACAGTGTGCATCCTACCACCCATCTTGGGCACTTCCATTCCATCACCTCCAGCTTCCTCAACTGCTCTGCCTTTACTGCCCAGCTTTCTGTAATATACAATTGTACTTGAAACACCATTTTTTGTACACCTTACTTTCAGCTTCTTTGATATTCTTCTGTTACACATCACCCTAGACAGTGTGTCCATTGGCCACAACACTCTGACTCTAGATTTGTCCTCCTCATCTCGATTTCCCTTCTCCTCAACCACCCCTCCCAGTACTTGAAGTTGCTAACCTGTACCACTATTTTCCCTTCTATCACAATTCTTGTCTTCTTCTGAGTTCTCCAATTTGTTGTCATTATATAGTTGTCATATCTGTAATTGGTTCCATGCCATGTGCCTCCAATTTATTGGTTCCATGCCATGTGCCTCCAGTTTTGCTTTCCATTCCCCTACCACTTGCTGACGCTTTTGTCCAGTCTGCTTGTAATGAAACCATCTGCATACAGCAGCTTTGTAGATCCATGCCCTCTGACCTGTATGCTAATGTAGTCCATCACCAGCATGAACAGCAGTGGGTTTAGAGATGAGCCATGATTTACACTCACTCCCTTGGGAACGCCACCATTAGAATGAACACTGTTTGTACTTGTGTCACTAGGTCCATGTAAGCAGCCTGCAATAACTCTACCAATATTTAAAAGACTTTGAGTCATCACACGACTGCCCAAATCAGCTTTCTTGGGACCTTTCCATGTCTAGGAATACTGAGTTTCTTTCCTCATCTCTAGCTTATTCTCAACTATCTGTCTCATAGTAAACACTGGGTCAGTTGTGTTGCATCCTGATGTGAATCTGAACTGCCTATCTCCCATCTTATTTTCTACCGCTGTTCTGCATATTTGTTTATCACTCGCACTCAGCACTTTCATGCAATGTGACAGAAGTTTGATACCTCTACATTGCCCAAAGTTTTGAATGCGTCCTCTGTTCATGTACACTGGTACTAAAATACTTATTCTTCCATCATCTAGGATATGCCTTTCTCTTCATACTGCTGTGAGTACCCACAGGAGCCATTTCTCCCACATCTCACCCAATATCTTGGTCGTATCTGCTGTACCCTCTTCTGAGCCTGCTGCTTTCCCTTACTTCATTTTCCTCATCTCTGTTCTTACATCCTCTAGGGTGGACTCTTCTTCCCCTTTCATTGTAGGGTGTGTCTAGGACAGTACAACTTCTCTTGGAATGATTCTTAAATTAAAAAAATAGATGATGATGATGGAAGCTTCCTTATAGGTTCATAGGTGTGTACTAGGCTAATGGCCCTGGTGCCTTTACAAGCCTATTCTATAGGATTACCCTGGCATTGTGCCACCCAACCTTAGTTCCCAGTGCCTCTGTCGAGTACAGCCACTCGAGTGATCCCCGGGGTGAATTTTTTATTTCCCATCCACTCATCAAGATTTCTCTTGAAGAGGGCCAGTGAAGGGCTCTGTTTGACATGTGTGGGAAGTCTATTCCATAGCATGGGCAGTCTCTGGGTTATGAACCTGTCCCTCCAGCATGTTCTGTTGATTGTGATACTGAAATTAAGGTCAGAAACAAAGCGTAAATAAGGAAAAGTCTAAAAAAGGTTTGTTTATGTCTGCATGTATGCATATATGTTTTATTAGGATGACCAGCTGTATTGTCATCTACTTTTAGTGGAGAACCAGGGATAAAGTTCCACAAACATATCAAAAGTATGCAAAAAAGCAAAGATACAGGACAAAAGAAATTTAGGTACAATGACACATAACATTTACACGTACAGAAAAATCATAATGTTGGGCAAGGATGTAGTATGGTTCATTTAGACTCCATAAGTGATGGCACCCATCAGTGAAAACTAACTTTAACTCACTTGCACTGGTAGCGCGAATTATGTAAAGTGTAGGCTGGCACCCACAGCAGCACTGCCTAACATTAAAGTGTTTGTACAACACCTACACCACTCATGAGTGTTTTAAAGGGCCATTCTTAGGATGCAGGTTTTTATTTACTTTAAATGTGATTAATGTGTTCCATAGATCATAATCTAAACACATTATATAACAAGAATGTTTCCATTAGAATTTTTTCATACAACTGATTTAATGCCTAACTAACCACTTAGTCAGTGAATGCACTGTGCCTATTCTTTGGAAGAAATTCTACACCATGCCTATCCACAAAGGTAGAATCTCTGTAGAGCTCTCTAATTATCACCCCATTGCCATACTCTCCCCTCTCCAAAATTCTTGAGCATTGTATTCATAACCAACTCCTGGATTATCTCTCTCAAGCAAACCTCATCATCCCAGCCCAGCATGGTTTCCGCCCCACCGCAGCACCAGTACAGCTCTCATTTCCTTTACTAACTCCATCTTCCTAGTGCGACACAATAATAAACTAGTATTCTGCCTCTTCTTAAATGTTTCCAAAGCCTTTGACACTGTCTCCCACTCTATCCTCCTCTCTAAACTTTCTCAATTAAACCTCACTCCAGCAACTATCACCTGGTTTTCCAGCTACCTCACTAACAAACTGCAATCCGTTAAATGGCTCTCTGCTCTGTCTCCCTTCCTCCCCATAAAAATGGACAATCTACAAGGCTCAATTCTAGGCCCCCTCCTTTTCAACATCTTGACTAACCAACTTCACAGATCCTGTCCTCAATCATTCCTCATACAGTACACTAATGACTCCACCATCATCACCATTGGTGACAACCCCTCTGACCTGCTCACCCTGACATAAACCTCTTTCAACCTCACCGAAACTTGGATTACTAATAACCTACTCATACTTAACCCTAAAAAGACAAAACTTCTCCTATTCCTACCTAAATATCTCTCCCATCTTAAATCTTCATTCACCATCTCTTCCCTTAACACAACCATCTCAGCTGAACCCCACACCAAGTTCCTTGGAGTAATAATCAACAATCAACTCAAATTTGGTTTCCATGTATACCACTTTATCAAAAAAAAACACCAAAGGCTCGGCCTACTATACAGAAACAAAAGGTTTCTTACTCCCAACTTCAGAATCTCACTCTCCCAGTTCTGCCTCCTCCCTAATTTCATCTGCTGCTCTGAAATCTTAACTAACTTACAGTCCTCTCAACTATCCAAACTTGAAACCACCTACAACAAAGTAGCTAGATTTGCAACTAACCTGCCACCAAAAACCCACCACTGTCAGGCTCTCCAAACACTCAGCTGGCTACAGTTTCCTAACCAACTCTTACTTTCTCAACTTCTCATCATCCACACTATCCTGAACAAGCCATCCTCCTGCCCCATCATATCCTGTCTAGTCTCTCTCTACAACCCACCATGCTCCCTTAGAAGCTCAGACCAATGTTTATTACAGATTCATAAACCAAAAAAGTCAATTAGGCAAAACCTCTACAGTTACCTTCTAGCCCTCTCTTGAAAGAAGCTTCCCATGGCCCATAGAAACATATCCCACCCTCACATCTTCAAGATAACTGTCAGAAATTACCCATACAGCACCTGGTCCAGTCACTGAATCATCCAACCTGAAATACTTCCCTCTCTCTCCCTCTAATCTCGTTCTTCCCTCCCTCTTTTCTCTTTCCTACATGTTCTTTCCTACAATTATGCCATCTATCCTAACTCTAACCTATTAAATATTTCTATATCTTTTCTTTTTTCTTTAACTACCTTGTTCTTTCCATCTTCCGCAATACTTAAAACTCTGCTTAAATGTCTCTTCTGCTAAAATCTTCTACTAGTACTATTACAGGCAGCTGCTCACCCTTTCATTGTAAAACCATGTATTGTGTTTACTGTATTTTACTTGACTCCTATACACTTTTTTTTTTTTTTTACCTTTGTATAATCTTCTATTATGTTTATTTTATTTTACTTAATTCCGGAGAATTCTATTATGTTTACTGTATTTTACTTCACTCCTGTGCATAATTTATACTGTTATTTTTTTTACTTGCATAATTTGTACTGTTACAGTTTTACTTGCATAACTTGTACTGTGGAGCTTTTTTCCCCGGGCCTCTACTGAAAAAGGGCGCAAGCTCAGTTGGACTATCCTGGTCAACAAATGTCAAATAAATAAATAAACTATGTCACTCTGAAGAGGCATATACACTCACTGTATGATGCTCAAATGCCACAGTGGTAAACTTAAATCACTGCAAACAAGCACCAGAATATTAGACACTATGTGCCTCTTTGTTAAAGAAAGCCAGTAATTAAGCTATTTTTTTTTGATAAAAAATAGAGAAGCACTTGCCGTCTGCTACAAATGTTTGGATTCTAACAAAATAACTTCTAGATGAATAGTTGTAGCAAGCATCTTGATACAGTTACAGAAGTAAAGAAGAGTTATATTTTTATTTGAAGACCTTTCCAGTGTTTTATTTTGTAACTTCTTCTCAGCTTTGAGTTACAAGGACACTAGTCTGTAGCACTGCCAATGGTGCCAGATGCTCTAACTGTGTTAGCTAGTTGCTGTAACCTAGTATGTAGTACATAGAGTGTGATGATTATGCTTTAAAACTGGGGAAAAAAACTGCCTTGTTATGCACCTCTCTGATATCAAACAGGTGCATAACAAAGTACAGTTGTGTTAAGAACTTCCCATAAATGCAACTGCTCAACTACATTCACTGTTGCAGTCATTAGTCTTGGGATTTCCTGTCTGGAGGTAGTCTAAGTGGCTGGTCTGACTTCAAGAGATGTACCTTCCCCCAAGGCTTTGGCTGACTCCAACCCACTGCCATGTAAGGATACAAGTGGTACAAGAGGGGTGTCAGCAAATGCCATCTTCAGATCTTCCTTGATCTGGCAGAAGCAGAAAAGAAGATCCCAGACCCAAATCCCAAGTGGGGCAATCTCCTGTGCCACAGATCCACCCCAGTGGTCCCCAGTTTCTCTATCTAGGAAGTACTGTGATGTCAAAGAGAGAGAGTAGCCTGGTAAGATCATGAAAGGGAAGGTAAAAACTGGATGAAATGAGTACCCACCTTGACCTATGGATCAAAAGAAAAAAAAAAAACAAAGGTAGGGGAAGGTGAGAGGGAATTTGGACTGCAATGGTGAATGTACTTGAACATCTACATTTATGGCAGGCTCCTAACAGAACTGTACTATGTTCTCCGTAAAGTACAGTTTTGTACCTACCATAAATGTAGATGTCCGATAGGAATGCATCTGCAGTCCTTACAAATGGGTTGTCCTGTCGTCAGGCAGCCCTTCGGTCGGCCGGATTCCAAAGTCTGGGTCTGGCCTCGGCTGGTGTCGCACTTCACCCGACGTCATAGCTGCAGTTATTCGGGTATAAAGGCATCAGCCGACGCCATATTCCTCAGTGTTTCTTGCCCCAGATGCCAGGTGCCCTCTAGGAAGGCTAAATTTGGATAAATGCCAATGATTCCAAATAGTAGAGAGCAGACACAAAAAATAAGCATGTATGTACATATATACAAACAAATACACCATAATAGATTCCCCCAGCTAGCTACAAGATGGGCAAATACCTTAGGAGTACCACAGAGGGGAAAGGTGGGAGGGCAATCCTGACTGCAGATGCATTCCTATCGGACATCTACATTTATGGTAGGTACAAAACTGTACTATGTCCTTCAAGGATGCATCTGCAGTCCTTACAAATGGGTAGAATACCATAGCCAAACTGGGGGAGGAGGAAAAAGGAAGTTATGGTGTAGTTAAGATCCCTTGCAAAACAGCAGTGGCAAAACCTGCTCGGGATCTAGAGTATAAAGGTAAATTATAATGCTTGGCAAATGTATGCACGGAGTTCCAAGTAGCAGCCTCTAAAATGTCCTTGGTAGCCACTCCTCGTAGGAAAGCTGTGGTAGTGGCTGTAGCCCTTGTAGAGTGAGGCCTGATGTTTTCTGGAGTTTTCTTTCCATGGTAGGAGTAACAAAATCTGATACAATTTCCTATCCACTTTGAAATAGTCTGTTTTGAAATTGCTTTTCCCTCCATTCCTGTTGCATATGCTACCAGAAGCTGGTCAGTTTTTCTATTTCCCTTGGTCCTGTCCAGGTAGTAGCGTAATTGTCTATGTACATCCAAGGTATGCAACAGTCTTTCTCCCCTGTTCTGTGGGTTGGGGAAGAATGTAGGTAGGTAGATAGCCTGATTTAAAGATACTCTGGAGACCACCTTAGGCATAAAAGTAGGATTTGTTCTCATGGACACTCTATCTTGATGGAAGATCAGGAAGGGTTGTACTGCCATTAATGCCTGTAGCTCAGATACCCTTCTTGCTGAAGTGATTGCCAGTAGGAAAGCAGTTTTCCATGATAAATATTGTAATTCTGCTGTTGCTGCTGGTTCAAAAGGAGGGAGTGTCAATTTTTCTAGCACAAAGTTCAAGTCCCATGCTGGTAATGGTGGTTTCCTAGGAGGCTTTACATTTTTAATTCCTCTGAGAAACTGCCTGAGTAGGGGATGTGAGAAGACTGGAGGATCCAAGTCGTATTCTGCTGAAATAGCCGATGCATGAATCTTAATGGAAGAATAGGACAGGCCTTTGTGAAAGAGCTCTGCCAAGTATTCCAGGATGTTGGCCATGTTTACCAGTGACACATCTTCTCCTTTTGTAGTACTCCAAATGAGGTATCTTTTCCATTTTGCCGAATAATTTTTCCTTGTTGAGGGTCTGCGAGCCTCCAGGATAATGTCTTTAACCCTTTGGGATAAATTTGGGTTAATTGGCCTTATGCAATGTTCCAGGCAGTCAGCTGCAGCATTTTCAGGGTTGGATGCAGGATGTTGTAGTTGTTCTGTGTTAACAACAATGGAACCAGGGGTAAGGGCCACATTTGTTCCCGAGACATGCTCCTCAGTAATGGGTACCAATGTTGTCTTGGCCAGTCTGGAGCTATCAGAATGATCCTTGGACGCTCCTCTTTGATCTTCAATAACACCTTGTGCATCAAAGGAAGTGGTGGGAATGCATATGCTGCCAGGTTTTTCCAGCTGAAAGAGAGGGAGTCCACCTTCCAAGCAAGTGGGTGGTACGTCCTTGTGCAGAATTTCTGTAGCTGGTGATTGTGTGGGGATGCAAATAAGTCTATTTCTGGGAGTCCCCATTTTCTTGTAATGGTTTTGAAGATGCCCGGATGCAGCATCCATTCGTGGGCATCTGTGGTAGTCCTGTCTGCTAGAATGTTTTCTTTTCCTGGTACAAAAACTGCTTGTAACTGTATGTTGTAGCTCAGGGCCACATTCCAGAGGTCCAGTGCCATCCGGCATAGAGGGTACGAATGTGTCCCTCCCTGTTTGTTGATGTACCACATAACTGTGGTGTTGTCTGTCCTTATCATCAATTGGCCTTGTCGTAGAAATGGTCTGAATGTCTGAATTGCCAGTTTTACTGCCAGCATTTCCTTTAGGTTTATGTGCAGGTGCAGCTGGTCTGGAGTCCATAAACCTTGAATGCACTTGTCCAGCATGTGGGCCCCCCAACCGAGGTCTGAGGCGTCCGTCGTGATGGTTTGGCTTGGCTGAGTGTTGTGGAAGGGCAATCCTGTGTTTGCCTGACAGGCCTGAGCCCACCATAGGAATTCTTGTTTCAGGCATGGAATTATTGGAATTTGAGTTTCTAGGCTGCGCTGGTGTTGAGACCATAAATTCCTTAGGTACCACTGTAATTTTCTCATATGCATTCTGGCATGTGGAACCAATATTATGCAGGATGCCATGAAGCCCAAGGCTTGTAGGACTTTTCTTGCTGTTAGCTGGTCCTGTTTTGTTAATGCCAAAAAGTAGAGAGGTAGTTGCTTCTGTTTTTCTACTGTTAGGAATGCCATTTGTTTTGATGTATCTAGCTCTGCACCCAAAAAGGTTATCCTTTGGGATGGTATCAGCCTTGACTTTTTTATATTGACTGTATATCCCAGGGCTTGTAGCAGGTAAATGACCCTTTGCAAGTCTTCTGCTAACTTGTTTTTGTTGTCCACTTGTATCAGGCAGTCGTCCAGGTAAGGGTAGATTTGGATTCCCTGAAGCCTGCAATGAGCAATTACTGATGCCAGGCATTTCGTGAACACTCTGGGCGCAGTAGATAAGCCAAAGGGCAATGCTGAGAATTGATAATGCTCTGATCCTGCAAGAAATATGAGGTATCTTCTGCAATTTGGTCATATGGGGACGTGCAGGTATGCCTCCTTGAGATCTAGAGTTACCAGCCAAGACTCCTTGCCCAGCATGGGAAGAAGCTGCTGTAGAGTCAGCATTTTGAATTTTGGAACAATGAGGAATGTGTTTAAAGCGGACAGGTCGAGAATAGGTCTCCATTTGCTCTCTTTTCATGGTACCAGGAAGAGTCTGGAGTAAAATCCCTTTCCTTGCTCCATAGATGGTACCTTTTCTACAGCTCTCATCCTTAATAATTGAGAAATTTGTTTTAGAGCTTGTCTTTTGATTTGGAGGTAGGTTTGGCATTCCTCTCTTCCCTGGTAGAGTATGGAAGTGAAACCTGTAACCTTGGTCTACTGTCTGCAAAATCCACCTGTCTCTTGTGATGTAATGCCAGTTTGTTGAAAATAAGGCTAGCTTCCCGCCTAAGGGTGCTTCTAGTTGTTTCCTGGTAGGCGGTGCCAGAGCCAAGTCACTGTGTTTGACCTGTAGTTGTGGTGGTGGCTGTGTCTGTGGCTGTGCCTCGCTGGTTGTTGCCCTGCCACTGGCGTCCCCTGTAGGCACCCCTGGATTGGCTTCTGCCTCTTGAATGCCTATTCCTGCCTCTCTGAGTTCTGGAGGAGTCTGGAAAGGACCAATTCTTGGAGGGCCAATTCCTGCTAAACCTCGGAGGTTGGACCTGTAAGAAATCTTTCACTGTTTGGACAGATTTTGCCTTCTCTTCCATCTTCTTCAGCACTTGTTGTGCAGGAGAGCCAAACAAATTGATCTTATCCATAGGAGCATCTAATAGTTTTGATTTGACATGGTCTGGTAAGGCCTGTTCTTTTAACCATGCATGCCTTCTGATAACTGTGCCAGTCATGGCTGATCTAAAGGAAGCCTCCAGTGCATCATAGCCGCATTTTAAGGAATGGTTACTGACTTGTTGAATGTTATGTACCATTTCCTGCACATATTTTTTGTCTACTGTTTCATCCGAGGACAGTTTTTTGGTTAACTGGTCTAGCATAAATTCTTGATACTGTATCATGTGAAATTGACAGTTCAAGGCCCTAGCTGAAAGAGTAGCAGAAGTGTAAACTTTTTTACCCCATCTCTCTAAGGATCTGGATTCCCTTTCAGAGGGGAGGGGTTTTTTGGCAGAAGTAGCTGCTACAGCCTTAGGTCCTTGGGAGATAGTCTCTGGATCTGCAAAAGGAGCCTTATACAAGTGGTAATGTGTGTCCGGGACCCTGTAGTATCTATCGGGCTTAGCAGGGGCCGGAGGTAGAGAATCAGGAGCAGTACAAGCATCATTAAATGCATCATCTACAACAGACAGAACTGGAGGTATGGCTAAAGGCCTATGTTGTGGTAAATGCAGAAAAGTTCTAAGCCTTTTTCTGGAATCTGAAAAATCCTGGCCCTGCCACTGAAATTGTTCCCTCATAGCATGCAAGGTTTCCCCAAAAGAAAATTTCTCAGGCGGAGAGGCAGAAGGGATGGACTCCTCAGCATCAGAGTCTTCATAAGGGGAGTAAGGAGCCTCTGGAGGGTCTGTATCATTTGAATCATCAGAGGAATCATCTGTAGACACTGGCTCAGGGGGCTCTGCTCTAGGCCTCTTCTCTGGAGGGGGGTGACAGGCCCTGTCTGGTTGAGGTTGGGATCCTCGGATTAAAGAAATGAGATCTTCTGCTAAACTAAGCATTTGTGAACTAGAGCTAGGCCTGTGAGAGGGGGTCTTAGCAGGCACAGATTTAATAACTTTAGCTGCTTTAGCCCTGGCAAAGGCCTTAATAGACATGGCTGCAGGTGGCCTAGCAGCTCCACATGCAGGGGTTGAAATATCCAAGGGAATAGTGTCTGATAATTCCTGAGAAACTGCAACAGCAGGTGGGATTTCAGAAGCCGATTCCACGAGGTTGGAAGAGGCCTCGGTAGAAGGTAAGTTTTCGGCTGAAGGAAGAACCGCTTGCTTGGTTTCAGCCGAAACCGAGACACTCGCGGTTGGCTTAACAGCGGTTTCGGCCGAAACCGCGGACATGAAAGTGTCGGTCCTTTTCCTTGCGTTTTTTAGATATTTGCAAAGTCAGAGGATCCGACGGCATAATATAAGCAAAACCGGAGCCGAAAAACTCCTCAGCAAATTCCGACCGACGTCTAAGCGTCCACCGGTTAAAAGAAGCACAGGCTAAACAAGCTGCGACGTCGTGGTCTGGGCCTAGACAAGGTAAGCAGTAAGAGTGGAAATCTTTATGAGGTATTTGTTTCCCACAAGTTAAACAGTTATTCACTTTTTCTGACATCGGCTGAGGCAAGAAAAGGTCCCCAACGGGGTACTTAGCTTTTTAGAAGTCTTCGGTAGTAGTATTCGGTAGTATTCTCTGGTTCTGACCGACCAGCACTTGCGAACAGCTTCTGCTTCGGGCGCCATGCGGCAAGAAAGACTGAGGAAGATGGCGTTGGCTGATGCCTTCATACCCGAATAACTGCAGCTATGACGTCGGGTGAAGTGCGACACCAGCCGAGGCCAGACCCAGACTTTGGAATCCGGCCGACCGAAGGGCTGCCTGATGACAGGACAACCCATTTGTAAGGACTGCAGATGCATCCTTGAAGGACATTATTCACTGTTACCCTTATCACTCTTGGGAAGATTTACAAAGCAAAAACTGCAAAGGGGTATTGGCAAAAGAAAAAAAGGGGTTCATGGAACCAACAACGTCGTGCTCAGGCCCTAAACAAGGTATACACAAAGTATGGTAATCCCTATGAGGTATCTGCTTCCCACAAGAAATACAGTTATTCACTTTTTCTGACATCCGGTTAAATACTGAGGCAAGAAAAAACCAAAATGTTCCAGCGGGTACTTAATAACTTTGATTCGGGTCTGAAACTCCGACTTGAAATATTTCAGAACGCCAACCTGCACTGCATAAAACTGCTTCTGCATCGGACCATGCGGCAAAAAAGACTGAGGATATGACGTCGGTCATGCGCATTAGTACCCTGACGTCCTGACATCAGTCTAATGCGCCATGACCGACGTCAGCCATATACTTTGGTATTCGGGCCGACTGGACAGCGGACTACCCAATGGTTAGGACTGCAGCAATGTGGAATGAAGAACATCTTACAGTATATTAGCAGATAAAAATCCTAACACATCTCTGTGGGCAGCCCCCAGGTTGTAGTGCCTTTGAGAATTTATGAACTGAGGGTCAGGTAGTTGCTTCTAGGATAGACATAATGTAAATCACCCCCACCCCATCCAACGTTATGCACCTCTCTGACATCAAACAGGTGCATAACAAAGTACAGTTGTGTTAAGAACTTCCCATAAATGCAACTGCTCAACTACATTCACTGTTGCAGTCATTAGTCTTGGGATTTCCTGTCTGGAGGTAGTCTAAGTGGCTGGTCTGACTTCAAGAGATGTACCTTCCCCCAAGGCTTTGGCTGACTCCAACCCACTGCCATGTAAGGATACAAGTGGTACAAGAGGGGTGTCAGCAAATGCCATTTTCAGATCTTCCTTGATCTGGCAGAGGCAGAAAAGAAGATCCCAGACCCAAATCCCAAGTGGGGCAATCTTCTGTGCCACAGATCCACCCCAGTGGTCCCCAGTTTCTCTATCTAGGAAGTACTGTGATGTCAAAGAGAGAGAGTAGCCTGGTAAGATCATGAAAGGGAAGGTAAAAACTGGATGAAATGAGTACCCACCTTGACCTATGGATCAAAAGAAAAAAAAAAAAACAAAGGTAGGGGAAGGTGAGAGGGAATTTGGACTGCAATGGTGAATGTACTTGAACATCTACATTTATGGCAGGCTCCTAACAGAACTGTACTATGTTCTCCGTAATATTCACTGTTACCCTTATCACTCTTGGGAAGATTTACAAAGCAAAAACTGCAAAGGGGTATTGGCAAAAGAAAAAAAGGGGTTCATGGAAGCAAACCTTACAGTATATTAGCAGATAAAAATCCTAACACATCTCTGTGGGCAGCCCCCAGGTTGTAGTGCCTTTGAGAATTTATGAACTGAGGGTCAGGTAGCTGCTTCTAGGATAGACATAATGTAAATCACCCCCACCCCATCCAACTGAGGTATGCTATGATAGCTCAGTGTCTCTAGTAAAATAAGCCTTGACATGCCCAGGAATAGGTTTGCCATAAGCAGAGCAGCAATAAGAAATACAATGTGCAAGCCATTTAGAGAGTGCCCATTAGCTCTTTCCCCCCACTTGCCCCTTGCCAACACAATGTGCAAGCCATTTAGAGAGTGCCCGTTAGCTGTCCCCCCTACTTGCCCCTTGCCAACACAATGTGCAAGCCATTTAGAGAGTGCCCGTTAGCTGTTTACCCCCTACTTGCCCTTTGTCAACACAAGGTGCAGGCCATTTAGAGAATGCCATTAACTGTTTCCCCCCTACTTGCCCCTTGCCAACACAATATGTAGGCGATTTAGAGAGTGCCCATTAGCTGTTTCCCCCCTACTTGCCCTTTGCCAAGAGCATGAATAAATGTTTCTCTGAACGTCTTAGCTTGTTGTAAGTAAAGTCTCAGCTGTCTATGTACATCCAGTGAATGAAGGGTTTTCTTTCTCTTACATTTTGGGTTAGGAAATTAAAAACGTAAATGAATAGCTTTATTCAGGGACAACTGTCAGAATTTTAGCCATTAAAGATGGATTGGTACTGAAGGACACCCTCTCCTGATGGAAGACTAAAAAGGTTCCTGTGCATCAAATCTTATAGTTTTGAAATCCTTTTATCTAGCAGGCATGATAGTCACCAAGAACAGCTTCTGGGATAAGAACTGCTGGGAGCAGAAGCAGCTGACTTTAATGGTACAAGGGTCAGAATGTAAAAGACATAGTTGAAATGCCATGGTGGTGCAATTCCCTTTATTACAGATGTACCCCCCTTTAAGAACAGTTTTACAGAAAGCTTAGTGTACAAAGTAAGACAAATGGGCAATAAGGCTGAGACAGCAGACGGATGAAACTTTAATGAAGCATAAGAAAGGCCAGTTTTGAAAAGATCTGACAGGAAAGCCAAGAGTGTTGCTACTTGTACAGTATATGGACCTTGGTTACTGGATAGGCAACAGAGGGAGAATCTTTTACACTCTGCTACGTATGACTTCCTTGTACTTGGTCTCCTAGCCCCCTCCCACCCCATCATAATGTTTTGCATGTTCTCAGAGGTAGCATGAAATCACCCAAACTGTCAGCATTAGAGTATCCATGCTTAGGTGCAAAAAGGAGCCTTTGTTTTGATTGAGAAGGACCACCACTGAGGCAACACTTTCAACTTCTCTTTTGCTATGCTGTGTGGGAGACAGACCGCATGTTGTCTTTGTCAAGAAGGCACTATAATATGGCCTTTGGCCTCTTTACATCGATTTTAGTAATACCCTGGGGATCAGGATTACAGGATGTATTACAAAAGGAAACAGACCTGCACATAGGTTCATAGGTAGGTACTAGGCTATTTGCCTGGAGGCATTTATAAGCCTAGCCAGAATGTGTTGGCTTTTGCCGCCCCCTTAGATTAGTTCCTGTGCCTCTGTCTACTGAAGTGATCCCCGGGGTAAACTTTCTGTTTCCCATCCACTCATCAAGATTTCTCTTGAAGAGTGTTAGTGAGGAGCTCTGCCTAATGTAGATTGGAATCTTGTTCCAAAGCATGGAAGTCTCTGGGACAGGCAGATGCATGCTTGCAGGCCCCTATTGCTGCTGTTCTGCAGTAGAACTTCTTCAGTTACTTGTTTAGAGGTGAAGCAAAAAGGTATATTTTTGGCATGCCCCACATCCTGATCAAATGTAGGAAGCCATTCCCATGCAACATCAACTCCTAAGGATCTATCTATGATTTACTCAGCCTGTTTGCCAAACCTTTTAGGGGGGATGTAGGCTGCTGTCAGAATCAATGCCTGCCCCTTAGGCTATTTTCCAAGCTCACATCTCGAGTCTGCACATTATGATATCGATGTAATGCATCACCATTATGTCATCTGTTGGGATTTGGAGAATCCCTTTTCTCCAAATCTGGCTGAAGGCTTTCAGCACCAAAATGATATCCATCATTTGCTATATATTTATGTGCTTCTTACTCATTGTTTGAAGCCAAGACCCTTGAACCTGAAGTGGGTCCACATGGGCTTCTCAGACAAGATAGGCGAAATCTGTTGTGAGGGTCATTGTGGGATAGGGTTGCTCTGAATGGCATTTCCAGGTTGTGTTGAAGCTGCCTGTTCACCATGAGTCTTGGTTTCCAGTGGGTGTGTGCTGATATCATCTGTTCCTGAAGAACCTATGTAACTACTTTATGTGCTAGTCATCACCATCAAGATGCAGGAAGCCAGGAAACCTAGCACTGCATGGAATGCTCTGGCTGATACTCAGGCCCAGTACATTGCAAATATACTAGCAGACTAACTGCAGAACAACTGGCTTAGTTCCAGGGATTCCAGACTCCCTTACACCTCCTAATATCATCATACCGAAAGTGTCTTTGAAACCAAAGATTTTACTTCTGTGGGGCCTGATCATTTACTGGATGCCTAATAAATAGATAAATAGTACTAAACATGCCCTCATGGAACACCTGCATTTGCCTCTGAAGTATGATGAACTGCAGTTGTGGTGTCCCTACATAAAGGCAGCCCTACCATGGACAATATAATCTATAGATCCATTATACTGGCTTATCTCATTTGTAAAGTGATGGAATGTATCATACCTGACCTCATAAACTATGGTATCAAAACTCATCATCTTAGACTAAAGTCAGTTTGTTTTTGTCAAAGGAAGTCTTGCCAACTCACTTTAGTTAGCTTCCTCAAGAAGATCACACATACTATAGATAGCATTCATTCTGTTCACACCCCCTATTTGCATCTAGTCAAAGCATTTGAAACAGTACCCCATGCTGACATTGTTAATAAGCTAAGTGCCTTAAAAGAAGATCCGTACATGATGAGGTAGACAGCAAGCTGGCTGAAAGATAAAACCCAAATAACTAAGGTGACAGGTGTCTTCTTGGAAAGCCTGAAAGTAACTAGTGGAATGCTCCCAAGCTCAGCACTGACATCCTTCCTTTCCAGCATCTATTTCACTGATCTCCGGACTGGAACTCAGGACCTTTGGTTGCTTAACTTTGTAGAAAACAGCAAATTGGGCATTAATGCCAAATCCCCCAATACCCATTATTACAGCAGGAACTAACTATTGTTAACAACTTGTTTATGGAAAAATGGCAAAAATTAAATGCAAAAGAAGTGCAGGACTGTCACATTTGGTAAAGGTTTCTCTCCCTCAATTTATAGTACAGTCAATACCGTGCTTCAAAATGATATTATAGGCAGAGATCATGGAAGTTGTGCTGATTTCCTTTCCTTTCACCATAACATGGCAACATCAGTCAGAAAATCCTTAAATTTAAAAGTAATGTCTAATGGCATATCATTCAGGTCAGAAAAAATTATCATCCCTCTGTACGCAGCTCTAAATAGATCAATTTCTGAGTACAATTCCCCTTGGGATGTACTTTTATAGACATATTAAACAATTAGAAAGGTCCCAGAGGTCCCTAACCAAGATGACTGTTGACCTAAAGTTCCTGTGCTACCAGAAAAGACTTAAAGCTCTATCCTTTTACGTCATTGAATGCTTTTATGTGGTGATCTAGATCACCAATTCCACAAAATTAGAGAAACTATCTTCCTTAATTTCTTCACAAGTCAAACAGCTTTATTAAAACCAGAACTAGAGGATTACATTTCCACCAGCACATAATTAAAGTGCACTGGAAAGACAAATTTAATACCCATCACCTAGCCAAACTCTCGGACAGACTTCTGCTGTAAGTTACAAATAAAAAAAAACACCATATCATCTTTCAAATTAAACCTGGATGATTGGATGGATACACAAACATTTATTCCAGAACTGACCTGCTTTATTTTTCATGAAAAGGGGGATATATAGCATGAGGGTGGATATTAGGATAAATGGTCCTGTGACTCAGTTGCCTTGAATTTGCTATGATCCTGTAATTTTATATCACCTCCTGATCTGGCAAATTCTGTAGGATTGGGGTCAGGGAGATAACCCTGTCCTCTTGTAGGAAGACTGTCTGTAGATCTGTGTTAAAAATGCTTCCAAGAAAATAAGTTGTTTGTGAGGGTGAAATTTTACTTCTTCAACTTTGTGGAGAGGCGTAGCTCCTGAAGAAATTCACTGTGAAGCCCGAACTTCTGTATCACCCTCCAGAGAATCTACTTGAATGAGACATTCATTCAAATAAAGATAAAAATGAATGCCCTTTGTCCTGCAGATGTTTACTACTAGCGACGCATTTGGTAAACACTCTTGGGTGTAGTAAACATGTAGAAGGGCCAGATGTTTACTACTAGCGACGCATTTGGTAAAGACTCTTGGGTGTAGTAAACATGTAGAAGGGCAAGAAAGCAAATTGGTAAGTACAACACACTAGAAACCAAAGACATTTCTATGGTTATTTATTTATTTATTTGTTTATTTGTTTGGATTTGTTTACAAGAGAAGTCCAACTTGGTAAATCGTCTTATTTTTAATTATTTAGTTATTTGCATTTGTGTACTGGTGAAGTCAAACTGGGGAAGATAAAAAACTCTCTGGAGGTCAGGGAAGAATAGCTTAAGAAAAATTACAAACATGCAAGTATATTGAATTGAAAAGTGCATCAAAATATCATTGTACAATTCACAAAGAATTAAAACTTTTTTTATTCAAGACCCTGAGAAGTGTGAGATACAAGATTTCCATCCATCAAAAGGGAATTTTTATTTAAATTCTATTTAAATATTTTAAGAAGCAGTTATTGTGACCTGTGTAGTGATACTTTTTTGTACCTGTGATGGCTTCTCTACTCCGGGACAGTAATCAAGAACCTCAGTCCTCACCACTGACACCAGTGAGACACAGTCATTAAAAGCAGGAAAGAATTTATACAGTATTTTCAGATACAGCTCTCTACATCAAGCACAATTTCCCCTAACAGCACTCAGGGAACATGCTCCAGACCTGGAGCTGGACTCCCTGTCTCTCTAGATCCCAAACAAGACTCAATTTGGAGCACTGTGGCCCAGTTTCAAATAACTAACACACCCACACCTGGGTATTTGATTTTACACAAGCACACACACACACACACACGGACACACACACACACACACACACACACACACACACACACACACACACACACACACACACACACACACACACACACACACACACACACAACACACACACACACACACTCTCCTGGGAAAGGCTGGTACAGATTAACTAGCTGTATCCCTTCTGCCCAGATAATAAGGTAACCATGCTGCCACCAGTCAACTACTCTCAGGCTCTTAGGTTCATAGGTTCATACTAGGCTATTTGTCCTAGGGCATTTATAAGCCTAGCCAGAGTGTGTTTGGCTTTCACCACCCATTTTAAATTAATTTTGCTATGCCCTTTTTCGAGGTTAGTATACTGTGCCTCTGTCTAAAAGTGACACAGAAGTGATACCCGGGGTAAACCTACTATCTCCCATCCACGCATTAAGATTCCTCTTGAAGAGAGTCAATGAGGGACTCTGCCTAACCTGGACTGGGATTTTATTCCAGAGTGAAGGGAGCCTCTGGGTTATGAATCTGTCGCTCCAGCATGTCCTATTTATTTCAGTGCTGAGGTTCAAGTCTCTCGAGCACGTAGCTCGATGGAATTTGGATTTTCTGAGGTGCAGCATGTCCATTAATTCTGGGTTGGACATGGCTTTATACGTCAGGCACAGATCGCCTCTTTGCAGGTGATATGCCACTGAGTAGAGCTGGAGTTTCTTTAACCGGGCAGCGTATGGCATCTGTTTGAGCCCTTTGATCCTCTTGCTGAGGTACTTTTGGGATCTGTTCAGTTGCTGCAGGTGTCAGGTAAGGTACTTCCCAAAAGGGCATTGTACTCAATTATGGGCCTGATGAGGGATGAATAAAGAGGCACGATGACCTCCCTGATCTAGATGTGAATCCCTTCATGATTAGGTGGGCTATATAAAATGTTTTTCTAACCACTTTGGCCATGTGGTTGTCAAATGAGAGATTGCTATCAACTTGGGTCCCCAGGTCCCTAATTACTTCTTCCGTACTTAATGGATTACCACCTATGTGGTAATTTGTGGGCACTTTGTTTTTGCCAAAGGGGATGACTATACACTTCTTGGCATTTAGCTTGAGGCCATGGCTCTGGCACCAGTTGTCTGTTTCTATGAGGCCCTTTTGGAGGATGCTTGTGTCGGCTGGAGAGTCGATTATAGCGCCAGTTTGCAGTCATCTGCGAACTTGGTCAGCCACAGTCCTTCCATGTTGGCCTGTACCTCCGAGAAATATATACTGAACAGGAGAGGTACCAGGACTGAGCCTTGTGGGATGCCACTTGTAACTGATTTGGAGTCTGACATGGCTCCAGCAATTCTAACCATGTGGGTTCTGTCCTTGAGCCAGTTTGTAACCAATCTAGTGACATAGGGGTTTACATTTAAGCTGGTGAGCTTATCTATAATGCCCGAGTGGGGTATTGTATCGAAGGCTTTTGTGAGGTCCAGGTAGGCTGTGTGGACCACCTTCCCCTCGTCAATGGCCTTGGTAACTGTTTCAAAGAAATCGACCAGGTTTAAGAGGCAGGATCTGCCCTTAACAAAGCCAAACTGGGTAGGATCCAGTGTCTGTAGGTCCCCAATATCTTTTTTTTTATGAGGTCCATGATGATCCTTTCCACAGCTTTGCAGACCAAGCTAGTCAGGCTTATGGGGCGATAGTTTCCAGGATCCGTTGAGGCACCACCTTTGTGGAGAGGGACCACTGTTGCTGTACGCCACTCTTTGGGTACATATCCTGTGGTAAGGCTGAGATTGAACAGTAGTTTTATGTTTGGGTTTAGCTCTTCTTGGAGTTCATGTAGGACGCAGCCCGGGACACCGTCTGGTCCCATTGATGCTTTTTTTTTGCTTTGGAGAGGGCGGCTCTTACCTGAGCATCTGAGATGTCAGGGGCAGCACTCTGCTGGGATAGATATTTGCCCTTTGGTGGAGGGGGAGTTTGCACTGAACCTGTTAGCTAAGATGTTGGCAATGTCTGTGGGTTCGTGTATTTTTGTCATTTTGGACTAATTCTGAGCATATCTGGGAATTCCCACCCAGGTTCCTAACATAACTAAAGAAAGCCTTGTGATTATCCTTAGTGTCCTGTGCAATTTTTCTCTGAAGCTGGCCTTAGACGATTTTATGAGTGCCCATAGTTTTTGCTAACACTGATCAGAGATGCCTTCCCTTTTGGGATTTTGCTCTATCATGTAGTACCTTCCTCCTTCTATTGTATAGTTTGTTTATGGCTGGGGTCCACTAGACAGGACATCTAGCTTTGGAAGATTGGGTCTTGGTTTTATCTGGGATTGCATTATCCATGCATTCCTGAAGGTGTTCATAGAATGCGTTTATAAAGGATTCTGCGGTCTGGGCCGTATTTTCCACAGGCCCAGGGGCTTTGAAGGATTCCACCTTGGTTTTGAGGAGTGTGAAATTTGCTTTAGAGAAGTTTTTCACTGTGGTTTTCTGGGCAAGGGGTGGGGTCAGAATGTGAATATCCAGTGAGATTAGTTTATGGTCTGATCTTACCAGTGAGGGATACACTTCTGGTCTGGAGCATAGAGTCCCCATGTTGGTGATGATCAGGTCCAGTATCTTTTCCCCTCTTGTGGGAGGGGTAACAATTTGTTCCATAGCGTTTGAGTTTATAAATTCTAGGAACCTTTGAGCTAGGGTGTTGGAGCTAGAGTAATGCTCCCAGTCTATGTTTGGGTAGTTGAAGTCGCCCAATATAATGGTGTTTGGAGAGACCTTCATATTTTCCAGTGTTCTCAGGAAGGCTGAGTGGGGTTCCTGGGTTTGGGAGGGTGGTCTGTAGCAGGCTATAAACTGGAAGGCAGTTTTACCCACTGTTAGTTGCACATGGATAGTCTCTGATGCTTCGTGCTGTGCCACCAACCTGGAGGTGTGGGTATCTTTGACGAATATTGATACTCCCCCTCCTTTTCTGGTTCTGTCCAAGTTTTGGGGCTGAAAAGCATGGTATGAGGTATAACCTGGCAGTGCTGGGGTGCTCTTGGGAGCCTTGAACCAGGTTTCTGTTGCTGCACAGATATCGATGTTCTCCATGCTAAGGAGAGTTTCGAGTGCATGCATCTTGAGGTTTAGACTTCTGGCATTGAGTAGCATTACTTTTAGTTTCTTATCCCTTGTGATACCTATGGAGGTGAGTTTGTCTTTTGAGCCTTGCCTAGAAAAGGCACTATGGGGGTAGCAAGAGCATTTGCCAATATCCAAAAGCCCAGGTACAAGCCGTCCCTAGCGAAGCATCGTCGCTTGTCGAGCATGTCATCCCAGGCTGACAGGCATTGGATCCCCTTTGAATGACACCAATACTCAAGCCAATTGTTGAAATTGATCATCTTGTCTTCATATTGTGGCATCATTCTTGGTGAGGGTAAGATGCTACTCAAGGTCAGGGTCATACCGGCCTGGGCCACATGCTCAGAGAGCTCCTCTATGTCTCTTTTCATGTAGTCCAGGGAGGTACATCTCAGGTCATTCACACCAGCATGGACAATGATGGAATCATATTTGTACTTGCCTTGCAGTGACCTGAGTGCTTGCGTTATGTAGCAGATCCTAGAGCCTGACAGGCAGCTCACCGTGACCTTCTCCTTGTTCAGCCTGGTTAGCGGGACGTCAGTGTGCCTGATGATAGAGTCACCTATTACAAGTGTATCAGGTGTGTTTTTTAGCCTTAAGGGCTGTGGCTGTTCAGCACACTGGCTTTGTGAGCTATGTGTTGCATGTGTTTTGTTTTGGGGTAGCGGTTGCTTGGGTGTCTGCTTTGGAGGTCTCTGCTGCTTAGGCAGATTTTTATTTAGAGCCTCCGAGTATGTTTTTGTGTGTTTATGGGTTTGGTTTGCTGTCGTGGTAGGTCTATGTGAGACTAGAATTGTAGTGAGTGTGATTTCCTTCTCCTCCTGACAGTTTTCGCCAGTACTGAGTTGAGAGAGCTTAGCCTCCAGTTTGGCTATATGGTTGCATCTCTCACATGTGTTGGAATTTGTTGGGAGGAGGAGAGGGTTGTCTGTGTACATGAGGCGGTTGTAACATTGCCTCAAGATTCCCAGATTCAACAGCTGGACCGGAGAGGAGATTGACAACTGACCTTTGGACATGCTAGAATAGTATTGGGAATTCCTTTATAATTGAAAAAAAGGGCCAATGGGGAACAAGGTACTCAAGGGGAATTTGTGAGGGTGTAGTGCTTTTAATTTTTTAGTGCTGACTTATATAATTGATTTAGTGAGCAAGTGCCAGGTAACTTAAATGCAATGTGTTACAGGTAACTTAAATGCAAAAATGACAAACGGTAACTTTCTTTCAAGTGAAACAAGGAATTAAGTACAGTAAGCAATGCAGATGTCACTAGGGATCCACAGAAGTGCTGAAAAGCTGAGTTTTAGGTGGAATTAGCATTTCAGGGAAATAACAAGCAAACAAGCATACAAACAAAGCTAGATTCAGAAGGCATGGATCTAGTCTATGCTACAGCAAACAAGGTATACCAATTTCAGTAAGAAACAGTTCAAATATGCAGGCACTATAAGCCTTTAACCAGAAATTCCCAGCTCAGAAGGGCAGAGTCCAGCCTCTCCTCCCACAAGAGTGCAGACCACGAACCTTCTTAATGTAAAATAACTGGCCTGGCCATTTAAAATAACTGGCCTGAAGCCCAAGTGCTTAAACCAGAACTAATACACTTTTAGAATAACAGACACTGAGCCCTCAATCAGCAGTTTCCAACTTAGAAGGGTATAAGCTACCTGTCCTGCCACCACAGTGCAGGCGACAAACATTCCTAATGTAAAACAACTGGTCTGAGCCCTTAATCCAATAGACTTAGAATGATAGCTACACTTTAATCAAGTTACTACCAAGCAGTAATAAATACAATTGAATACTTTAAAGAATGCCTGGATTAGTGCTCAAGTTATACAGACAAAATTAGATTCAGCAGGCCTGGATCTAGTCTATGCTACAGCAAACAAGGTGTACCAATTTAGTAAGAAACAGTTCAAATATGCATGCACTATAAGCCTTTAACCAGAAATTCCCAGCTCAGAAGGGCATAGTCCAGCCTCTCCTCCCACAAGAGTGTAGACCACGAACCTTCTTAATGTAGAGTATCCAATTATACTGTGTAAAATTAATACTAATACTAATATAAATGGCAGAGTGCAACCAAAGCAGCAAGGCGTTTTGGAGTGGCCACAGCATCACTGAAATTAGAACAAGTAGTCTCAAGATGTTAAAAGTATTCTCTAAAAGACTAGACATAATAAAAGGTATAAAAATATTTAATCATAAATAATAAAATAGAAAATATAAGAATACTAAATATCGAACTACAATAAACACCAGAGTTTCAGCACAGGAGAAATAAAAATAACACAGTTGGACAGATTCAAACTGATGCAGAAAAACAATACTTAACTAATCTCACTGTATTTTCTGACAGTCTGCAGAATAACTGTTCCCTAGCTAACTTAATTAATACTGCAAGGCAAGATAGGATGCAGAGGTGCTTGCTTCCATGAGGCAAGGTGATGAGCTTCTAACTAACTGAACTGTGCATGATAACTGACATAGATCTTTATATCAGGTTCCAAAGAAAACAAAACAAAACAAACTGCTGTGAGAGTTCCATCCTCTCAGTGCTGGTTATAGAATGACATCACATTTGATCACCTGACTCTGATACAATACACACTCAGAGCTTTGCCAAGATCTGTTACAGTATCTGAAAGCTATGGTACAATTTCAAAAACTTCTACTATTCCCTTCCAGAATTATTTCTTTAAACATAAACAATTAATCAGTTATAATAACACTGTTTGATACACACAAGCATCTGTGCAAGTCACTGTTACAGTCAAACAACACAAAATCATCCACAAAACTCCAGCCAACCATGCTGGCACATGCCACACATGAGCTGCCCCACTTTTCCTGGCACAGATGGCAACACCCCACATCATCACATGACCTCTCTGCTTTTTATTCACTTATCTGTTTGCATTTTTTAGTTTGTTCTGGGACCTTAGTCTTGTAGCTTCATTTGTAATTGTGTGAAGATTGTGTATTACTGCAAGATTTTAGTAATGTTTATACATCATACTAAAACTGCATGTAAAATATAGCTTTTTGTATTTGGAACCTAGTCTGACAATCATCTAGCTTCTGCCTCAGTTATGGCAGGACTGTGATCTGCTGTCAGATTTGAGCCTCAATTAATTATTTGTTACTGGTATATTTCTGCATGGTCTGGGGCCTTCATCTGTGGTAGCTTTGTAGTAGTTACAGGACTGAATTCTGCTCCAGGGGTTGTGTTTTAGTACTTTTTATAGCTGTATATACCTGATGAAAATTGTACTCCAGTAATGTGGTGCCTTAACCTGTTTTGGATTTGATGTAATTACAATATTGCAAATTCTGCTCCAGGATTTGTGCTTCAGTACTTTTCACAGCTGTATATACCAGATTGAAGTTGAATTACCGTGCCTTTCTGTTTACCTTGCTACTGTTTTTCCCTGTTCTTTGAATCTGCCCCACTCCCACAGAGGCATTAAGCTAAAAGTTTCTGCAATTTACAGGACTTGAGCTCCAGTTTGAGTTTTTACCCAACCCTCCTACCTTTTTCCTATTATGGTTTTAAATGGCTGTGTCTCTGGCTTCCACCTCTTATTGTAATCTGACTTCCCAAATCTCTCCCTCCCCTCTTTCACTGCTGTTGTCTGTTGTGTAACTTGTTTAAGTACTTTCCTACCCACTGTTTTTCATATATCCATAATACAAAATGCTCATCCAGCAAACCAGTATCGCACTCGAGTAAACCTCCCTTACTACAAAATGTCTCCTGCTCATTTTCCCAGCTCATCTGATTGCCCCCTCCCCAGTCACACTCTGAGAGGATCCTGACTTAATCCTGCTCCATCCTTGGCAGATAACGTGTTTATTTTATTGTTTTGCCCTTCAGCTACCTGTTTAGAATACTACTGCTTTATTTTTGCTTTATTTGTTGATTTTGCCTTTAAATCATTCTAAAGGTCCTTAATACTTGAAACTGCCTTGTCAAAGTAGTTTAAGTTTTGTTGTAGTAATACACTTGCAGGCAGTGTTTCTTGGTGTTGTTACAGGTTAGCAGTGCCCTGTACAGTCACAATTGCCCATAAAGTAAATGGTGACTATAAAACTTCCCATAGAACGGAAAACTGTAACTTATTGTGGCTAAAACAAACACGTGTGGAACAAGCTTAGAGCAGCTAATTTGCACATTAAGTAGCACTACTATCAAATCCAGCGACCACCCAAGTAGACCTCTGTATAACCCAGTCCATGAACTACAGTAGCCCAACCAAATATGGATCCAGACAACATGGACAAGCAGTTTCCAAATGTCTCCATAGCCAGCCTGGTACATATGGCCATCCTGAGACAATGTAGCAATTGTCTATGGGCATCCTGAGACAATGTAGCAATTGTCTCACGTTCACGGATAACCAATTAATTCTTAAAAAACAAACACAGTATGTGAGAGAGGAACATACACAATTTCACTGGAGGTAAAAGCCTCTCATATAAACAAGGATGTCAAGAACACACACACTACATCCATCACACATAGACCAATAAAAAACAACCCTTCCAAACCTGTAAGACCTCCTAATCCTATAAATGAGAATGCCTATCTTTAGCAACCTTTAAAGCACTCACTAAAAAGCAACACCAAACGCCAACACATATTCTTATACCCAGTGGAGCCCTAAGAGGATGCCTATAAGGCAGGCCAATGCATTATGCATATAATTGTATGACACACAAATGCTCCACTCACAGACTGAGCAAGGAAAAGATAATAGTGACTTGCTTATCTGGAGCCAGGATCTGCCCAGTTATACATGCACCCAAGTCACTGCACCACAGGTACCAGTAATTTTTAGTCTCTTTGTATCGACCCACTGTGCATACTTAGCCGAAGATGGGATATTAATTTGACACATGACATATCCCTTTGTAGAATGTGGATAGTTGGGATGTGAGATGACATTTTATTTTGACAAGAGTTTAGATATATATCTCCAGATAGTTAAAGTAGGTACCTAACTCATCCTAGATGTGGCTTTCTTTGAGTCTCTCGTATTTTCAGATAATCATAATAGTGTGATGCTCTTTAAGTAAAAGCTGATATGCCGAAAACGAAGTTCTGGAGCCAAAACCAAACCCGCAATAACTAGAAAAACTGTTTAATTAGCGCTTTCGGAAAGCTTAGTATCTTTCCTTCTTCAGACATAAGCCATACTTTTAAAAACCTCTTATATAAACTATTACATACATCATGTGATCCACTTAGTCGCCTATCCAAATTTAAAAAGACAAAACACTTTTAAATCATTCATAACACAAATGCACTCATAATAGAAACCTAAAACACTAAAATAGAAAAAATAGCCCTTACTGAAACCCCATAAATATTTAGCTTAAATATAAACCACTGGATATGTGCTTTATAACTAAATTCTAGTATTATTTAGTACTTAAAAATGTATATAAATACATACATTTTTATATATAATATTGAAACTTAAAAGATATAAACAATATCCAATAATGGAAATCATTACGTTTTCAGTGCTAAATGTTTTAAAACACAAAGAATGGATATATATTCATTAAGCCAGGGAAAAAATATGCAGCAGTTCTTATCTGCCAAAACAATTCTTCCTCTTCTAAGCATATTGACCATGGTCCTACTCTAAAATCATCATTAACATGTTTCAGAACTGTAAACTTGAAAGTATGGTCTGGGTTCTCGGAGATGTGGCAAGCTAGAGAGTTAGTAGAATCATTTCTAGAGATGGCATAAATATGCTCGTAAATGCGTTGCTTTAGTTTACGCTCGGTCTTGCCAATATAAAAGGCTGAACATTTTGAGCAGTTAGCAACATAAACAACTGATTTAGTCTCACAATTAAAACTACCTATAATATTGTAACTTCTATTGTTAATAAGAATTGTATTACCCTCATTAACAAACTTACATTGGCGACAGGCCCCGCATATATCCATCCCTAACCTTCTTTTACTCATATTCGACCTACCAGCTTCTAATAATGTTTTTAAATTAACACCTCTCCTATATGTTATTTTAGGTTTTATACCAAAACGATTACGCAAATGTTTGTCCTCCAGTATTAATGCCCAATTTTTATACAAAATATTCCTAATAAATAAATGGTCAGCACTAAATGTACATAGAAACCTAGTGTTATAAGCAGAAAAATGTGCTTCTAATGTATATTAGCAGGCAAATCTTCGGACATAGTTATTTGAGTCACATACTGACCGCTTAAAATTGGTCTGAAGTGCCCAGTACTACGCTTATGGACAACTTCTGACTTAACTTCAGCAATCAGAGTAATAGGGTAACCTCTGTTACTGAACATGGTACTCAAGTTGTTACATTCTTCGATGAAATCATGTTCATCAGTTGTCATCCTAGCTGCCCTTACCATCTGGGCCTTCACTACGGCTTTTTTCTGATGGTAAGGATGACAGCTAGTGTAATGCAGAAAAGCATTTGAATATGTTGGTTTCCTGAATATAGCACTTCTAAATCTAGATTTTAGCTTGTCTTTATGTAACATGATGTCCAGAAAACTAATATTTGTATCTTGGACTTCATAAGTGAATTCCAAGAAATGTGTTAATTGACCGTATAAAGGTCCCTTACATTAATAGTAAGGAAAATATAGGCAGGATTGAAAGGGATATTGTTAACGTTGTTAAGGAAACCCCATGAATCCTTACATATTTGTGGTTCCTGTTCAATGAAAGGCTTAAGGACACTATCAATGTATTTTGCACAAGCACTCATAATCGAACCCCTACCATCAACTATAGGTCTAAAAGGGGGGTCACGTATTGACTTATGAATTTTAGGTGTGCCAAAAAATACTGATAGTCTAGGGGCAGTGATATTCAAATACCTATATAAGTCAATGTCAATAAACCTTTCAAGAAAAAGGTCCTCTAAGGTGCCTCTAATTTTACGGTATGCAGTATTCACTTCATTAATACTAACCTGTTGATACGGTCCAGTACTAAGATGTGCTGCCATCTTGTTTACATATATATACTGGTCCATAAATATCAGTCCACCCCCTTTATTGGGTTTCATCACCCTAATATTACATTCATGCAAAACTTTAATTAATTCACGTTGATGTAGAGTGATGTTAAAACTATTATCACTATTATTAGGCTTTTTCATAGCTAGAGCTCTCAAATCTAGCTCGCAAGCTTTCTCAAAAGCTCGTAAAGTATCCACTAATGGTGGATTAAATAAACTAGCTAACCTAAAAGGGTTGGTGAGTGACGATCCCTCACCTAACAAAATTTTTAGATTAAGCTTGCGTACAAATAATTTTAAATCAATAATAGTCTTAACTAAGTCTAAATGCGTATCTGGAACGAAAGAAAGATCTTTGGAAAAGAAGTTAACCATGTCCTGGTCAATAACAAAGGAAGTATAATTATAAATCTTAAAGTCCCCTTCCGTACTATTTTTAACTTTTTTAAACTCTAATTTATCAAATGCTGTGGAGGCGAACGCTGACGGCAACCTTACAGCCCTCATCCAAGCTTTAATGGGTCGTGTTGAGAATTTGACCCAACGCTTTGAGCGATTTGATAACAACATTAATGGATTAAGCTCAGGGAATGTTATGGATTCTAATAACAGTACATTTACTGATGGACAAAATCAGAACAGGGTTGTTGTTCAACAACCCGCTGTGTCTGTGCATCGATTGGATAATAGCACTAACAACAGCATGGGCGAGACTTCTTCTACTACCTTGAGTATTCCAGCTGGCCAAAGGACTGCTTTATCTCAAAGAAGAACTTCACCTCATGGTAATGATATATTAAACATCGATAACGAGACTGTTCCTTCTATATCCAATTTTTTGAATAGTAAAAATTATTTTCAACCTGATGGTATTGAAGGGGGTGAGGCACAACATGAAGAAACTGTTACTAACAACATTACTTTCATTATTGGAGAATTTGACTACAAACTGTATAGATGTAAGAAATTTCAGTTAGAAATTGCCTAGCTGGAAGAATGCCTGGCTAAGAAAATAATCCCTAAAGGACTAAGGCAATGGCGGTTCCCGATGGGCTTAGCTGAAGGTTCTAATTTTCACCGCCAGCTTCTTTTACTGTTTGATAAACAAGGATTCGAATTTATGAACATGCTCATCGGCCACTATAAACAACAAGTGGACGATTTGAAACATGAACTTGAAGTACTGGAGCATGCTATTAAAAGTAATCATGACTTTTTTAGGTATAAATACGATTACATTTGTATTTTTACCAGCATTGATGCAACCATGATTAAACTTTCTAATAATAAGAAAAAAAGATAAGTAAGGATGTGCAACAATATACGAGTAACAGGGCATATCCTCGTCCACCCCCCATTGCACAATCACTTCTTGGGTCAAATACATCGCCCCAGATTGACAACTTGAGAGATGATGTCACGAACGAAGACCAACTGAACCAGTCCAGTGAACTCATTGGTGAAGTTCACGAGAATAATGCCCACCAAACCCAATCTAATGATAGATCTGCCAGTGATCATGATTGTGCTGGGCACAGTAATAACAATAATGATAATAGGAAACAACAAAACAACAATAACAACAGAGACAATTCATCTGGCATATATAATAAACAGGGTTTTGGGCAAGGGCAGAATGGCCAACAAAGGAACTTGAGGTCAAACAAGAATCAACCCAACACGAGGAACAGGCAGAATCAGAGGAGGAGATGATCCAACATCTAAATAGCCCCACTATTATTTATAGTACAGAAGGGGACTTTAAGATTTATAATTATACTTCCTTTGTTATTGACCAGGACATGGTTAACTTCTTTTCCAAAGGTCTTTTTTTCGTTCCAGATACGCATTTAGACTTAGTTAAGACCATTATTGATTTAAAATTATTTGTACGCAAGCTTAATCTAAAAATTTTGTTAGGTGAGGGATCATCACTCACCAAATCTTTTAGGTTAGCTAGTTTATTTAATCCACCATTAGTGGATACTTTACGAGCTTTTGAGAAAGCTTGTTTGCTACATTTGAGAGCTCTAGCTATGAAAAAGCCTAATAATAGTGA
Source organism: Protopterus annectens (assembly GCF_019279795.1). Classification (NCBI taxonomy): domain Eukaryota; kingdom Metazoa; phylum Chordata; order Ceratodontiformes; family Protopteridae; genus Protopterus; species Protopterus annectens. The sequence goes on from NC_056742.1 coordinate 387,996,739, forward strand.
TAATAGTTTTAACATCACTCTACATCAATGTGGATTAATTAAAGTTTTGCATGAATGTAATATTAGGGTGATGAAACCCGATAAAGGGGGTGGACTGATATTTATGGACCAGCATATATATATATAAACAAGATGGCAGCACATCTTAGTACTGGACCGTATCAACAGGTTAGTATTAATGAAGTGAATACTGCATACTGTAAAATTAGAGGCACCTTAGAGGACCTTTTTCTTGAAAGGTTTATTGACATTGACTTATATAGGTATTTGAATATCACTGCCCCTAGACTATCAGTATTTTTTGGCACACCTAAAATTCATAAGTCAATACGTGACCCCCCCTTTTAGACCTATAGTTGATGGTAGGGGTTCGATTATGAGTGCTTGTGCAAAATACATTGATAGTGTCCTTAAGCCTTTCATTGAACAGGAACCACAAATATGTAAGGATTCATGGGGTTTCCTTAACAACATTAACAATATTCCTTTCAATCCTGCCTATATTTTCCTTACTGTTGATGTAAGGGACCTTTATACGGTCATTCCACAAAAACTGGGATTGGAATGGATTAGGGAGTTTTTAACAGTTAGGAAAGTTAGTGATAACATAATTTACCTGGCTGAGACCCTATTAGAGTTGGTCCTTACCTATAATTTTATTGGGTTCAGTGGTAACATCTATGCACAAACTTCCGGGGTTGCTATGGGTTCCCCATGTGGGGGCACTTTTGCTAATTGCATCATGGCTCATTGGAAAGATACTTTATTGTTTAAGGAACCTTTGTTTAAAAGTCATGTTGCCTGGTATACGAAGTACCAGGACGACATGTTTTTATTATGGAGAGGATCTCCCGAGGTTATTGCATCATTTATTTCGAGAATTTCTCAATTAACACATTTCTTGGAATTCACTTATGAAGTCCAAGATACAAATATTAGTTTTCTGGACATCATGTTACATAAAGACAAGCTAAAATCTAGATTTAGAAGTGCTATATTCAGGAAACCAACATATTCAAATGCTTTTCTACATTACACTAGCTGTCATCCTTACCATCAGAAAAAAGCCGTAGTGAAGGGCCAGATGGTAAGGGCAGCTAGGATGACAACTGACGAACATGATTTCATCGAAGAATGTAACAACTTGAGTACCATGTTCAGTAACAGAGGTTACCCTATTACTCTGATTGCTGAAGTTAAGTCAGAAGTTGTCCATAAGCATAGTACTGGGGACTTCAGACCAATTTTAAGCGGTCAGTATGTGACTCAAATAACTATGTCCGAAGATTTGCCTGTTAATACATTAGAAGCACATTCTTCTGCTTTTAACACTAGGTTTCTATGTACATTTAGTGTTGACCATTTATTTATTAGGAATATTTTGTATAAAAATTGGGCATTAATACTGGAGGACAAACATTTGCGTAATCATTTTGGTATAAAACCTAAAATAACATATAGGATAGGTGTTAATTTAAAAACATTATTAGAAGCTGGTAGGTCGAATATGAATAAAAGAAGGCTAGGGATAGGTAAATGCAGGGCCTGTCGCCAATGTAAGTTTGTTAATGAGGGTAATACAATTCTTATTAACAATAGAAGTTACAATATTATAGGTAGTTTTAATTGTGAGACTAAATCAGTTGTTTATGTTGCTAACTGCTCAAAATGTTCAGCCTTTTATATTGGTAAGACCGAGTGTAAACTAAAGCAACGCATTTACGAGCATATTTATGCCATCTCTAGAAATGATTCTACTAACTCTCTAGCTTGCCACATCTCAGAGAACCCAGACCATACTTTCAAGTTTACAGTTCTGAAACATGTTAATGATGATTTTAGAGTAGGACCATGGCATATGCTTAGAAGTGGAAGAATTGTTTTGGCAGATAAGAACTGCTGCATATTTTTTCCCTGGGCTTAATGAATATATATCCATTCTTTGTGTTTTAAAACATCTAGCACTGAAAAGGTAATGATTTCCATTATTGGATATTGTTTATATCTTTTAAGTTTCGATATTATATATAAAAACTGATGTATTTATATACATTTTTAAGTACTAAATAATACTAGAATTTAGTTATAAAGCACATATCCAGTGGTTTATATTTAAGCTAAATATTTATGGGGTTTCAGTAAGGGCTATTTTTTCTATTTTAATGTTTTAGGTTTCTATTATGAGTGCATTTGTGTTATGAATGATTTAAAAGTGTTTTGTCTTTTTAAATTTGGATAGGCGACTAAGTGGATCACATGATGTATGTAATAGTTTATATAAGAGGTCTTTAAAAGTATGGCTTATGTCTGAAGAAGGAAAGATACTAAGCTTTCCGAAAGCACTAATTAAACTGTTTTTCTAGTTATTGCGGGTTTGGTTTTGGCTCCAGAGCTTCACTTTTCTGTTTTTAATAGTTTGTCCGCTTTTTTAGTAAAAGCTGATATGCCCATTTATTTCAACATGGTGAATAGTTACAAGAGGTGGTATTAGATACATGACATCAATCTCAGTACTATATGAGCTAAGGTAGGGGATGTAACAGATGCCTTTAATTAAAAAGGGAATTAGTCAAGCAACTAAAACATCTTTTAATATGTGTAACATGAGACAGGATAAAGCAACTGAGATAATAGTACACAATGAATTTGGTGAGATGATAGGGTAAGACAGATATAAGATTTAAAAAAATTGTGGTGTAGTACAACCGGGTAAATGAAATGCTATAAAGAGAAAGTAAACTGTATCAAAACAAATATAAATAATAGTATAAAGAAAAAATTGTGACACCATCTCTATTGCAAAGAGAGTGGGTTTGCTGGACCTCATGCAGTTTAATTATTTACTAATATAGTATTCTTAGTGGCCACACACTTTTATATGCATTTTGCCTCCCTACCTGCTGACTGTTAGTTTTTCACCAGTGAGTAGTAACCTATTCATTCTTCTCTCAATTACACTGTGGTCACTGACTAAGGACAAACACAGATGGAGTGACCTATCATCCAGGCAGGCATGGAATCTGTCTGTTGTGGCTGCCAGTGGACCATCAAACTTCTTGTACCCAAACTCCACTTCCCAAGTCATCTGGCCTAACAATCAAAAGTATCCAAGTATTACTTGCTACCCAGACTAGGGATCCCACATTACTTGCTACCTCAAACAATGTATCTACCACCAAGCATTACAGCTGGGTTTGAAAATGGACCACTGTAATTGCAAGCCTGTTAATGAGGGTTAATGACTCTGCAGGAAGCTGCACATGCATTCTGTTGCTAATGCAGCTAAGACCTATAACCGAAGAAATTACCACATCCCTTGAAATCAACACATCCAAGCCTAGTCAGCTTAAGATATTTAAATGCAATACGTAACACTTAAGCTGTTTATGTAAATGACAACTCCTGACAATGGTTATATTAACAATGCTATTCAACAGTGACACTTTAACAACCTTGTTAGAGCTCTTCTTTTCAATATTGCATGTGCAGAATGATATTTATGGACCAGGTAGAGGGTCTTTAAAATAGTAAAACTACAAAATAGTTTCATTGTAATGACTAAACCTGATGCAGACATATGTAAATTTCAACAAACAAATGAATAAAAGATGGTACATCCTTAAATGTGAATTTTGTCACCTTACCGCCAGATGTAGGTCGTAGAAAACTGTCATGGGATCTGCAGGAGTCGATGATTTCCTGGAAGGACTGTGGGCAGTCCGGTAGCAGAGGCTCCTGATACTGCTTGTTTACAACTACATCTATGACCTCCTGATTGGTACGATCTGTGATAAACATAAAACTTAAGGTGATTTTGGTACCCACTTGCCAAACACATTAAAATATCACAGACATATCTTCCTGGAATACCCCAAACTCTACAATGATATTATAATGTAACAATAACTTTGCTGGATGTTTTTTACAGGCAGACTTTCGACTTGTGGTCACAGATTTACCTTACTAGAGCACTTTTGTTTTTTTTTTTTTGCAGAAGCCTGCATTGTATATAGGAACCATTTTTTGACATATCACAGACATTAAATATAGTGCAGCCTAAAGAAGAAACCACATAACTTATTATGTATGGCAGTTAGCAGTTAATGAATTGCTTTCCTCAGTCCAGGGTACAGGGTTTGATTCCTTCCACCTCATTTGTCTACTGCATAACTCTATTTATGTCACTTAATCAGCCAGTACTCCCAAGTCTCCCCTGGGCTTGCCCGGTCAACAGATGGGTAAAATGTGTCCCTGACACCCGTATGGACTTGGTTAAAACACTTGTGGACCTTAAGTTATATGTTCGCAAATTAAACCTATTGGCTGTTTTAGGTAAAAATTCTTCCCTCATTAGACCATTTAGAATAGCTAGTTTATTTAACCCGCCATTAATAGGGAACCTTAAAACTTTTGAAAAATCCTGTGAACTGGATTTAAGGTTCTTGGCTGTAAATTCATTTAATAACAAATATAAACACAGCCTAAACATAACATCTGTGGAACGTGATTTCATTAAACTGTTACAGGATTGTAAAATTAGGGTTATGAAACCCGATAAAGACAATGGGCTCATTTTTATGAACCAAATGGATTACATTAATAAGCTTACTATCCACTTAAATAATGGCCCATATGAAAAAACTAGCACTAATGAGGTTAATACAGCATATAATAGGGTTAGGACAACACTTGAAGATCTGTTTTTGGAAGAATTCATACACATCCACTCCTATCTAAACATTGCAGCACCTAGAATGCCCTCTTTCTTTGGAGCTCCTAAAATCCACAAATCTATTTGCGAACCCCCTTTTAGACCCATAGTTGATGGGAGGGGGTCTATTTTGGTTTCCTGTGCCAAATATGTAGATGGCGTTTTAAAACCATATATAGAAAAGGAAAAGCAGATTTGTAAGGATTCGTGGAGCTTCCTGGAAAACATAAACAGAATACCCTTTGACCCTGACTTAAGCTTTTTAACTGTGGATGTGAAGGAACTTTATACGGCTATTCCACAACAGTTAGGGTTGGAGTGGGTGAGGGAGTTCTTGGAGTCAAGAAACGTAGAACAAAACACTGTCCACATTATTGAGATCTTATTAGAAATGGTGTTGAAATATAATTTCTTTAGTTTCAATAATGCGATTTACAGACAGGCTTCTGGTGTAGCAATGGGCTCACCATGTGGGGGGTCCTTCGCCAATTGTGTAATGGCACAATGGGAAAACACATTGTTGTTTAATAATCTGCTATTCAAAGAGCATGTCGCCTGGTATACAAGATACCAGGACGACATGTTCATATTATGGAGAGGCTCCTTAGATATGGTGGCCCCATTTATAGACAACATCAAAACCATGACTGACTTTCTAGATTTCACATTTGAAGTGAATGAGAATAAAATCAGTTTCTTGGATATAAATCTAATCAAGGACAAAGAATCCTCTATGTTTATTAGCAATATTTACAGAAAGCCCACTTATTCCAATGGATTCCTGCATTTTGGGAGTTGCCACCCTATCCATCAAAAAAGAGCCGTAGTGAAGGGGCAGATGGTTAGGGCGGCACGGATGATCACCAAGGATGAAGATTTCCATAAGGAATGTGGTAATTTGACCACTATGTTTGTTAACAGGGGATACCCTGACTCACTCATTCTGGAGATTTCATCTGAGGTAAGATTCAAAAGGGAATCTGGTCATTTTAGGCCCATTCTTAATAGAAGAGGGCCGAATTTGATGACTAACCAAGACACGACTGGAAACTCGAACAGAAAGGGCAACGAATCTGATATAGGAGTCAGGTTTTTGTGTACGTTCTCTATTGACCATCACTTTATTAGGGGAATCCTACAGAAAAATTGGGAGAACATAATGGAAGACACAAAGTTACATCAATTGTTGGGAACAACACCTAGCATAGCTTTTAGGAAAGGATTCAATTTAAAAGCATTATTGGAAATGAATAGATACACTTCGTTTAACAGGGCCAAGGGCATGACTAAGTGCGGATTTTGTAACCAGTGTAAATTCATGCAGGAGGGCAATCATGTTGTTATAAACAATGTAAAATATAGACTAATGGGTAATTTTAGCTGCTCTTCTAAAGCAGTGGTTTATGTGGCAAGCTGTAAGCAGTGCCCGGCTTTCTATATAGGAAAAACTGAAAGGGCATTGCAAAAAAGAGCGTATGAGCATTTATACGCTATTTCTAAGAACGACATTAACAACGCTTTGGCTTGCCACGTTATGTACAATAGGGAACATAGTTTCAATTTTATGGTTTTGAAACAAATTAAGACACAAACATATTCAGGTCCATGGCAATTGTTATTAGAAAAAGAAGAGTTATTATGGCAGCTTAGGACAGCCGCACATACATACCCTGGCCTAAATGAAGCAATATCGCTCACTTGTATTTTAAAATTATTGGCCCTTAAAAGGTAATCCTTTACCCTCTAGAGAGTTTGATAAGTATATAATGCATAATTATTTTATGGTTTATTGTCTTATCCCCTGTCTTGTTTCAATGTTCTTTGTATCCCGTGTTTAACACAACCTTATAAGAGACACAAGTAAGTAGTATATTATCTTTTAGATGGAGATTTTTCTCAGTTTGAATGACATTGTAGAGATTGCATACTAATGCATTAAGCGTAACACTATAATGGTATAGGGGCATAATGGTCCGCATTAACTTTAAATACAAAGTAAACGCCAGTGAGTGATGTTACAAGCATTTAAACATATTAAGCCCATACACACTTGTATAACATATAGGGCTCATTTACTCAACATAATAGGAGTTAATAGCTCTCTTTTTTAGAGCGTTTCCAGGATAGTTGGTAAGGGAAATAAGGCATTGATGCTTAATTTTAAATTTTAAATTCGAACTTGTCAACATTTGGGAAATTAATTGGGAAACATCGCTACCATTACATTTATAATCACTTAAAAACGTCTGTACACTAAGTTTTAAGTAAACGCTAAGGTTATAAGCCTTAATTGTAGCTGTTTTGTATGCTATTCACAAAGTATGTACTATCATCTGATAAACATAAGGGTTGTGAGTATTTAATATATGAGTATATGAACATATTATTAATTTTTAAAAAAAAAGTTTTTTAAAAATCATGTTTTTAAATAGTGAAGCAAGTCGGACTTTAAACAATATGGTTTTTATCTGTTTTTAACACATAAACACATTGGTCCTGTATTTAATTAAAATTATAAGTTGATAATTGTTAATGGATTGATTGCCATCCTATTTAAAGGAGGATGATGTAATAACCGACTGTCTCATTTTGGTCTGAGGAAGGAGAGATAGTATTCTCTCCGAAAGTGCTTGTGGATAAATAAAGCTCTTACGTTACAGTTTGCGAACTATAGTTGCTTTATCTTCATCTGACAGTTTTACTTTGTAGTGGATTATTACTTGGCTACACATTTGGTTATACGCTTAGCAGCACGTTTTCCTGGGTTTCAACAGTTCGTTTGGTTTTTTGGAAACATAAAATGAATAAATACATAAGTAAATAATTGGCTTTATTAGTTAAAATGCTTAGAAGAAAAAGAGGAAAAGGGGACATAAAATTCAAAAGTGATACCGCTGCTATAGCTATGAATACAAATTCAAATAACAATTACTCAAATAAATAGTTAGCAGCTTAGCACATAGGGTTAAGGTTCATAGGTAGGTACTAGGCCATCTGCCCGAAGGCATTTATAAGCCTAGCTGGAATGTGTTGGCTTTCACCGCCCCCTTAGATTAGTTCCCTGTGTCTCTGTCCAGCAGAACCATTGAAGTGATCCCTGGGGTAAACTTTCTGTTTTCCATCCACTCATCAAAGTTTCTCTTGAAGAGGGTTAGCGAGGAGCTCTGCCTAATGTAGATTGAAATCTTGTTCCAGAGCATGGGAAGTCTCTGGTACAGGAATCTATCCCTCCAGCATGTCCTATTTATTGTTGTGGTGAGGTTTAGATCCCTGGAATGTGTGGCTCAAGGGGATATGGTTTTCTTTAGGTGAAGCATGTCCAACAATTCTGGGTTGGACATGGCCTTGTATGTCAGGCAGAGATCACCTCTGAGTCGGCGGTATGCAACCAAGTACAGCTGGAGTTTCTCCAGTTGAGCTGCATAGGGCATCTGCTTGAGGCCAGTGATCCTCTTGGTGAGGTACTTTTGTGGTCTTTCCAGTTGTTGCAGGTGTCTTGTAAGGTACCATCCCAAATGGGGCATTGTACTCTATGATGGGTCTGATGAGTGATGCATAGAAGGGCACAATGACCTCTTTCGATCTAGATGCAAACCCTTTTGTGATTAGGTGGACCACATAGAAGGATTTTCTAACCACTTTGGCAATGTGATTATCAAAGGAGAGGTTATTATCTACTTGGGTCACCAGATCCCTTATTATGTCTTCTGTATTTAGGGGGCTACTACCTATGTGATAGTTTGAGGGTAGTTTGTTTTTTCCAAAGGGGATGACTATGCACTTTTTGGCATTTAGCTTGAGGCCATGGTTTTGACGCCAGATATCTGTCTCAGTGAGACCCTTTTGGAGGATGCCTGTGTCAGCCGGAGAGTCAATTATAGCCCCTAGTTTGCAGTCGTCTGCCTAATTAGTTAGCCATAGTCCTCCTGTGCTTGCCTGTACCTCTGAGAAGTATATGCCGAAAAGGAGGGGTCCTAGGACTGAGCCCTGGGGAACTCCACTTGTAACCGGTTTAGAGTCAGACCTAGCTCCCGCAACTCTTACCATGTGGGTTCTGTCCATGAGCCAGTTGGCAGCCCATCTCGTGACGTAAGGGTTTATGTTCAGGCTGGTGAGCTTGTCTATAATACCTGAGTGGGGAATGGTGTCAAAGGCCTTTGCGAGGTCTAGGTAGGCTGTGTGGACCACCTTTACCTCATCTATAGCCTTGGTAACTGCCTCAAAGAAGTCCACCAGGTTTAGGAGGCATGATCTGCCCTTTACAAAGCTGAACTGGGTAGGGTCCAGTGTTTGGAGGTTCTCAATATCACTGTTAATGAGATCCATGATGATGCACTCCATAGCTTTGAAGACCATAGCTAGTCAGGCTTATAGGACCATAGCTCCCGGGGTCCATTGTGGGTCCACCTTTGCAGAGCAGAATAACCATTGCTGTGTGCCACTCTGTGGGCACATAGCCTGTTGAGAGGCTGAGTTTAAACAGTGTGTTTAGGTGAGGGGTTAGCTCACCTTTGAGCTCGTGTAGGATGCAACCTGGGACACCATCTGGTCCCATTGATGCTGTGTTTTTGGCTTTGGAGAGGGCTGTTTTAACCTGAGTGTCTGTGATTTCAGGGGCACTACATTCTTCTGGTATAGTTATGGGCTCTTTTGGGGGTGAAGTTTGCACTGAACCTGTCTGTCAGGATGTTGGCTATTTCAGTTGGTTCAGTGTATTTTGTGCCATTCTGTACCAACTCCAAGCAGATCTGAGAATTGCCACTTAGATTCTTGACAGCTAAAGAATGCCTTGTGGTTATCTTTGGAGTCCATGGCAATTTTTCTTTTGAAGCTAGCCTTGGATGATTTTATGAAGGAATGTAGTTTCTTGCTGATACTGATTTGGGATGTCTTCCCTTCTTGGGATTTTACTCTTTTCTGTACTAGTTTCCTCCCTCTACTATATAGATTGTTTATGGCAGGGGTCCACCAGACTGGTTTTCTTTTCTTGGAGGAGTGAGTCTTGGTTTTGTTTGGGATAGCACAATCGATGCATTCTTGTAGGTGCCCATAGAGTGCATTAGTAAAGTATTTTGCAGCTTGGACAGCATTATCCTTTAGCATGGGGGCTTTGAAACTTCCCACCTCGGTCTTAAATAACATGAAGTTTGCTTTTGAAAAGTTTTTCACGGTGGTGTCTTTGACCGGGGGTGGTGACGGAATGTGGATATCCAGAGTGATTAGCTTATGGTCAGATCTAACAAACGAGGGGTTGACATCTGGTGTGGAACACCGGTCACCCATGTTGGTGATGACCAGGTCCAATATGTTGTCACCTCTGGTGGGGGTGTTGATCAGTTGATCCAGAGCATTTGAGTTTATAAATTCTAGGAAATGTTGGGCAAGGGAGTTTGTACTTGAGTAGTTCTCCCAGTTAATGTTTGGGTAATTGAAATCACCCAATATCGGGGTGTTTGGTAGGCCCCAGTGTTTCCAGAAATGTGGAGTGGGGGTCCTAGGACATGATGGGTGATCTGTAGGAAGCTATAATTTGAATAGCAGTTTTGCCCATTGTTAGTTGCATGTGGATGACTCTGAAGCATTGTGCTGTGCCACTAACCTGGAGGTGTGTGGGTATCCTTGATGAATATGGATACTCCCCCGCCTTTTGTATTTCGGTCCAGGTTTTGTGGCCGAAATGTATGGTATGAGTTGTAGCCTGGTAGTGCTAGGGTGCTCTCTGGAGCCTTAAACCAGGTTTCTGTTACTGCACATATATCGATTTTCTCCATACTGTGGAGTGCCTCGAGTGCATGCATTTTGATGTTTAGACTTCTGGCATTGAGTAGCATTACCCTCAGTTTTTTTATGGTGATGGGTTTGTCTTTTGAGCCTCATCAAAAAAGGCACTATGGGGGTGGCAAGAGCCTTGGCCAGTATTCAAAAGCCGAAGGGTGACAGGTGCAAGCCATCTCTAGTGAACCAGTGTGGCTTGTCAAGCATGTCATCCCAGGCTGACAGACACTGGATTCCCTTTGAATGACACCAGAAGCTTAGCCAATTGTTGAAATTGATAATTTTTTTCTCTATACCATGGTATCATTCTTGGTGAGGGCAGGATGCTACTCAGAGTCAGGGTCATCCTGGCCTGGGCTATGTGATCAGAGAGCTCCTCCATGTCTCTTTTCATGTAGTCATAACCCAACTACATGCCCTATTAGACATTTATTCCTTTGACATCTTATGCCTTACTGAAACATGGCTTAAACCTACAACGAAAGATAATGACATTGTCCCCCCAGGCTATAACATTCTCAGACAAGACCGTTTAAATAAAAAGGGAGGTGGAGTAGCAATTCTGTTCAAATCTGAACTGAAGATCACATCATTAGATGTGCAACCTCCTCCTCCTCCTAATAACTCTGAAATTTTAACTTCGAAGCTCCAAATTAATGCTAAAACATCTATATACATTATCTGCGCTTACATCCCCCCTGGGAACAATATTAGTACTCTCGAAAATACCCTAAACTGGCTTTCAATATCCCTACCACAAGAAACCATACTCCTTGGCGACTTTAATATTGATTGGAATAGCTGTACATCTCCCACTCCCACTACGCATATAAACCTCTTTGGCTTCCATCAAACCATTACCTTCCCAACCAGGATCCACAAACCTAACAAAAAACAAACCACCTTAGATTAGATTCTAGTAAATAAGGACCCCCATCTTTATCAAACAGGTATACTCCCTGACAACATTAGTGACCATTCTCTTACTTACATCACTAGGCAAAAGACCCACCTTCATAATCTAATAGATTTTAGAACTACCAGAAACAAAAAAAATTTCAGCCCAAGTAATTTTCAAGCTGAGCTCAAAGCTTGCAACTGGTCACCCCTAAAATACCTACCTCTTGACAAAGCCATTTCACACTTCAACAAAACTTTCTTGCAGATCCTTGAGCAACATGCTCCCACTTGTACTGTCAGAGCAAAAAACAAACCAGCCCCCTGGCTGTCTAAGGACACAAGGCTAAACATCCAATTAAGGAACAAACTCTGGTCCAAATGGAGAAAAACTAGAAACCCAATAGATTACCTAAACTTTAGACAAATTCGTAACTCCACAAAAAAATCCATAATCCTTGACAAAAAAAACTTCTACCTCAAATTCCAACAAAACCAACAAAATAATCCAAAAAATTTTTGGTCAGGTATCAACAAATTACTCCACCCAGGACAGTCCAAAACACCTACCCCCTCAAACCTAACCCAAACCTCTTCCAGCCATATAGCCAACACCTTTAATAAATATTTCTCTGAAACAGTCCAAGCACTAGCAACCACCTTACCACCTACTTCCACCACTAAATTTCCCTCACTAACCAAATTACCCCAGCCTTTTAACCTTCAACCTGTCCCAACATCTTTGATACACTCCTTGTTTCTTAAACTAAAACCATGCATACCATCAGCTGACCTGCTCCCTGCTGAATTCTTGCAAGTCGCAGCTGGTGTACTTGCCTACCCTATTTCTATCCTAATAAACAGAACCATCTCTGAATCTTATGTCCCATCCATCTGGAAAATCTCCCATATCATTCCTCTGTATAAGGGAGGTACCTCAAATGAATTATCTAACTTCCGCCCAATAGCCCTTCTCTCCCCCCTTGCAAAAATTATGGAGCGATGCATCCATCGGCAATTACTTCAGTATCTCCTACAAAACAACCTTCTAGTTGACTGCCAGCATGGTTTCAGGCCTCACTATAGTACCATGACAGCTCTTCTATCCTTTACAGATAGCATTAATAAAAACAGGAATACTAACCTTCTATCTTCTGCTCTTTTCATAGATCTCTCAAAGGCCTTTGATATGGTCAGTCACCAAATACTATTAAGTATACTTGAATCACTTTCCCTTGATCATCAACTAGTAAAATGGTTCCTATCCTACCTTGAAAACAGGAAACAAGCAGTCCTCTGGGAAAACAATCTATCTTCTCAGCTTCCTATCACACTTGGAGTCCCTCAAGGATCCATTCTTGGACCTCTCCTTTTCACAATTTTCATTAATGATCTAAAAACTTCCCTTCCACTAACTACATGCATACAATATGCTGACGATTCAACTCTGGTATGTGCTGCATCCTCCCCTGCGGAATTACAGGCTAACACACAAACTATCTTTACTCTAGTGGAAAACTGGTTCCATCAACGTTGTCTCCTCTTGAACCCTAAAAAAACTAAATTACTGCTATTTACCCTCACACAGAAATCCCCCTCTATCAATTTCACAGTAAAATCAAACAATGGCACATTAATAGCCCCTGAAACCACCACCAAACTCCTTGGTGTATTAATAGATAACCATCTCACCTTTGACTCACACATTAACGCTAGTATTAAATCAGTAAATAGAAAACTTGGATTCCTCTACAGAATCAGACCATTTCTTACAGAGTCAGCAAAGATCTCTATTGCCCAAACCCACCTTATTTCCACCCTACTATATGCCTCACCTATATATTCCAACCTATCCAAAACTAATCTAAATAAACTAGCAACCACCTACAACAACATAGCTAAATTTGCCACTGGTGCCCCCTTTCATACTCACCACTGCCTTAACCTTAGACATCTCGGATGGCTGGACGTACAAAACCAACTAGTTTACCAGCAACTCATTTTTATTCACAAGATTTTACATCATCCTTCAAACACTCCCATACTATGTAACCTAGTAAATTCTTATAAAAACCTTCCTACCCTAAGATCAGCTAAAAAACTACAAGTAGCCACTACCAAATCCTTTAACAAAGCTGGAGACTTCCTATTCTCTAATGCAGTTGGCAAATCCTGGAACAAACTTCCAACTGAGATCACATCCCTTACTTCCACCAACCTTTTCAAGAATCAGCTGAAAACCTTCATTAAAACCAAATGGCTTTGCCCTGCTCTCAGCCTGACTGATACTTATTTCTCCTCTTTCTACTCTAACTTTCAAACTGGATTTTCTTTTGCTGAAACTCCTTTACCTTCCATATATGGCATTTTTTAAACTTCTTGCTCTCTTTTTTGTATCTCCCCACTATGCTATTTTTATTATTTTTTTTGGCTGTCAAAAAAAAAAAAAAAAAAAAAAAATTTTTACTGGCAATCAATTGTTTACTCATGTAATTATTCTTGTATTTAACTTTTTTTTGGGGACTATACAACTATTTTTTGTAATTGCTATTTCTTGTGGATTAATTGTATAAATGTTTTCTTCTTTTTTTCTGTCCTTGTATTGTCTCGGAGCTTTTCTCCTCGGGCCTCTACTGAAAATGGGCATATATCCAGTTAAACTAGCCCGGTCAACAAATGTAAAATAAATAAATAAAATAAAAAAAATAGTCCAGGGAGGTATGGCTCAGGTCATTCACATCAACATGGACAATGACAGAGTCATATTTGTACTTGTTTTGGAGTGACCTGAGTGCTTGTGTTATGTGGCGGATCCTGGCACCCGACAGGCAGCTAACAGTAACCTTCTCCTTGTTCAGCCTAGTGAGTGGGACGTCAGTGTGCCTGACTATAGAGTCACCTATTACTAGTGTGTTGGGTATGTTATTTTTGCCTTAAGGACTGTGATATCATGGCACACTGGTTTTGTGAAGTATGTGTTTCATGGTTTGTGTTGGAGGGCGGGTGGAGGCTGCTTGGCTGTCTGCTTTGGAGGTCTCTGTTGCTTCTACAGATTTTTATTTAGAGCATCCGAGTATGTTTTTGTGTATTTATGTGTGTTTTTTGCCAGTGCTGGTTTCATAGGTCTATGTGAGACTGGTGGCATGATGCAAGTAATTCCCTTCTCCTCTTGACTGCCTGGTCGAGTTTTGGGTTGAGAGAGCTAAGCCTCCAGTTTGGCTGTATAATTGCATCTCCTGCATGTATTAGTGTTTGGTGGAAGGAGGAGAGGGTTGACTGTGTACATGAGGTAATTGTAACATTGCCTCAAAATGCCCAGATTCACCAGTTGGACTGGAAAGTACACCTGAAACTGCCCTTTGGACATGCCTGGAAAGGTACAGTGAAATGCTTTACTGATTGACTGGTAGGGTCGAATAGAGAGCCTTGTCCTTCTCTACAGTATAGGGGGGGGGGGTCTAGTGCTATGCTTGCTATGAGTTTTGAGCAAGTGCTGGTATGAGAAGTGAATGGTTTGAGTTCTTAAGTTGAAAGTTTGTCTAGTTCCAAGGGAAAAATTGAGGAGTAGATTTGAAATAGTTATACTCTAGCTAACCGGCACTGCCCGGTGCACAAAACATCACAAATGTAGGTTTTACAGCAGGGAAATGAATGAGATAGAAATTAGCCCAAAATTGCCAATAAACTACTAATTTCTGGGCTGAAACCACTCCTCCAGGGATAGATAGGCTGCTCAAAGCTCCCTCTCTCACAGTGAACAGAGAAACTTCCTCCTATCCAGGTAAGGTTAGGGCAGACACAGAAACTTGTAACACAGCCCTGAATTCAGCACTAACCAGAAAACTGGACCATACTAGCTTAGAAAGGCAGGAAAACAAGCATTTTTTTTTTTTTTTTTCAGAAAATAAAGCAGATACAATCAAAAAAACACTTTCAATGCACAAAAATGGCTATCACACTTGAGTGTGTAGCCTACAACAGTTAAACAAGTAATTTAAACACAAACATGACTTTGTTAAAGTGCAGGCAGTAAAATAAGTACAATATGTAGCTGAAACAAGCATTTTTTAAATCACAGAAACTCTAGAAAATCGGCGTTTTAGGCATAATTAGCTAAAGGCGTCAAGAAAATGCAGAAAAATGATACTTAATCACTCCAAAGACTCTCTTTTGTCTCCCTGCTGCTGTAGACCTCTGCAAGACACCAGGCAGGAGCTTGCTAAGCTGTATACTAGCCCAAAAACCTCGCAAATGTGGGTTTTATAGCAGGGAAATGAAAGAGAAATTAGCCCAAAATGCCCAATAAACTACTAATTTCTGGGCTGACACCACTCCTCCAGGGACAGATAGGCTGCTCAAAGCTCTCTCTCTCACAGTGAACAGAGAAACTTCCTTCTATCCAAGTAAGGTATGGGCAAACACAGAAACTTGTAACACAGCCCTGAATTCAACACTAACCTGAAAATTGGACTATACTAGCTTAGAAAGGCAGGAAAACAAGTATATATATATATATATATATATATATATATATATATATATATATTTTTTTTTGTTTTGTTTTTTCAGAATATAAAGTAGATACAATAAAAAAAACTTTAAATGCACAGAAATGGCTATCACACTTGAATGTGTAGCCTACAACAGTTAAACAGGTAATTTAAACACAAAAACTACTTTGTTAAAGTGCAGACAGTAAAATAAGTAAAATATGTAGCTGAAACAAGCTTTTTAAATCACAGAAACTCTAGAAAATTGGCGTTTTAGGAGGAAATAGCTAAAGGCAGAAAGAAAACGCAGAAAAATGATACTTAATCACTCCAAAGACTCTTTTTTGTCTCTCTGCTGCTGTAGAACTCTGAAGGGCACCAGGCAGGAGCTTGCTGAGCTGTGAACTAGCCCCAAAACCTTGCAAATGCAGGTTTTATAGCAGGGAAATGAAAGAGATAGAAATTAGCCCAAATGGCCAATAAACTAATAATTTTTGGGCTGAAACCACTCCTCCAGGAACAGCTATGCTGCTCAAAGCTCCCTCTCTCACAGTGAACAGAGAAACTTCCTTCTATCCAAGTAAGGTATGGGCAAACACAGAAACTTGTAACACAGACCTGAATTCAGCACTAAACTGAAAAATGGACTATACTAGCTGGGAAAGGCAGAAAAACAAATATATATATATATATATATATATATTTTTTTTTTTTTTTTTTTTCAGAAAATATAGCATACACAATGAAAGAAACCTTTAAATGCACATAAATGGCTATCACACTTGAGTGTGTAGCCTACAACAGTTAAAACAGGTAATTTAAACACAAAAATAGCTTTGTTAAAGTGCAGGAAGTAAAATAATTACAATATGTAGCTGAAACAAACTTTTTAAATCACAGAAACTCTAGAAAATTGGCGTTTTAGGTGGAATTAGCTAAAGGCAGCAAGAAGAAAATGCAGAAAAATGATACTTCATCACTACAAAGTCTCTCTTTTGTCTCTCTGCGCTGTAGAACTCTGCAGGGCACCAGGCAGGAGCTTGCTGAGCTGTATACAGGTTATGAGCTGCTAATGATTATCACCTACATTCTTGAGCTACAGTTCTTAAAATTTTGCTTGGAAACTGTATGATATTGACCAAGTTAATAAACAAGAAAGTGCTTCAGGTCTGCCTGAGAAGAGGCTTCTGTGCCTACCATATTTACCTGTTTAAAAATAAAGTGCTGATGATTCACAATATGCTTTGGTGTACATGAGAAATGTTACTGTCAAACTATGGTGCATAACATACATAATACATTCTTTAATTTTAAATGCATTACAATATTAATTTTAGGAGTTTATATTGAATCCAGTTATTTTAGTTTATTGCTGTGGTATTAATATAGTAATTTTAAAGTGTATTAGTGCTTAAAACAGTAGAAAATATTTTAATTTAACAGTTTCTTGAATTTTTTTAATATTTTCTTTTGTAGTTTTATTATTTTAAAGATTTTACTATGCCTTTACTTAGATTTCCATAACTAGGTTAGCCTACTACTTATTACATTTCCCCATGTGTCCAAAAATCCTGTAGCCTAAATTATAAAAAGAGGCTGTTATGAGCTTCTGAAAATGACACCCCCTCTACATAAAGGTGGTGAATATAGTCAAACTGAGATTCTTGTCCTAAACATTACTGCTACCAGAGAGCCATGAAACCTGCTTCTGCTACATAATGTGATTCAGAAACATTTTGTGTTAGTTAATCACATTACTATGCACTGATTACACTGATGTGCAATGAACACTGCTGACTGCTTTTGATTTTCATATGTGGACTGAAGCCTTGCATTATATGTAACCCACTGCATTATAAAGTAACTGGGTACTTCACTCACTTTGAATCGAAACATACATGCTGGTGGTAAACAGACGTCCACAGAAAGAAAATAATTTTTAAGATGTGCACATGTATTGCAGGGACAGAGATTCACACTGTAACATGATCTAAAGAAAGTGAAGGAGAAACATATTTATGTGGGCACTGTTAAAGAGTGTACCATACTTATCACTGAGAGGGAGAAATACATTAATTCATTTGTATTACTTTCTGTGGTAGAATGATGATTTCCATTTACTTTTTTAGATTCAGCCCAGGAGCGCTGTCTAGTTAAGTCACTTACTCAGAGCAACACCGTTCAGCGAGGGAATCAAAACCTGGACCACATGAAACAGCTCCTTTATCCTCTGAACCAACTGCCAGACAAATACACAAAACTGAGAAGAAAAAGAGCAACAGTAGACTGAAAATGAACTAAGAGAGCTTTCATCTACTCTTGGGAATAAGGGGTAGCTGCTTTAACTGGATATATTGTATTGCCATGCCAATGCCATCCACTTTCAGACTGTAGCAGTATTAATAGTGAATTCTTACACAATGGTGGACACCAGTCACTACTGCAGGCACCAAGAACTACTATACAGTTCTTACAATAGAACATGCAATTTCACAGCACATTTCATACCCATCTAGTGGTGGTCATGAATTATGGCTGTGGGAAACTCTGATCTTTCGGAATGTGGCATTGCTGGCAAGAAGAACACAATGAAACCAAAAATAGAATGAAACACAACATTACTCCATTCACAAATGTTTGCAAAAAATGCAAGAAACTATAATATGCTTTTACAGGTTGCATCAACAAATGATAATTTTTTTATAAACATGTTAATGGAAGAAATCAAATTTGAATACAATTCATATACTTGTTATTTGTATAAGTTACTTTATTGTGTGAATTTATTAAAATATAATGTAATATAAGGTAGAGTCAGTAATGTTAAATGGTAATCTTAATATAAATAAAGAGCTTACTAATAATGATTAGCTCACCTTACATAGGTTGTTGCTGTCATTTGGTGATTACAACACTAACATATTTTTAATAACTCATTTTTTTAATTTCCCTGAGCCTTCTGACCACCTTCCCAAGGAGTGTGACCTGTGCCCAGCTCATCCCATTTGGAAAATAATAACTGTGGAGTTTTATGTTTGTAGCGTTCACAATTCTTGGAATGTCACATGAGCACTCAGGGGAAGGGCATGAACATGAAACAGGACTATCTCTTACTTCTGTGAGTGATGTCACTTCTCAAGCAGCCCCACCCTCCAATTCCCAGCAGAATCTTCCTGCTATGTTCCCAGTCTCCAGCAATTCATTAGTGGAAAATAAACTCTGTGGCACACTTCTGGGTCATAGTGACAGATCTATCACTCAGTGTCACAGAGCAAGCTTAGAAGGTTAACACTTAATGTTGTTTGCGCTTTAGTAAATACAAAAAAATCTACATTAGTCAGTCTGAATGATACCCATTTTATAAGTCCATACCCTGACAATCTTCCTCAAAAGAACAAGTACAATTAATGAAGCTTTCAGCTGAACAGGGACAAATCTCAACAGCATCAGGGACAAATCCAGAAATAATCAGGGGCAATCAGAGACAGTTATAAAATATTAGTACTATTAACTTGATACATCAACAAAATAAAATAATTAAATTTATATACATTTTCTGAAGTAAAATACGACCATACTTCTAATTAATGTCATTATTTAATAAGTGTAATTCACTACCTTTTCTTCAAAAATCAGTTTTCATAGGATCACAGGAAGTTACTAGGCTAATGATCCTAGGGCCCTTACAAGCCTTGTCAAGTTCTACCCTTATTTCCACGATCAGTACCTATTGCCCCTGTCCAAGAGGGACACAGGTGGAACTTCCGGGGTGAATATACAGTTACCCATTCAATCATCCAGATTGCTTTTGAAAAGGGCCAACGAGGTGCTCCGTTTGACATGAAGTGAGAGTCTGTCCCAAAGGTGTCAGAGATAAATCTGTCCCTCCAGCAGGTTCTTTTAATTTTCACATACCAGGTTAAGGTCTTTAGAGCGAGCGAGTAACCCATGTACCATTTGACTTGCATAGATGCATGTACCTGTGTGTACATATTGTTAAGCAAATCTCAGTTTTGTGATAACTCACTGTAATAATTTCACTGGATTTACACATGTTTTTGTACATTTGGAGCTTTTCTCCCCAGGCCTCTGCTGAAAATGGACCTGTATCCAGTCGGACTTTCCCGGTTAACAAATGTAAAATAAAT
This sequence comes from Protopterus annectens, assembly GCF_019279795.1. Classification (NCBI taxonomy): domain Eukaryota; kingdom Metazoa; phylum Chordata; order Ceratodontiformes; family Protopteridae; genus Protopterus; species Protopterus annectens. Next base: position 388,016,760 of record NC_056742.1, read on the forward strand.
AAATAAATAAATAAATAAATAAATAATGCAGCATTTTTAATAAAGCAGAGTCACAGATTGCCTTACATGCCAGGCAGAGACTGCCTTTGAGTAGTCTGTATGAAACAGAATAAAGTGACAGTGATTTTAGATGATCCACATAGCACATATGTGTTTAGAGTATGCTCATCAAGGTATTAAGGTTGAAAGTAATTCTGCTACATATATGTAACATAAATGAGGTATAAAATAAAGCTTGCTTAAATATAGAAATAGAGTTTAGCAATATGTGATTAGCATCCATACTAAATGACCATGGCTTGAAAAATAAGGAATTTGCTTAATGGGCATGTTTTCGTACAGAATCAACAAGAATGTATGCATTTCACACTGTCAGCAAGAAAGCTGACCTCTTACAGACTTAGCAAAAATGTAAAAAACAGGATGTATGCATTTCACAGTCAGTAAGAGCAAAAATGTAAAAAACATGATGTATGCATTTCACATTGTCATCAAGAAAGCTAACCTGCTTCCTTAAAGAATGGACCACACGAAAACAATCTGTACGTGTTTCAGCTACATGACACTGTTAACCAAGGAAGTTTGAATGGATATGCTTTCATCAAGTCAGCATTTGCACAAGAGGTTCCTTAAAAGACAATACCAGCATTATTTCTCTACAGGATGAAAACGTAATTTTCTGCAAACACCAGCAAAGAAATGTTTTCATACAAAGATCAAAATAGAATGCCAAGGAGAAAAACAGGATGTAAAACCACTAAAAAGAGACAACAGATAACACTGATAGAGATATTTGTGTAGGAACATACATTTGTTCCGAGGTAATATTGTATCTCTCACATCATCCATGCTGTTTGAGAAGTAAAGTAGCACAGTACCTGAAGCTGTAACAGTAGTATGTATGGTTTGTTATAAAAAGTTATTTATTAATTACTGCTTTTAAAGTGACAGAGTTTGGTGCTGCATCAGTGTATATTCTGCAAGTTTCTGTGGGCAACAGACTGTGAATGCAATTATAACTAAAATTTGATTTCAGCAGAATCCAACCAGCAAGACATTAGTGTCTTAAGAAGACTTTGGATCCATCACAATAAGTAGCACCTTGATAATTAATTCTTCAATATGCTAAAGGCCTTGAATTTTCCTTGTGAGGAACCTTTGTGGTCTCTCCAGTTGCTGCAGGTGCTTGGAAAAGTACACACCAAAAGGGGCATTGTACTCAATTATTAGCCTGGTGAGGGAAGAGTACAGGAAGGTTATAGCTTATTTTTACTCTGGAAGCAATGCCCTTACTTATGAGATGAGCAATATAGAATATCCTTCTTACCACTGTGGTGAGATGGTGATCAAATGTAAGGTTCCTGTGAACCTGTGCACCCAGGTCTCTCACCAGTGAGTGTGTACTTAGGGTAACTGGGGTAATTTGCAGGAACATCACACTTACCTAAAGAGATGATAATACATTTTTTTGCATTGAGTCTAAAGCCACGACTTTGGCACCAATCGTATGTTTGTGTAAAACTCTCTTGTAGGATGTTGACATCATTTGGTGATTCTATGACCTTCCCCAGTTTGCAGTCATCAGCAAACTTTGTCAGCCACAGACCTTTAGCTTTTGTTTGTACTTAGAAAAATAAATTCCAAACAGTTGAGGTCCCGAGACTGCGGAACACCACTGGTTACAGGTCAGCTGTTGGAAGTACATTCCCCTATTTTGACTATATGGGTTCTATCAGTGAGACGGTTAACAACCCATCTAACTATACAAGGATTGATACCTAGCTGGGTGAGTTTGTCAATGAAGTCTGAGTGGGGAATAATGTCAAAAGCCTTAGCTAAGTCTAGGTAGGCTGAATGCACAGATTTTCCATCATCCAGGGCCTTGGTAAGTGTCTCAAAGAAGTCCACCAGGTTTAACAAGTGTGATCGCCCTTTGACAAATCCAAACTGACTAGGGTCATGTGTTTACAGATTACCTATATCTTTGTTGATATGGGCCACGATGATTTGCTCCATGGCTTGGCAAATAAGGCTAGTCAGGCTAATAGGTCTACAGTTCCTGGGGTCAGTGGAAGCACCACCTTTGTGCAAGGGAATAAAAATGGCCATTTTTCATTAAGTTGGGATGAAGACGGTGCTTAGACTAGGATTGAAAATAGTACCCAATGGTGTGGCTAATTCTTGTTGGAGCCCATGCAGGGTGCAGCCTGGCATGTCACCAGGTTCCATAGATGCTGTGGTTTTGGCATTAGAGAGGGTGTTTATGATCTTCTCTTTAGAGATACAAGGTAGGGGACCAGAGGTAGGAATGTCATGGGGTACGTGTGGCAGGGACAGGAGAGTGAAATTTTTACAAAACCTGTCGGCCAAAAGGTTTGCAATGTCTACAGGCTCAGTAAATGTGGTATCATTAACTACCAGTTTGGCACACATCTGGCTCTTTCCTTTTAGGTTACGGATGTAATTAAAGAATGCCTTATGTTTATTCTTAGTTGAGGAAACTAATCTGGATTCATAGTTTGCTTTGGAGAACTTCACAAGAAGTCTTATCTGCTTGTTTAAGCTGGCGAGAGAGTGTTTCCAGTTTAGGGCTCACTCCCTCTTACTCTTAGACAGCAATTACATCTTACAATTGCAAAGCCTGTTAATGGCAGCTGTCCACCAGGCAGGTTTGTTCTTCCGTGAGGAGTTTGTCTTGGTTCTATCAGGTACAGCTGAGTCAATGCAGTTATACAGGTGCTTGTATAAAGCATTGGTGTAGAATTCGGCATAGATGCCAGTTCCATCTGAGGGGAGGTGCAGTAAAGCTATTTATACCATCCTGTAAGAGATTATAATCTGCTTTAGAGAAGCTTTTTAGTCGAGTTGTTGCTGGGGGGGGGGGCAGGTGTGCTAATTACTTCAAATGAGACTGATTTGTGGTCAGATCTCACAAGGGAAGACCTCACAGTGGGGGTGCTACAGTGGAGCCCCATATCGGTAAGCACCAGATCCAGGATGTTGGCGCCCCTTGTGAGGATGCCAACCAGCTAGTCCAGGGCACTGGAGTTAATGAAGTTGAAGAACTATGGGCAAATGAGTTTGAGCACAAGTAATTTACCCAGTCAGTGGATGGGTAGTTAAGGTCATCAAAAACCATGGGGTTTGGATTTATCTTGTTAGAGTCAAGTAGATCCAAATAGGCAGAGTGGGTGTCCTGACTCATAGAGGGGGTCCTGTAGCTGGCAATGACTTGAATAGGTGATCTACCAACAGTTAATTGCACTTGAAGTATCTCCAGGGGAATCATACTGTTTAACCAGTCTGGAGGTGTATTTATCTTTAATGAAGACAGATACACTGCTTCCTTTAGTTTTCACACCTTGAGTTCAATGTCTAAACGTGTGGAAGAAGGTGTAACCCAGTATGGCTTGGGAGCTCTCCACAGCCTTGAACCAGGTCTCCGTGACTGCACAAATATCTGTGTCTTCCAGGGTGAGGACTGCTTCCAGTGAGTGCAGTTTCATGTTAAGGCCCTATCATTTAGCAGCATAACCTTGAGATTGTTATTAGATGGAGTTTTTACTTTGGGAGTTTTGTCCATGAGACACTGCCTAAAAATGGCACTATGGGGGTAGCAACAGCCTTAGACAGTAGCCGAAATCTCAGGGGTGATAGATGAAGTCCATCACTGGCAAAGCATTGAGTACTGTTGAGCATGTCATCCCAGGCTGACAGATACAGGAACTCTTAGAATGATTCTAAAACTGAGCCAATTACTGAAGTCAGTCATTTTCTGTTTGTATTGAGGTATCATCCTAGGTGAAGATAAAATGCTACTTAAGGCTAGGGACATACCTGCCTGAGACCCCCTGAGACCCCCTGAGATCCATAGTCCAAGAGTTCATTCATGTCTCTATTCATATAGTCCAGAGAGGTATGTCAACTCATTCACACTAGCATGGACTTTGGAGTCATAACAGTGCCTGTTGTTGAGAGACTTGAGTGTATGTGTGATATGGCGAATCCTGGCACCTGACATACAGCTGACTGTGACCCTTTCCTTATCCAGCCTAGTGACAGGGACATCTGTGTCCCACATGATGAAATCATCTATGACCAATATGTTTGTTTTTGTGTTTTGCCTAAAGAGCTTGACAGGTGAGACACTGGTGCATGTGCTATTATGTGTATTGTGTTCTATAGAGGAGGTTTTATGTACAGCGTGCTTGTGTTTGGGAGGTCTCTGGTGTTTAGGTATGTTTCTGTTGAGGACTTCCACATACGTAGGTATGTGTGATGTGGGTTTGGTGGAGTAGGAGGTGAGGTGTGCATGCTGAGAACTTGGTCATTGTCATATGTCCTGATTCATGTGCAAGAGCACATGGATTCAAGGTTCTTAATATAGTTGCATCTCTCACATGTTGAGTTTGTGTGGACTAGGAGTGCAGGATTGTCAGTGAACATGATGCAGTTGCTACACCGCCTCAAGATGCCCATGTTGACCAGGCTGGCTGGAGAAACTGTTGGAAATTGTCCATCCATAGTGTAAGGTAAATTTATATGGTCATGAAAAGAGGTCACACTTAGGAATGGCTAGTGGGTGAGAGATGGTTTGGTACCTCTGAGGCTAGGCTTAGTGTTCCACCTGACAGTACAGCAGGGCCACAAAAAAACTCTGGAGGACTAAAAGCAAAGTGCTAAGGGAAAATTTGACAAGCAAGACACTTGCATCTATAACCACAATGGTGCACTATATGCAAACACTTACAAATGCGGATCTTAAATAAAACAAGAAAAAACCCTTTTAACTCAAACTAGCCAATAAGGGTGCTCCCTCTCTGAGCTCTAGGGCTCTAGGACAATCATCGTCAATTAGCGGGGACCTAGACAACACTCTCCTCCCACAAGGGTGCAGAGGGGCCTTCACCAGCAAAGATGGCTTGAATTTGAAGCTCAGAAGTTAAAAACAGACCCAGAAACAGAAAACATGGAACTGGGCTATGCTACAGCTGAACTAGTACAGTATACAGTAAAATGTGGAAAAAAAAGTTCAGACAATTCAAACAGGCAGCAGAACACAAATACAAATTAAAAGTGTAATATAAGATGAAAAACAGCCACTTAGTTGGAAGCAATGGATGCTTCAGATCTTTCAATATCTCAGTGAAGAGCTGGATTTATTGCTGACGTGATACCAAACAGTCTAGATTCAGCAAGTCTGAATCTAGCTTTTGTTACTAAATGCAGAGCTACTAGAAATTCAAAGTGCATAAAATCAGTCACAACAGCAAAAAACAGTTTTAGTAAGGGAACAATTCACCAGCAGTTCCCAGCTTAGAAGGGTGTAGGCCACACTCTCCCACAACAAGAGTCTAGACCACAAATCCTCTTAATATAAAACAACTGGTTTTGGAGCCCAAGTGCTTAAGCCAGAA
>NC_056742.1:388027176-388077176 GCF_019279795.1 Protopterus annectens
CCGAGGGCATTTATAAGCCTAGCCAGAGTGTGTTGGCTTTCGCCGCCCCATTGATTAATTAACTGAGCCTCTGTCAAGCAGAGCCAATGAAGTGATCCCAGGGGTGTATTTTCTGTTACCCACCCACTTGCCAAGGTTTCTCTTGAAGAGTGTTAGTGAGGGGCTATGCCTAATGTAGTTAGGAATTTTGTTCTAAAGCATGGGGAGTCTCTGTGACAGGAATCTATCCCTCCAGCATGTTCTATTTATTATTGTGGTGAGGTTTAGCTCACTAGAGCGCGTGGCTCGCAGTGACTTGGATTTCTTTAGGTGGAGCATGTCCATCAATTCTGAGTTGGACATGGCTTTGCAAGTCAGGCAGAGATCACCTCTGAGTAAGCGACATGCCACTGAGTACAGTTGGAGATTTTTCAGTCGGGCTGCATAGGATATATGTTTGAGGTCAGTAATCCTCTTGGTGAGGTGCTTTTGTGGTCATTCCAGCTGTTGGAAGTGTCTTGTGAGTTACATCCCAAATAGGGCATTGTACTCTACGATGGGTCTGGTGAGTGACGAGTAGAAGGGCACTATAACCTCTTTATTTCTAGATGCAAACCCTTTAGTAATTGGATGGGCTACATAGAAGGATTTCCTAACTACTTTGGCAATATGATTGTCAAAGGAGAGATTACTATCTACCTGGGTCCCCAGATCTCTTATTACCTCTTCTGTATTAAGAGGGCTGCCACCTATGTGTTAATTCATGGGTGTTTTGTTTTTCCCAAATGGGATGACTATGCATTTTTTGGCATTTAGCTTGAGGCCATGACTTTGACACCAGGTGTCTGTCTCAGTAAGACCTTTTTGAAGGATGTCCGTTGTCAGCCGGAGAGTCAATTATGGCTCCCATATTGCTGTCATCTGCGAACTTGGTTAGCCATAGTCCTCCTGTGTTTGCCTGTACTTCTGAGAAATATATGTCGAACAGTAGGGGTCCCAGAACCGAGCCTTGCAGGACACCACTTGTGACTGGTTTAGAGTCGGACCTGGAGCCCGCTATTCTTACCGTGTGAGTTCTGTCTGTAAGCCAGTTGGCAGCCCATCTTGTGACATAGGGGTTTATGTTCAGGCTGGTGAGTTTTTCTATAATACCCGAGTGAGGAATGGTGTCGCAAGGCTTGGCAAGATCAAGGTAGGCTGTGTGAACCACCTTTCCCTCGTCCATGGCCTTGGTGACTGTCTCGAAGAAGTCAACCAGGTTTAGTAGGCATGATAGGCAAGTAGGGCGGCGCAGTGGTGCAGCGGTTAACAGTGTCACCTCACAGCAAGAGGTTCACCGGTTCGATTCTCGGCTGGGGTGCCTTCTGTGTGGAGTTTGCATGTTCTCCCTGTGTTCGCGTGGGTTTCCTCCGGGTACTCCGCTTTCCTCCCACATTCCAAAGACATGCATCTGTAGCATTTCTCCCCGGGCCTCCGCTGAAAACAGGCTCTGTGGAACCTAGTCGGACTTTCCCGGTCAACAAATGATAAATAAAATAAAAATAAATAAATAAATGATCTGCCCTTAACAAAGCCGAACTGGGTCGGGTCAAGTGTTTGGAGGTTCCCAATGTCTTTGTTAATGATTTCCATGATGATGCGCTCCATAGCCTTGCAGACCAGGCTAGTCAGGCTTATGGGGCGATAGTTACCAGGGTCAGTTGTGGCCCCTCCTTTGTGGAGCAGAATAACCGCTGCTGTGTGCCATTCTATGGGTACGTAGCTTGTGGAGAGGCTGAGGTTGAATAGCGTGTTTAGGTGGGGGGTAGTTCATTCTGTAGTTCGTGCAAGACGCAGCCTGGGACACCATCTGGCCCCATTGATGCTGTGTTTTTGGCCTTTGAAAGGGCTGTTTTCACCTGTGCTTCTGTGATTTTCGGGACATTACACTTTTCCGGTATTGTTGTGGGCCCTTTTGAAGGTGAGATAGAGGTGAAGTTTGCACTGAATCTATCTGCCAGGATGTTGGCAATATCAGTAGGTTCAGTATATTTTGTACTATTTTGCACTAGCTCAGAGCATATCTGCAAGTTGCCACTTAGATTTTTGACATAGCTAAAGAAGGCTTTGTGGTTATCTTTCAAATTCTTGGCTATTTTTCTTTCAAAGTTAGCCTTGGATGATTTTATGAGGGAACTTAGTTTATGATTGATACTGATCAGGGATGTCTTTCCTTCTTGGGATTTGCTTTTTTTCTGAACTAGTTTCCTCCTTTTGTTGTATAGCCTGTTTATGGCAGGGGTCCACCAGACTGGTTTCCTTCTCTTAGGGGAGTGAGTCTTGGTTTTGCTAGGGATGGCACGATTCATGCATCCTTGTAGGTGCTCATAGAGTGCAATTGTAAAAGATTCTGCATCTTGGACAGTGTTATCCTTTAGCGTGGGGGCTGTGAAACTTACTACCTCTGCCTTAAGTAAGGTGAAGTTTGCTTTAGAAAAGTTTTTCACTGTGGTTTCCTTGGTTGGGGTGGTTGTGGGGTGTGGACATCCAGGGTGATTAGTTTATGGTCTGATCTAACCAGTGACAGGTTGACCTCCGGTACAGAACACCTGTCGCCCATGTTGGTGATGACCAGGTCCAATATGTTGTGGCTTCTGGTAGGGGAGTTTACCAGCTTTGTGCACTACAGGCATTTCACAAGTCTTGTAACTTTTTATTGCTCTTCAAGTTGCACTCTTCAGGTAACTGAAACATTCCTTGCTGCTGTGAGCTTTCCCAAAGACTTCAAATGAAATTCATTCTAAAAGTAATTTAAAGAATACATTATAGTTGTCAATTTAAAGACGTAGAGAGAAACAACAAAATTAGAAAACCTGTAAAAGTATATTTATTTATCTGAAGTAATGGCCTGCTTGCAGCTAGTAAACATGAGTTTCTGGTTTATAAGGTTTGGGTAAGAACTATGGATTAAACACTAAGAAACTAAGGGAAATGCAGGACCATTTTCTGCATTACATACAAAACAAAGCATCACAGAGTGTTATCTGAGGAGCTGGAACACTTGGGAATGCACCATTTGTGTAAGGTAGGAAACTGGACATTACAAATGTCATTAAACGAGGCTTTGTGTGTGGTGAACGACATATTATGACAATGTGTGCAGAAGACATACCTGTTTTATAAAAAGAAAAAAGTGTGTGCACTTTCAAGGAAAATTATTTCTTAGTTTAGGTACTGAACACTAGCAAACAGGACACCTGCAGTGCCAATTTACCAAGCAGGATACACTGGTGTTGTGAATTGAGTACCACCAGTATTTTATGCCAAACAGCTGTTGGGATGGCAGGAAACATGAGATGATCTTAAAGATTTGTTTTTAATATTCCAGCAAAATGCATTTTTTTCAGTATTTTAGTAAGAGGTAATTGAACATCTCAGTGTCATAAATACCTTCAAAGTTATTGTTTTCATTATTCCTAGTAATATTATTGGGTGCAATAACGAAACACGTCTGGAATGAAAAAAAAAACACATCTATCTTTGTTTTTGACTTAGTAAACTACTTTTGTGGTACAGAAGATAACTTTCTATATTTTAATGTATGAACTGAAACAAAGCACCACAAAGAAACTGCTGAACAACTATGTGTGATTCTGAGTTCTCAGAGAGCAACACTACACTGAAGTGAGGTCAGTTATATCTGTGTGCACATCACATGGGTGCCATGAATCCCAGTACACATGAACGGTGTAAACAGGACATAGATATGGCTGTAAAGCACTGTTGCTACAGTAACAAACATGGACTCCACATATCAGCTAATGTATTTGTGGGCCTTTTGCAGAGGATAATAACTGGGATTTCTTTTTCTTTCTTCATGCTTACCTTCTACGCCTGAAGAATCAGTGGTTAAAGTGGGGTTCTTGTTGAAGGGAACCCCTTGGTTTCGTGTGAACTATTTGGACCAACATTCTAGTTCTTTGGAGATACAGAGATGCATAAACACTGTGAATGTTAGCTACCAGCACTTATTAGGTGCCACCAGAGTTTCTCATTCTCAGTCAGAACAGGAGGACCATCAGAATTGTGAAGGCTGTGAATACTGGTTCCCTTACGAAGTCCCTGGTTGTAACTGTTGTTTCTAGAATCATCTACTGGAAGCACTGAGTTAGATATTCCATCTTGTTTGGGGGTGATAGGCCCAAGGAAAAATACATGATTTGAAGGGATAAGATTTGATTGGGGGATGACAAAAGAAGACACCAGATCCTGAAAGTAATCCATGGCAAACTTAAGACTCCTCTCCTCATACTCATCAGATGGTTCCTGGTAAAGTTAAATGTGAATGTCCTTGGTTCTGCTTTAAGCAATAAACAGAATCAGGTACTCTATAAAAATCCTGAGTACAGAACCAGTCCAAAGGACAAAGATTTAAATTGATAGTGGGAGCCCCCCATGTCTAGAATCACAAAAGTACTACAGGATACAGATGGTTATGTGAAGAGAGGTATCCTTGAGAACAGTGTTAACCAGTGTTAACCATTAGGGCTTGAAGGAAGAGAAGTTTTAAGAGGGCTTGCAGTGTCAGCATTTTGAATTTTCTAACTTTGAGATAAGTTTCTAGCCCTGACAGGTCCAGGATGGACCTAAACAGCCCGTCGTTTCTGGGCACTAACAGTCTTGTTCCTGTTTTGGTCTGTTCTGTTCCTGTTTTGGAACAGGTTTTGTAAGATGGGGGATTAGATGCACTTTGGCCACTTGGTAAAGGGGTACAAGGTATGGATGGAATGCCTAACATATTTGGTTTTCTAAAGAACTGCAGGTTGTAATTCTGATACTTTTTGCCACACCTATTTGTCTTTCATTTGTTTTTTCCAGTTCCTTGTACTCGGAGTTACCCATCCTGCTGCCTTTGAAGTGGGTGGAATGGGTAGGGGATGAGGCTAGGGTAGAAAGTTTTGAGGAGGGAGTGGGGAGACAGATGTTCCATGTAGTCATTGCTGCTTCCTGGGAGAGTAAAGGACCCTTAAGGGCTCCAGTATTCACTTCTGCTATGTTTGTCTTCTTTTCCTACACTGTCACTTCCTGGCCTTGGCTTGCTTGTCTGTTCCTTGCCTGCATTAAAATGGTCCCAACTTAGACAGGTAAATTCTATCATACCTATGCATGGGGGTTTGCAAAAGCTGTTCTCCTGACTATATGGTCTTCTCCCTTTACTCCAGTTTTTTAAATACTTCACCAGTGGATTCTCAAAGAGCAGCTTATTCTTATCTAGGAAAGGATTAAATGGCTGCACTTTGACATCCTCTATTAGGAGTTTTAGCCTCAGGCAGCATGTCTTCTGGTGACTGACCTCATAGACGCAAACTTGGATGCTACATGGATAGCTTCAAGTGCAAAACTGACTGAGTGCATAGTCACCTGATTTACCGTCTGGATAAGATTCAAAAGTTTTGCCTTGCAATCTGAATCAAATGCCTCTCCTGTCTTCTCCCTTTAATTTAGGAGATCAATTTGCATCTTGGTTAAATGTGTCTGAGAGTTATTAGCTTTGAAACTCTAAGTGACAGCAGTGTACACCTTATTCCCAAATCTGTTTACACTCTGTTTACCTTAACATTGGGAAGAGAAATTGCCACAGGATTAGGGGTACTCACACCTAGTAAATCAAAATATTTTTCTGGGTGTCTGTGGTCTTTCATCCTAGAAAGTCTGTGTCAAAACGAGATTTCTCTGTAGTTGAAACTGAGATTATGGTATAATAAATGCTCTCATTATACCCTGGTGGGAAGACACTTGAGAGGAGTGGTCCAGTTTTCTCTCTTATTTTCTGTAAAGTAATTTTCCCTCTTTGAGAAGCATTCTCTCTTTCTCTTGGAAGAAGTGACAACAGATAATGAGGCTTGAACTGTGCTTGGTTGCAGGTTATGAAACACTTGAAGGAAGTATTAAGCCAATAAGATTTATTCCTGGGGAAAAGCCTAGGAAGGATGACAGATATATGAATGATTCTGCCTGCTGCCTTAGGACAGGCAACTGTAGGAAGCTTTTGGTAGGCACTCCACATCTGAGCTTCTGAGTCCTCTTAAATAGACTACTACCTTGGAGGCCTGGGACTGAAGACTAGATTCTTGGACCTTTATACTCTTACCCTGGATGTCCACTCAAGACTAGAAAACAGAGTGCACTATCTGCCCCTTCTGAAATAACAGAAACACTCTTCATCCACAGCCTTTGGAGCATATGAGGGTCCTCAGATTGATGGTATGTGCCTTTACAGGCATGATGGCCTCCAAAGGGGCAATACCTGAGGCCTTAGATATTTACTCAAACCAAACAGGAACATCAGATGCCATCTTCATATCACTCAGGTTGCTGACTGCCTTCTGCTTAAATTACATTTCTAATTGTTTCTTACAGGGGAAAATATTTGACCCAGGATGAACTGGAAGATGCCATGACAGAACAAGCCAGAGTCTCAAGCTTATTCCAATCAAATAGTTTTACAGAGAATGCTCTTTTCTCCTAACAGTGTTTGGCATGAACCCTCCACAGACACAACAAATCTTAATGTCATATTCTAGGCTTAAAGAAAAAACATACAAAATATGATAGTCTTTGTGTGGGATATGTCTACCATAACAGCTCCTGCATTTCTTCTTATGGGCAGACACAGTTTATATTATACTACCAAATATCTGACTCTACTAAACCACACAGTATTGACTGTCACTAACAAAATACAAGCTGGGATAAGAGGAAAGTTTCCCCAGCATGATACTTATCTGACTCTGGAACAGGTCAGAAGATGTCCGGAAATGGACACATACAACAGTGCATATAATTTGAAGTGTGACTAGAGGGCTCAAAGTGGACTCTATTCAAACTATACCTGTAACTGAAATGTGAAGATACATATATGAGAAGTGAAGACCTTCTAATGACTTCAGTACCCTCTGAGACACTGTCCAGATGGTCTGGGTGAGCAGAGGATCAAAGTGGAGCCACTTGTTATATGAGTCAAAGGAGCACCTTTGGCTTATATTGTGATAGTCTCCTGCATTGTGCGGAACCTGAAAACCTGAAGCCATGCTCTTTTTCAGTCAGCACAAGGTGACGATTAAATCTTGCTATTACATCTCACTGGCCCTCTTCAAGAGAAATCTTGATGAGTGGATGGGAAATAGAAAATTCACCCTGGGGATCACTCCAGTGGCTCTACTCGACAGAGGCACTGGAAACTAAGGTCGGGTGGCATGATGCCATTGTAATCCTATGGGCTAGACTTGTAAGGGCTCCAGAGCCATTACCCTAGTACACACCTATGAACCTGTGAAATGTCTAAATGTCACAATACAGTATTAGATAAGAAGGAATGTTAGAAATGTGTGGAAGAATTCTCCCTGCTTTAAACAGCAGATCATCCCCCTTCAGTCTCCCCTTTCACTGATGAAATGGGCAGAACAGGTGAAGGACTGCATTCTCCTGAGTGTTGAACAGATTGTTCTCTGGGATGCCCACTCCTAGAAGACCCTGATCAGACAGGATTCTCAAAACTTTAATTCCAGGAGCAGCCTGGACCTAGAGCAAGAGAAATTAAATAAGTGGCAAGTTCACTTCATCCAACAATTTAAACCACAGTAAGGATGACAAGGCTGTCTATAACCCACTGCTAGAAAACTGTATCACATCTCTTCACAGTGACTGTGCGCTGCCTTATTTGCTCATGTACTACACCAAGAACTGGCTGTCCATCCAGAGAAGGAGGGGTTCAGCTCTTAGATCTCTTTACAGAGCACTACCTGTATCTCATCCTGAGTTATGTGGAGCCCTGTCTCCCAGAGTGGCTATTTTCCTTGGACCAAAAGGAACCAGGATGGACTTTCATCCCACCATTGAAGCATTCATCATTAGGACCTTTGATGGATTTTGCTACAGGAATGAAATGCCCACACTGAGACTGGTGGGGTCATCTACCACTTCAAAACCTGCTAAAAATCTGATACCAGAAGAAGATCCATGAGTAGTGAAACTCACTGCCCTCAGCAGCACCCACACCCTTAGGCATTAGAATCCTCCATTAGGGTCATGACTATCAATAAGTACAAATGTGGCAGGGCAATCTGGACTTGGCCCTCTACCCCACCCTCATCTCGAATGCCTGTGACAACCCTCTGGGCAAGTATGCTCTACCATTATAAAGGCAATATTCTGAATCAAGGTAAGAGAACATATCTCCCATTTGATGGAACTCCCAGGGTCTGAAACTGAGACCAGTGAAAATAGGGATAATACCAGGAAGTACCACAGCTGAGCCAGCAGGCTAGCAAGTGCATCCTCTCTGATTAGAGAAGAATCCAAATAGCAACACCTTGTTCTGGAAGTGATTCCCACCCAGAACAAACCAAACGAACTTCATATGTACAACAGTGACCTTGATTTTTCTGAAAGTGTCTACTATATCTAGTGATATTATCCAAGTAACCTTTAAACCAGAGGCTTTGTCTGGAACTCAACATGCAATACATACAGAAGTCATCAGTCATCTTCAGACCTAAGAAGAGGTAGGAGTAAAACCCTTAGCCTTATTTCTATGGCCCTTTAACGAGTGAAACAAATGTACATCGAAGACTGCAGACATTTCATAAGTCTTGCAACTTTTCTGTACTCATCAAGTCACATTCTTTAGGTCACCCTGAAATGTCTCCTTACTCAATGGGATTTATCAAATAATTCAAATGAAATTAATTTGGTTTCAAATTTAGTCAAACTGTTTATTGTATGTCCAAAATATTAAAAACATCCAAAATTACAATGACTTCATTACCACTTTAGTTAACAGTAGTCTGCAAAACTGTATACGAGATTCCTCTATACACCTTTTAGGATAATTTTATAAAAAAAAGAAACAAGTAAAAATTATTATTTTGATATTACGCTGATTTCTCACGGAAAATGTAAATCTCCTTTAATTCTAGAAAAATATACCAGTTTGGCCTGCCTACAGCTAAAACTACTAGATTCATGGGATTGTATGAAGAAATGGCTGAGCTATAAACAAGGAACCATAGAGATAATCAAAATGTATTCTAGTGAGACAAGATACACCCACATAATCTATTTTGGTGAACTGCGTTTGTCAACATTTTTTAGAGAGGTGGAGAACTGCCTTAGTCTCCAAACTCAAAATAACATAACTTACCCTGAGTTCAAAAAACAACAAGGTAGGTTACATTTGCAGGGTAGATATTTTTTTCACAAAAGGCCAGTTCAGTGACACAGACTGTGTGTATCACGTTTTGATGAAACAGTCATACTTTGTGCTCTACTATAAATTCCAGGCAAAACATTTAACATTTTTATAACATTAACATTATGCCTGATGTTTTACTAAATTAAATGCAAGGACAGAAGTCTAGCATTTTCTAATGGTTTGGAGATATATTTTTAGAATTCTGTTCCTGGTGTCCCATGTCATCAGGGTTGCCAGATTTCTGACTGGCCAGGTAGGGACAAAAAAAGTCTTTTACAGCAAGTGAATACTAAAAAAAAACAAAGGTCTTCCATGCCAGGTCGTTAATGTGGAACATCAGAGTTCCGCATTAAACAAAAGTAGCTCTGTGTTTATATATTTTTTTTTTGATTGACCTGGGTCAATCAAAAATAAATAAACACGGAGCTATTTCTGTTTGATGCGAAACATCGCAGTTCCACATTAAACAGAAGTAGATCTGTTTTGCGATTTTTTTGATTGGCCCGTATACCAGTATAAGGGCCAATCAAAAATCGCTAAACACGGAGCTACTTCGGTTTACTGCGGAACTGCGATGTTCCACATTAAACACAAGAAGCTCTGTGTTTAGCAATTTTTGATTGGCCCATATGCCGGTATACGGGCCAATCAAAAAAAAAAAAAAAAAACAAAGCGGAGGCTGCCCAGGATTTAAACTGGCAGTGCGGGACTCTGGATCAGGCTGCTGATCCCGGGACAGTCCCGCCAAAATAGGGACATCTGGCAACCCTGCATGTCATTAACTTACAACAGGGTCGCAATTGCTGAAACCTGTATTCTGAAAGACTGCCTTCCAGACTATCTGCAAATATACATAGCTGAGTATATATTTTTTTGGTTATAGAGTTTGTTAATTGTTGCTTAGATTTCTGTTGAAACTGTTGTCTCACTGTTCTGAGAGACTAATCTGCAAATATACAGAGCTGAGTATATTTTTTAGGTTTTAGAGTTTGTACTGTTAGTTGTTGCATAGATCTATGTTGAAACTGTTTTCCCCACCCCACCCTCCATTTTCTGCTGTGTCTTCAGTTGGTATAACTGGTTTTTACACCGTGTGTGTTATCTAACTCAAGGATCACTTAATTTGACCTGTTAGTAACAGCCTGCATTTAATTGCTGGATCCTGTGTTCTGAAAGACTGCCTTCCAGACTATCTGCAAATATACAGAGCTGAGTATATATTTTTTGGTTATAGAGTTTGTTAATTGTTGCTTAGAAATCTGTTGAAACGGTTGTCTCACTGTTCTGAGAGACTGATCTACAAATATACAGAGCTGAGTATATTTTTGGGGTTTTAGAGTTTGTACTGTTAGTTGTTGCTTAGATCTCTGTTGAAACTGTTTTGTCCCACTCACCCTCCCTATTTTTGGTTTGTAGTTTAAATTTGGTGGCTTTTGCAGTTGCCCGCCCCACTGTAGATTTGATCTGGGACACTCCCCCAGTCCCATCTCTTTACCACATTCTACCTAATAAACTCTTTATGCACTTGCTTTTAGTCCTTTTTAATTTAATTGAATTTTTTAAACGGTGTTTGGTCTAATATTGCTACATACTCAAGTGTGCTAGCTTACACTGCATATGAATTGTTTTTACTACTGTTTTTGCTACTTTTCTGTAAGAAAAAAAAAACTGTAAGCCTGTTTCCTACCTTTTCTGTAACTAGTGTTCCAGATACAGATTTGCTGTATCCAGGACTGTATGTAAGCGTCTGAGCCCCCCATGCCTTTCTGTGTTGGAGGGAAGCCTTCTAGCTTATCAGTGGGAGTGGTAAGCACTAGGTAACCTGTCTACCACATAAGGAGTGGTTCCGGCCAAGAAATTGTAGATACTGGCCGTTTGGGCAATCTCTTCCATTTCTCTCAACTTTCTGATTTGAAAGCCTGCATTTGCACTTGTTTCTGTCCTGTAACTTATCTAGTGCAGATACAGATTCTTAGTTTTAGCACTTAAATTTGCTTATTCAGGCTCAGCACTTGTTCAGAACTTGTAAGCACTAAATAAGCTACTAATTACTATAACACTCAATCTTCCTCATCAGCTAGAGGAAAACAGTTTTTGTACTTACTTTTATCACTTGTTTAGAGAAAAACAGCTCTTGTACTCACTTTCCTCACTTATCTAGAGGAAATATATTTTATTCAGGCATGTCCAAGGGTCAGCTCCCAGTGTTCTCTCCTGTCTATCTGATGAATCTGGGCATCTTGAGGCAATGTAGAAATTGCCTTGTGTACACAGACAACCATCTCCTCCTACCACCCAACACTACAACCTGTGAGAGATGCACTTATCTAGCCAAACTGGAGGTAAAGCTCTCTCCAACCAAGACTGAACTTGACAGTCATGAGGAGAAGGTAAACATTTACACCACACCACACTCATCACATAGTCTCACTAAATCTACACCACCAAAATCCACACATAGTAACACAAAAACATTTGCAGAGGCTCTCAATAATAATCTGTCTAAGCAACAGAGACCTCCAAAGCAGAAACGCAAGCAACTCCATCCCCCAACACAACCCAAATGACACATAGCCCACAGACTCAGTGTGCCACTCAACCACAGCCAATAAGGCAAAACAACTTACCCAACACACTAGTCATAGGTGACTCTATAGTCAGGCACACTGATGTCCCACTCACCAGGCTAAACAAGGAGAAGGTTATTGTCAGCTGCCTGTCGGGTGCCAGGATTTGCCACATAACCCATGCACACAGGTCACTCCATAACAAGTACAAATATGACTCTGTCATTGTCCATGTTGGTGTGAATGACCTGAGACGTGCCTCCCTGGACTACATGAAAAGAGACATGGGAGAGCTCTCCGATCTTGTAGCCCAGGCAGGTATGACCCTAGCCCTGAGTAGCATTCTGCCATCGCCCAGAATGATACCGCAGTACAAGGACGAAATGATTGACTTTGACAATTGGCTAAGCTTCTGGTGTCATTCTGAGGTGATCCAGTATCTGTCTGCTTGGGATGACATGGTCAACAGACCACGATGCTTTGCCACAGATGGCCTGCACCTGTCACCCCTAGGATTCCGGATACTGGCTAAGGCTCTTGCTGCCCCTATAGTGCCTTTTTTAGGCAAGGTTCAAATAACAAATTCACCACCATAACAGGAACAGGCAAGCAAAAACTGAGGGTAATGCTACTCAATGCTAGAAGTCTAAATCTCAAAATGCACTCACTCGAGGCACTCCTTAAAATGGAGAACATCGATATCTGTGCAGTGACTGAGACCTGGTTCAAGGCTTCAGAGAGCACCCCTGCACTACCAGGCTATAACTCATACCACACTTTTCAGCCATGTAACCTGGACTGAAACACCAAAGGCGGAGGTGTGTCCATATTCATTAAGGATATCCACACCTCCAGGCTAGTTGCTCAGCATAATGCATCCGAGGTTATCCAAGTGCAACTACCTCTGGGCAAAACTGCAATCCAAATCATAGCTTGCTAAATATCTCCCACCATGCCCCAGGATTCCCACTCCTCTTTTCTTGATGTACTGGAAAATATTAGGGTTCAACCAAACACCCTAATAATGGGCGACTTCAACTACCCCACCATTAACTGGGAAAACTACTCGTGTACCAACTCCTTAGCTCAACGCTTTCTGAAATTCATAAACTCCAATGCCTTGGATCAACTTATCCACACCCCCATCAGGGGCAACAATATCCTAATATCCTAGACCTAGTCATTACCAACATGAGTGACCGGTGTTCCACACCTGAAGTCAACTCCTCGTTGGTCCGATCCGGACATAAGCTAATCACCCTTTATATCCACATCCCGCCCCCACCCCCCATTAAGGAAACCACAGTAAAAAATTTCTCCAAAGCCAACTTCATGCTTCTTAAGACAGAAATGGTGAACTTCATTTCACCCATGCAGATGGACAATACAGTTTCAACTGTTGAATCCTACACAAATGCACTCTATAAGCACTTACACGAGTGCATGGATCATGATATCCCAAACAGAACCAAGTCGCTATCCTCCAAAAAAAGGAAGCCAATCTGGTGGTCCCCTGCCATAAATAAAATGTACAACAGAAGGAAGGAACTGTTGCAAAAGAGAGTAAAATCCCATGAGTGGAGGAGCTCCCTGGTCAGCCTCAGTAAGAAGCTGAGATCCCTTATAAGATCCTCCAAAGATAGCTACAAAAACAAAATCGCCACTAATTCCAAAGACAAACACAAAGCATTCTATAGCAATGTCAAGAATCTCGATGTCAACACCCAGATCTGCTCTGAGTTACAGCACAACAGCACGAAAATTACAGAACCAACTGATATTGCCAACATCCTGGCAGATAGGTTCAGTGCTAACTTTACCCCCCTCCCACCCCCTAAAGGGCCCATATCTATACAGGAAGAATGCAGAGTCCCTGTAATCACAGCTATGCAAGTAAAAGCTGCACTCTCTAAAGCCAAAAACACAGCATCCATGGGACCGGACAACAACCCAGGCTGCGTTTTACACGAACTTCAGAACAAACTGACTCCCCACTTAAGCACCATGTTCATTAATAGCCTCGCATCAGGCTTTGTGCCCACTGAATGGCACACAGCAACAGTTATCCCACTCCACAAATGGGGAACCACCACTGATCCCGGGAACTATCGACCTATTAGCCTGACGAGCCTGGTCTGCAAGACCATGGAACATATCATCATGGAACTCATAAACAAAGACATTGGTAACCTCTAAACTCTGGATCCCACCCAGTTCAGGTTTCTGAAAGGCAGATCATGCCTCCTGAACCTGATCGACTTGTTTGAGGCAGACACCAAAGCCGTAGATGAGGGTAAGGTGGTTCACACAGCCTATCTTGACCACGCCAAGGCTTTCAACACCATCCCCCATTCTGGAATTATAGCTAAACTCACTAAACTAGGTATAAATCCCTACATCACAAGATGGGTTGCCAACTAACTCACTGACAGAACCCACACTGTAAAAGTTGCAGTCTCCAAATCTGACCTCAAAGCAGTGACAAGTGGAGTACCACAGGGTTCTGTCCTGGGACCTCTCCTGTTTGGTATCTACTTCTCTGAAGTACAGGATAACACAGAAGGCCTCTGGCTAACAAAGTTCACAGATAACTGCAAACTAGGAGCTATAGTCAAGTCCCCAAATGATGTGGACATCCTACAGAAGGGTCTCACTGAGACAGATGCCTGGTGTCAGAGCCATGGCCTCAAGCTCAAAGCCAAAAAGTGCAGTGTCATCCCCTGCGGTAAAAACTCTCTACCCATGAACTACCACATAGGCAGAAATCTACTTAACACCGAATGCATGATGAGAGACCTTGGGACCCAGGTGGACAGTAGTCTCTCCTTTGATAGTCACATTGCCACAGTAGTCAGGAAGCCCTTCTACATGGCACACCTCATCATAAAAGGGTTCTCATCCAGGAAAAAAGAGGTGATTGTTCCCCTCTACTCGACACTCATTACACCCATTATAGAGTACAATGCCCCTTTTGGAATGTACCTCACAAGACATCTGCAGCAGCTGGAAAGGCCACAGAAGTACCTCACAAAGAGGATTACTGGCCTCAAACAAATGCCCTACACTGACCGCCTCAAAAAACTCCAGCTTTACTCCGTAGCATATTGCCTACATCAATGATCAATGCTACTTCAGTCTTCTTTTCATGAACTACTATATCTGGTTTTCTCACATCTATTTTTGAACTGTTGGTAATGGGTGATCCCATTGGGATATAAACTTCATAATTTTCTATAATGTTTTGTGGCTTACTTTTCCAACGTTTTTCAGCCACCTCAGTATTCTAATCTTTGCACAATCCCCAGTGCAACAGTCTTACCACATTATTATGCCTTTCATTATATAGTCCTTCTGCCATTAGTATATCATAACCAGCAACAAGATGTGTGACTGTTTCCAGTTCTGTTTTATCAAACCCTGTTTCCAGTTCTGTTTTATCAAACCCACATTTGTCTGTTTCTTCCAAATACTCAATGGACTTGGTAAACCAACGGGTATGTAGTCCACTATCTTTGCTGCCTTTCATCTTTTGGTTTAAATTCACCTCTCCTTAACCATCATGCATTCACTTCTGATCAACATGAGGTTGTCCCAAGAGTTTTCTATACTTGCAACTATAGTTATACATTTTCCACATTTTTTGCTTTCTCATCTAATCCTTCACTTTATATTCTTTCTTTTGTTTTATGGCACATTCAGTTTCTGCCTGATTTTTATCTACTGGTTTGATTTCTATTCCCACTTGACACCAATATACTTCTGCTAAACTAACCAGGGAAGTCATCTTAGACTTACTCTCCTCATGTTTTAAAACTTACAAATCATTTGGGCCTTATCAGGTCAACAGATATGTATGTAGTCCTATGACTGCAGATCTATACATGTAATCTATTTCAAGAAGGTCTATACCTTCTTCAGAATGAGGAATATATAGCCTTGGTATACATTGATTTTTATAAGTCATTTGATAAGCACAAAGCATCTGTCTTGTTTTCCTATCCAACCAATCCAAGATCTTTTAAGGGCCAGTCAGTCACTCCAAAACTGCAACTTAGGACTGGAAGAGTAAATTGGTTTATAGCTTGGACTTTGTTCCTAGATGTCAGTGCTGTTTTCAGTATTAGTTTTAGTCTTCTAAAATATTCCTTACTAAGTTTTATTCACATTTGTTCATGTTTTATTGTTCATCCTTTATCAATTCCCAAATAGTTGTACACTCTCTCTTGCTAAAGTTCTTTTATATCACATTCCTGTCCCAGGATGAAGTGTTCTTGGTGCTGTAGCGGCTTTAAAGGTTGCTTTTTCACATTTATGAAGCCCAAATGACATTATTTATTATCTGAAAAAGTTTTGACAACTTGCAGTTGTGTTTTCAGTTCCTCATCTGATGAACTATACAGTTTTCAATCATCCACAAAAAGAAGACGAGAAATCTTTACACTTTGTTGTTTTCTGGATGCCAAATTGTAGCCATGACTTAATATGTTAAGTAGACCCCTTAACAATAGGTTAAGGGCAAGGCAAAAGCAACAGTGACAAAGAGTCACCCTGGAATAGCCCCTTTTGAATTGTTATCCATGGAATAATAATTTGTTCTTTATCATGGCTTCACTGCAAAGTGATTTGACACAGTTTCCCAGTCACTGTAATGTAATCAATCAGTGTAGGGTGTATTTTATACATTTTTAAGCACTCTTTTATTCATGAATGTGGGATACTGTCAAATGCTTTTTTGTAGTCTGTCCATGCCATACTTAGATTCTTCCCATTTTTACAGTTCTCCATTATGACTTTATTTAACAACAACTGATCCTTTATTCCATACGACTTTCTTTTGTTACCGTTTTGTTCTATTGTCATGAATGAGTTTTCTTCTAAATGGCTATAAACTCTGCTGGCATCAGATCTGGTGTATAGTTTATAAGTCTTTGTTAGGCAAGTTAGTGGTCTATAGTTTTTAGGATAGCTTGCAAGTTCACTCTTAAGTTGGAGCATTGTTTTTCCTGTTGTTAGCCAGATGGGTGTCTGCTTGAGGTGCACATATAAATAGTTCTTACTCATGGCTAAATCTTCATGTAAAGATGTTAATACTTTTAGAAAGAAGTTAGGTACCGCATGCCTGGGGTTTTCCAATTAGGAACTTTTCTTAACTTTGTTTCAGTCTCTCTGTCTGTTACTTCATCCCATTTCATATCCTGAACATTTGAACTTCTTATTCTTCCTTTTACTTCTTCTATCTATTTAGCATCTTTGTTATGTTCCACAGGATCTTCATAGATATTTATTCAAAATGCATTTATTTCTTCTTTTTTTGGTAGTGTTTCAATTCGTTTTGCCTTGTTTCCCAATTCTCTATAAAATGTCTTGGGTCATCAATAAATTGCTTATTTTGTAATTTTCCTTTATATTTATCTGCATATTTTCTAAGTTTTTTTTTGCCAGTGCTGATATTTTTAGCTAATTATTTACGATAGTGCATGGCAGATCCTGATCTGTTCTGATACTGTGCATTGCTTTTATCACGACTATCTTTCTGAGTATTTTTTTGATCTGTTCCCTCTTCTATACTCTTCTAACAGTGACACTTCTTGCCTTAATTGCTTTATAGTTTTCTATATTTGATGCTTCCATCCGGGCATTTATTTTTCCCCTTCCTTTCCCTCACTGCCCTGCGTTTTTGTGGTAAGACTTTATCTGTTATTAATTTAGCTGCACAGTAATATAGCCTATATACTTCTATTAAATCACATGAATTTCTATGAACAGTGTTAATTACTGTGTTCATTTGTTTTATCAAACTTCTAACTTTCTGTGTTTTATTGACTTTCTGTAGTCTATTTCATGCATTGATCTTAATATGTCTGTCCATCTCTATTAGATTAAGCGACTCTTCTCTTAGATCATTTTCTTCTAAACAGAGGGCACATTCTTTGTTCTCTATTAACTGCAGGTATTCTACAGAAAGTTCCTGAGCATCTTCCTGTGCCACATTCTCTTCAGCTTTGTCCTGTGTCATTTGTTGCTCTTTCATATGGGAACTCACTGTCCTATCAACCCACAACATTGGCTGCAATTCAGAGTTGCTACATTTTCCTGTCCCTTCCCTTGCTTGCAACTCCAACTGAACTTTTGTACTGGTTTCCTATGGAAATCTCCAAAGTATCGTCATATGGCAACTGTTCAGATGTTTCCTGCTCCACTGGTTTCTCCTTAAATCGGGATCCATTCCTCTATCCTGCCGTGATGTTATCAGAGTCAGATTTTCTACACTAAATCCTCCACTTCGCATGTAATCTATAACCCTAATTTCTATTTCTTTATTTTTCCCTTATTAATCCTCATCTACATTTCCTCTTTGTTTTCTTATTCTTTGTACTGTAAAATTTTCTATATCTGTATGCCTTTGCCTGAATTTCTCTTCAAATATCTTTGTTGTTGCTCTTTTTGAATTGATTAGTTTTGAGTTTTGCTTTCTCCTTTGCATAATATTCCACCATATTAAATCTCTTTTTGTCTCCCATGTTCATATTTCTTTTTTCAGATGTCTCCTGTTTCTCCTTACTTGGGGGACTTGTTATTCCACCATGCTGGATATAACCTGTGTTAGACGTTCTACACTAAATCCTTCACTTCTCAGGTATTCTATAACTTCAGCTTCTGTTTTTTTTTAACTTCTACATTTCTAATCTTCTTTTTTACATTCCCTCTTTGTGATCTTATTTTTTGTATTGTGAAATTTTCCATATCTGGATGCCTGTGCCTGTATTCCTCTTTGAATTTCTTTGGGGCTTCTTTTTTGTATTGATTAATTTGGCTTTCTCCTTTGCATAAATATTGCACCATAGCAGATCTCTCTTTCTTTCCCACGTCATTATTTCTTTTTTATAACTTTTGAAAATGTCTAGGTTTTGTTCTTTATATTTTCACACTTCCTCAGTCACTTCTTTTTCCAAATGGCCCAAGGTTTCTTGGCTTAGATAATGTTTTTCATAAATATGTTGTATTAATGAAAACAAATTTTTACTTGAAGCGTCCGACAGTTTTTTTGTGTAAGTATTTTTCTTTCCTCTAATTTCTGTCAATCTTTTTGTGCCATCTTCTTTATGGAAATTCTGGGCTTCTTGCACAGAAATAACAATGCATAATTTCTTTCTTATCCTCAATAGTCCACTCTGTCATCATTATGGTTCTTTTCTGGCCTATCAGTTTTTGTGATTTTTGTGAACAACTACTTCCTTGGAGAGGGTATTTAAATTTTCAGAAAATTTAAAAATCTCATTCTCATCATCCTTACAAATAAAAATTAAATCATCCATGTATGTCTTAAATAAAACTACATTCTTAGAAAAGAATTGAATGGGATAAATACATTTCCAGTCAAAATAACCATGCAGCCACCTTATGGATAATTGTATAGCACATTTAAAAATTTTGTGAGATACAAGGCTCACAGCAATTGAGTTATTGAAAGTGGAAGAGAAATTAAAATATGGGAGTATTCAAAGACATTAAGGCTAAAAAGCAGCTCTTAGAGAAAAAGCAAAAAGAAAAAGGGAATAACATTTTATAAAAGAAATAGTCACAGGGAAACAACAGATGAGATTAGGAATAATAAAGAGAAGTTATGTTTTGTATCTAAATATACTAAATGTTCACCTATTTTAGAAAATATTATTATTTGCAATGATGAGAAAGTAGGTACACATTTTATTATTATTTTATTTTATTTTACATTAGTTGACTGGGCTAGTCTAACTGGATACATGTCCATTTTCAGTAGAGGCCCGGGGAGATAAGCTCCTAGATAGGACAATGAAATTGACACAATAACAACTAAGGAAACATGAAACAAACAAAAATAAATCCTACTTACAGTACACCTATTACAGGTTATCACAGTAAAATTAACTACAGAATACAGGCATAACATAGCATGCTAGTACAATCAAGATATTCTATCTAGAGATAGACAGTACAATGGTTAATAAGGAAGGACTTGCAGTTAATGAGTAGACTGGGTAGGAAGAGCAAAGTATTAAGAGACACAAACTAGTCAGGCTTAGTACAGAGGCATGACCAGTGTGTTTTGAGGAACACTTTCAATTTGTTTTTGAAGCAGGATAGTGAGGGAAGTGTGGAGAGTTCATTGGGGAGGAGATTCCAGGCTTTTCCAACAATATTAGAAAAAAGGGAGTTTCCAGCCTTGTTGTTTGATTTAGTGGTATGTACTAGAAGTCTCTGAGAAGACCTTAAGGATTCCAGGTTTTTATAGGGAGTGATGAGTGTGGAAAGAATAGGAGTTTTGGAAGGTTTGTAAAGAGTATTGTGGGCTATAGTTAGTTGAAGGAATTTAATCAGATTTTGTAGTTCAAGCCATCCCAGCTGCTTTAAATTAATGCAGTGATGGGTTCTGAATGGGTTGCCTGTAGCAAATCTGGCAATGTTATTGTAGGACATTTCCAATTTGCTAAGATTATTTTTAGATAGGTTATTAAAAATAGGTGAGGCATAAAGTAGAGAAGAGATTAGATGAGTGTGTGCTATTGTGGTTCTAGCTGAAGGTAGGAGGAAGGATTTTATCCTATAGAGAGAGCCTAGCTTTTTGTTGACAGTTTTTATAGTATTGTTAATATGGATATCAAAGTTCAGATTGTTGTCAATGGTGACACCTAATAGTTTGGTGGTTGGTTCAGGAGATATAATAGTTTTATTGGTAGAGTTAACTGAGAAATCCAGAGGGGGGAACTTCTTAGTAGGAGAGAAAAGGAGGAGTTTAGTCTTTTTGGGGTTTAGGAGAAGGCATCTATGTG
The DNA here is from genome assembly GCF_019279795.1 of Protopterus annectens. Taxonomy (NCBI): domain Eukaryota; kingdom Metazoa; phylum Chordata; order Ceratodontiformes; family Protopteridae; genus Protopterus; species Protopterus annectens. Next base: position 388,047,765 of record NC_056742.1, read on the forward strand.
TGAACCATTGCTCAACTGTGTTAAATATTTGTTGGGTAAGAGAGAGAAGTTCAGAAGAGGAGGGGGCTGAGCATATCAGTGTAGAGTCATCCGCATATTGTATGCATATAGCTTGGGGGATGGCAAGGTGAAGTTCATTAATGAATATGGAAAAAAGTAGTGTTCCTAGGATGGACCCTTGAGGGACACCAAGGTTGATGGGGAGGTGAGTAGAGAGAGGCTTGCGCCATAGTACGGCCTGTTGTCTTTTATCAAGGTAGGACTGGAACCACTTTATAGAGGATGTATCTAGTGACAGGGATTTCAGTATTTTGATGAGAATTTGGTGATTTACCATGTCAAAAGCTTTAGACAGGTCAATGAATAGGGCAGAAGAGAGGTTGTTTAGATTGCGGTGTTTGTTTATACAATCTGTGAAGGAAAGAAGGGCAGTACTAGTGCTATGTGACGGTCTGAAACCATGCTGACAGTTGGCTAGTAAGTTATTTTGTGTTAGATGGTCAAGTAATTGTCTGTGAATGCATTTCTCCATGATCTTTGCCAAAGGTGAGAGGAGGGCAATGAGGCGGTAGTTGGAGAGTTCAGTGGATTGTCCTCCTTTATGGAGGGGGATAATATGGGAAATTTTCCATAAACTGGGGATATAACTTTCGGTAATAGTTCTATTGATCAGGATAAAAATGGGATAAGCAATAGCTTTGGCGGATCGTTGTAGGAATTCTGCAGGTAGTTGGTCTGCTGAGGGTGAGCATGGTTTTAGTTTCTGTAGAAGGGTTAGAATATATGTTGTTGGGACAGGTTGAAAATGAAAAGTAAGGGGTGAGGTTGATTCATAGGAAGGTAGAGTGAAGTTGTTTGGTGATAGTTGACTAGCTAGTGTTTGTATAGCATCAGTAAAAAAGGTATTAAAAGCATTAGCTGTATTCATTGTTTTTTTTGTGTTCAGTGTTTTGAGGGTTTGGAGTAGTGGATTGCCCTGGATGGAGTAGTTGGTTAATACTAGACCAAAATTTCTGCGGCTTGTTTTGATTAGCTTGTTGGGATTGCAGGTAGTAGTTTCTTTTGTCAGATATTATAGCTTTCTTAGTTTCATTTCTTAGTTGTCTATATGTTAGTTGGTCTATAGGGTTTCTTGTTTTCCTCCATTTTGCCCAAAGTTTGTTTCTAAGATTTATTTTATGTTTGGTTTCTTTTGAGAGCCATGGAGCATGTTTGGTTTTAATTCTAATTAGTCTGGTTGGGGCATGGTGGTTGAGAATGGCAAGGAAGTTGGAGTTAAAGTAACGAACGGCTTCATCTAAAGGGAGGTTTTGTAAGGGGGACCAGTTACATGCTCTTAGTTCCATCTGGAACATTAACCAAGATTAACCAAGATTAACACATTTTCCAAGATTTTTTTTTTCTTATAGGGGACACAGTAATTGTAAGTGCCTTTTCGGTACTGTAGCGTGATCTCCGAGTTGGTATAGTTAAGTAGGGGGGGGGGGTGAAGCTCCACACATTATGTAATGTTTTACAGTTTTTTTTATTTGTTTACGAAAAGCGATTTTTTTCCCTTGGAAAAAAATTGCTGTTCTAAGATTTCGACACTGTAAGCTTTTGCTTACATGGGGTCGATTAGGTGTTGTTCGCTCTTCTGAGCGTGTGATATAATATACACTCTGTTGATCGGGAACAAATGCAGGAATGGTTAAGAGAGGCAAATTCAATCCAGGAGATGAAAGGTTAATATCGGCGGCCCAAGACAGTGGGCTATCTACATGTTGGTTTACGAAGTCCATTGGATATGTGGGAGAAACAGACAAATGTAGGTTTTATAAAACAGAATTGGAAACAGTTACACACTAAATTTTCACCTATTTTAGAAAACATTATTATTTGCAATGATGAGAAAGTAGGTACACATTTTCCAAGATTTGTTTTTTCTTATAAGGAACACAGTTATTTAAAACAATTGTTGAGCTTTGGAATCATCAAACAATTTAAACAGCAGGAAGAATTCAGGCAGCAACTGAATGTGCCGTAAAACAAAAGAAAGAATATAAGGTGAAGGACCAGATGCGAAGACATGTGAAAAATGCATAAATATAACTGCAAGTATAGAAAACTTCTAGAAGAACCTCAAGTTGATCGGCTCCCTATTACACTGTCGCAGACGCAGGTTGTCGAATGTGTCTTTGTCGAACTGAAAAGCGCGAAAAGACAAAACAGCAAAGTGGCTTTTCAGCAAATTCTTTCGCTGGGAAAGAATTAGTTTGGCCACTTTCGCTACTTTGCCTTTTTGGTACTGTAGTGCGATCTCGGAGTTGGTATATTTAAGTAGGGGGGTGTGGGGCAAAGCCCCCCACATTATGTAATGTTTTACAGTTTTTTTTTTTTTTTTTAGAACAGCGATTTTTTTCCCTTGGAAAAAAATCGCTGTTCTGAGGTTTTGACATAAGTTTTTGCTTACATGGGGTCAATTATGCATCGTTCGCTCTTCTGAGCTTGCGATATAATATAGACCCTGTTGATCAGGAACGAATGCAGAAGCAAATTCAATCCAGGAGATGAAAGGTTAATATCGGCAGCCCAAGACAGTGGGCTATGTACATGTTGGTTTACGAAGTCCATTGAACATGTGGGAGAAACAGAGAAATGTGGGTTTTATAAAAAAGAATTGGAAACAGTTGCACACCTCATTGCTGGTTGTGACATACTAATGGCAGAAGGATTGTATACTGAAAGGCATAATAATGTGGTAAGACTGTTGCACTGGGGATTATGCATACATTATGGTATTGAAGTGGCTGCAAAACACATCAGAAAATGAGCCACAAAGCATCATAAAGAATGATGTTTACATCACATGGGATCACCCATTACTAACAGTTTAAAAGATAGATGCTAGAAAGCCAGATATAGTGGTCCATACAAAGAAAACAAAAATAGCATTGATCATTGAAATCACCACACCCAGTAACTACAGTGTCTTGTGTACAGAGAGATACAAAGTCATAAAATATCAGGATTTGCAGGCAGAAACAAGAGCAATGTAGAAGAAAGATACCCAAACAGTTCCAATAGTAGTAGGAGCAATGGATCTTATAAAAAATAATCTACAATTGTATTTACATATATAAAAAAGAAGCTACAATTGTATTTAGATATGTTACCAATACATGTAACACCCATACAAATTGCAGGAGTCATTACTGGGCACATTGCGGGTGCTGTGAAGAGCACTTTTGCCTGACATCAAAGTTTGACTCAATACTAATTTCATGAACTTTAATTGTACTTTGACTTAGGAATGGGGTCCATTCCCGTCATGGTATTAGAAACCCAAAAGACTTAGAGAAATTAAAAAAGCAGAAAGAAAATGGTATGTTTACATGCCACCATTGTAAGGTATGTTCTAAAATAAAAAATCTGCATGGGACAAAAATAATTGGGGAAAATTTGCTTCTAATGGAAAATTTAATTGTGAGTCCATGGGGATGGTACATATTATTGGATGTGAGTGTGATAATCTGGCATGGTATTTAGAACAAACCAAGAGAAAACAGAAAGTCTGAATTTTGGAGCACTTGAGTGATATTAGGAATAAAAATATGAAAAGAGTTCTTTGTATTAAGACATCAGCACATAGTCCCTGAATTATATTTTAGTGTACTAGCACAGCCAATTTTTACCCAGGGCTGGTGATTTTTTAAGTAAATTGTTGGAAATAGAAATTAAGATGATTTTAAATTAGAGGACCTTGTGCCCTTGGGGGTTTAAATAAAGAAGTTGATTTATGTATTTAAATATAAGATGTTAAATATAATAAAATATGTAGGATATATGTAAAATTATTGTATGGATAAAGCACTTAATTAAATAAATACAAGATTAATTAGTTGAGTATGAGTAATTGAATGATTATCTGGGTTCTTCCAGCATAAATAAGCAAGACTGATTGTTTGTTTGTCTTTTTGGCTTTTCCCGGTTAGGGGTCGCCACAGCGAAACTTCGGTCCACTAATGATTGGCAGTCGATTTTTATGGTGCCGAGCTGCCAGCCCGACACCCAACCTTCAGTGAAGGCATGTCCATTCATGCATGTCTTTTGGAGGCCACTCGACCATGGGGAGGACATGCAGATTCCACACAGAAGGCACTCCAGCCGAGAATCGAACAGGAGAACCTCTTGCTGTGAGGCAACAATGCTACCGTTGTACCACCGCGGCTTTGCCATAAATAAGCAAGACTGATATTGGTAGGATATTCTAAGAAGGCGAAAAGCCAAGATACCAAATGTGTCAATAAAATCAAAGTGCTTGCTGAGTGACTTGTGGATTTATTTGTTTAGTTTGGTTCAGTTTGTGCTGTACTGGTTTGGATTCCAGAGAACCACTGGTCTTTTCTCAGGTGAGAATAAGAAAATCAGTAATTCCCTAAAGCTTCTTGGAAAATAATTACAATGCATTTATAATTATAACAACTGTGAATACAACTTTATGCAAGCAAATTTATAAAAACACTACAGCTCAGTTACAGATAAGTCATAGTCATAAGCATGCAGCTCATGGGACCATTGAGGACCCTAATCCAAATAATCAAATGCTCCCAAGTACTTTCTGGTTAAGTATCTTGCTCAAGGTTGCATAGTAGGCAAATGAGGGCTAATGGAATCAAACCACATACCACTGAAACTACAGCTCACAGTCTTAACTTTGCTTTCCAACTATCACACATTGAGTTGTGCAAATGTTTAGAGAAACATAGAAATGAAGACGACCACAAAGTAATGAATGCAGATGGAGGCAGCTACTCCGCAAGAATAAAACCTCCTGCACTAAGTATGGCTCACATAACATATCAATATGTAGGTCCACGAATATAATACAACTGTGAATTAATAAGTGAAAGTAACTTGGCACAGCTGTCTGCAGCGTTTAGTTACTGATGTAACAGGAAGGAAACTGTAACTCAACAACTAATCAGCTAAACAGTCAGCAATTTACTATGGTAGCAACGAGGCAGACAATATAGTGTAGCAACAAGAATGAGGTAAAAATAAAGATGAAGGCTGGCTTTTGATATTTTCATGTACAGAGCACAGTTAGATCACTACAGCTGCAAACGGGGAATACAGAGGGGTTATTGGGCACTCCTCACTGTCACAAAATGAAGGTTTGGGAGAAGATAAAGTTAACACAGCTGGAGGATGGGAAGAATTTTAAACTCAGTTTTCCTTCTTTACACCATACTTCCTGCATAGAAAAGGGATAGTTTTCTTTACTTCACCCGCTCATCCAAGTGAACTGACACTCACTAATGTTATAAAATATGTACTGGACATGGGAGGATTGGGAACCTCCACTGTCACGGTACTAAGGTTAGTGTGGAGACTGGAATGCACAGTGAGAGGGACTCAGCATATTAAAACCCAAAAAACTCAAGATTTTTTCCTGTGCAAGTGTTTTACAGGATCAAGCAGATGCTGACAAAGCAAGCAAGTATATCAATATCTCCGGTATCTACAAAGAGCTCCAAGGTTCAGTCCTTAACCTTTAGTCTGTGAGACGTCTGTCTGTTCATTTCATGTGTGTATTGTTTTTCATCCCACCTCCCTAAACCATGCTTCAAATAGTGTGGGATATCTGACCTCTTATGACACTGAACAAGTATATTCTGGATTGGTACAGGTTGGGCTTAGTCCTGAGATAGTCTGCAACTATGTTATACATTGTATTCTTTAACCATATCTGCAGTAATTAACAATAAAAAAGAAGAAAACGTGTGCATTTAATTGCTGAATAATTTATCGACTGCCTGTCTGCTTCCGTTGCATAACAGATATGCACATTTTCCTTTTACTTGTTTTTTCAGAGATGGAGGGTGGGTAGTTAATGAACTACAGCACAGATGAATAACTACTGATGACATAAACACTACCATTAAATCATGTAAATACAAGCACAGCTAATCAGAGCTTTTTTTCCTTTTACCTTTAAATGGTACTGCACGGGTTGCTATCTCCCACAAAACAATCCCAAAGCTGCAAAACAGAAAAAGAGACCCAAGATTAGATATAACCTGAAAAGTAAAACATCACACTTTTTTACACTGATTAATAACAATATAAGCATCCTAGAACACCCTCACACACACACACACACACACACACACACACACACACACACACACACACACACAAAAGATTTTGAAAGCACAGAGACAACAAAGCATGGTGATACATGGCAGTAGCCTTTATGTCATTCTCTGGGTCCCTTTCAGAAACCGAAATGCTCACTTACCCGACTTCCAAAACATTGAGATGAAAAGGCCAACAACCGCACAACACCGACATCCCAGAACACCGACTTTCCACTCCAGGTATGTAACCGCTTGCCATCCTGTTAACTTTGCCCCTTACCCCTGCGGTAGTGCAATCTCGGAGTTGGTATATTTAGTTAGCAGGGGTATGGGGGGGGTGAACCCCCCACATAGGTGGGTTTGCTTTCCTTCAGTTTTACTTTTTTGTCAGGATGGCCAAATGGTTACTTACCTGGAGTAGAAAGTCGGTGTTCTGGGACATTAGCATTGTGTGGTTGTCGGCCTTTTCGCCTCTGCATTTTGGAAGTCAGGTAAGTGAGCATTCAAGTTTCTGAAGTAGACCCCTTTCTGTCTTGTAGACTCAGTTTGGATTCTTACCACCACAGCTACATAACCTCCTAAAACTGACTGTTCACATTACTCTCAGACCTTTTTTTTCATCCAAAAGATGATGTTTGCAGAGTTAATTTTTAAGCCTACTAAATATACATCCAAATAAAAAATAGAATTACATTATGTGAAAGACCAAATAATGCAGAATGAAAATTATACGGCTCTTGGCCTGCAAGGCAATCATTTTTATGACAACTATTATGCCTATTTGTGAATATATGCAATACACTTATATTTCATTTAATCTTACAAAAGTAAAGCAACTTAAACAAATGTAGCATCATGTTAAAACAATATCACAAATTAACAAGTTGCTACTGACTTTATCTCCACCATGTAGTGTTATTGAGATATTCTTACAATGATGTTAGTTATGAAAATATACAAAATACCAACATGTTTTGTTACTTTGATAATTAATCAGCCTACAAAAAATGTATTTGAAGATATTCTCTGTGATTTTAAGACTATTTTAAAGAAATTTGCAAAATTCTGTATTTTTAGCAAAATTTAAAAAAAAGTGACATCCAAAACATTGCAAACCTTCATGTCATTTGTGAAATATTTAGCTGCAGAAGAAAAAATGCTAACAGTTCTTTGTGAAGTCATATTTTATAAGCAAAAATGTTTTTGTTCTGCTCAACCATGAAAACCAGTATTGGATTATCAAATACAGTCTCTCTCTCTCTCTTTTCATTACAAATCATTCCCCTGTTTAATGGATTTAGCCTCTATACCAAAAAGAATGAAGAAAAAAAAACCCTCTAATACCTGTTTCTCTAACTCTCATATTATTATTCAGAAAATGAATTTATTAAATACATCTTCTTTTGAAATGAAATTCAAAGCATTTCCACAATCTGCTAATCTCCGATACTTTGTATCTCTTTTCTTTCCTTCTATTATAATATATGTCTCTTGAACTAAACATTATTCCTCATATTTTTCTTTCTTTCTATTTTAAATACACCCTCCTAGTTACACAATGTCATATCAGTTAAATTTCTGCTCATCTAATTGAAACCCTACCTTATTTAATTCTTCCTGCACTACTATTATAACTGGTTTCATCTATACTTTATTCTTTACTACTAACTTCATATTTGTTTAAGAAAATATCACTGGCAAACTGATTCCTTGACATTTTATAACTTCCTTCCTCTAACTGTCTCTCCACGTCAGTCATAACACCATTCTTATGGGCTCCCCTGCTTCAGTCTCCTTTTCATTAACAATTCTGTTCCAAACCAACCATTCACCACTGGTGTTAATATTGTATTTTATATTTTGTCTTACACAAATTTCTATATTTCTTCCAAAACTCCTGTTTCTTTTCATCTTCCATATCACAAAATGGTGTATAGCATCAAATGCCTTACTAATATCCTGATCCACAACTCCACTTTCTCCTACTTCCTTACAATGTAATTCTCTTATTATTATCAATAGCTCCTTAGCTGTTCCTCCTGTTACCCCATATACATATTTTCCTATAGCCTCACTTATTATTAATGTCCTTCTTACCAGCAACAACTGCACTCAAACGTTTCCTATCCTTACTCTTCCAAATATATTATATTACATTTTGTGTAATTCTCACATCCAATAACCTTTCATTAAACCACTCATTTAGCACTTTAAAAAAAAAAACACCTCCATCCTACATAGCACTAAATTCTTCTTCAGGATTCTTAAAACCACCTCCAGTTCTTCCTTTGTAAATTCTTTCTCTACCCTTTCTTTCCTTTCCCCTATCATTTTACTTACTTTCCACTTTCCTAGCAACCTTTCTATGTATGCATCTTGTCGACATATTGTTGAACTGTCATTAACTGCTCTTACATATTATATTTTTCCTTTCTTATCTACAAATACCATAACAGAATTTTCTTTCTTTACCATTTTAATAGTGGATCAGTCTCTGTCTCCACATAAAATGATTTATTTTTTTATATTTGTCTAATAAATTTCCCTTTCTACTTTATATATTTCCTCATTTGTCACACTCTAACAAATCATGATATCAGTGAATAAATCTCCTGTACTGTATTTTTCAAACTTTATTACAATTTTTCACACTGATATGCATACTCTTACACTTTGCCTTTCATGGCACTTACCAATTAATTTTCTTTAACAAACTTTCATTACTTTATAATTATTCCATAAGCTATTTGTTTTTGAAATATACTGCCTGTGATGATGGGAGGTGATGCCAGCTATGCCAGGAGAAGTAGTGCAGTGGATACGTAAAATATGCCAGTATAGCTAGCTGGAGTTTTGTAAAGAATTATATGTCATTTGTATATCAAACTGATTTGTACAGATGCTTGGGTTGAAAATGTATTTGTAAAGCTGCTTGTGTTAAAACTGTACCAACAGTAGGTCCTGCTGGACAAAAAAGAAATACACCTGCATGTCAGACGGTACTGTAACTATTGAAATGAATATATTATAACAGAGGATACAGGATGAGAAGAGGTTAACCTCAGTCCTGCTAACTTTGAAAAATAATCTGCAGCCAGAGATAAAATGTCTGTGAAAACCAGGACTATGAATCTTATTGTATTGTCCTTAGGAGTGAACTAATTGCTAGTCTGGAAGGGTAGAAGTTTTGAAATAGTTTTGTAACTTCCAGATCCAGATCTCAGCAATGCTCTATCTGTGTGTATGGTAACATCTATATGCTACATTCTGGTTCAGTTTCTAGTAAAGGGGGGTAGTGCAGAAACCAGAGTCAGATGGCCACATGTATGTGATGTCATTTGGTAATCAAGCATTGAAATGATGTTTTAATACTAAATGAGACAGAAGTCTTAGGGGACTCTATTTTTGAAACTTGACAAAAAAGGAAAGGAAAGGAAGATCACTCACCTACTTCATCATGCCTTGCTGTAGTAAGTAATTAGGGAATAGTAATTCTTTATATCAGTCAGGAAAATATAGTGAGATTAGTTAGGTACTGTTTTTCTGTATATGAATCTCTCCATCTGTGCTATTTGTAATAATTCCTGTGATCAAAACTCTGGTGCTTATTGTAAACAGATACTTAGTATTTTCATGTTCTTTTATTTATTACTAAATATATTTAAATGTTTCACTGTGTCTGGTCTTTTAGAGAATATTTTAACCTCTGAGAGTACTTATATTTATTTGGTGACACTGTGGCCACTCCTGAAAGCCTTGCTGCATTGGTCAAAAATTACCATTGTATCAGTATTAATTTTACTCAGTATAATTGGTACCCTTATAAGAGACTTAGAGTAGCTTACTGGTGGCAGTATAACTACTTTATAGTCTGGGCAAAGGTAGCAAAGCTAGTAAATATGTGCCAGCCTTTCCCAGGTGTGTATGTGTGCATGAAAATCAGATCTCAAAAAGTGTGTGTGTCAGCTACTTGGCACAGGAACACAGAGCACTGGTTTTACATAGAGGGTAGTACAGGACTTAGCTTGGAATACTCAGGTGAGGACTCAACTCTACAACTGCCAGTGGGGTGTCTTATATGGGGCCTGGACAGAGACAGAGGGAAACCCAGCCCCTGGACCGAGTATGTTCCCTGTGTGCTCTTAATGGAAACTGTGCTTGGTGCAGACAGCTGCATCTGGAAATACTGTGTGTATCTATTTTTGTTCCAAGTGAATGTCTCTCAGTGGTGTGAGTGGTGAGGATTCAGGCTCCTTGATTACTGGCCAAGAGCAGGGACGTCACATATTGGTGACATTGGTGGGATATTAATTGAATTTCTGTAGCATGTAGGCAGTTGTCACTGAAGATGTGTGTATTCTCAGCAGCCACAAGGTAAATATACATAGTTTCATTTTCAAAACTGTTTTATTTATTGCTTGTTAGTTTAGTTTAGTCAGGGAAAGTAGGCAAAGATGCTAGCAGAGGATTATGGCAAGCTGACAAAGAACCATTTGGCCAAGGTCTGTGAAGCCAAAGGACTGGTTCTTACCAACCTGACTAAAGGAAATGATTTCAGCCTTAATTGCAGCTGCAACAAGGACCAGCAACGAGGAAGACTACCAGTCCAGTGATGGGGATGTGCAGCCCTCAGAAACAGGACAGTTCACCTAATCATCAGAAGACTTAAAAGTCCATCTGGAGTTAGAGTCTTGAACTGGAGGCCAAACATTTGGAATTAGAATTGGTGTTTGAAGGCCGAAGAAAATGGGAGACTGTGGCATTTGGAGGCGGAAGAAAATGAGAAGCAGTGTCAACATGAGAGGGACATACTGACTCTTCATCAAGGTCATGCAGGTAATGGGGAAGGGAATTACTGAAACCCAGAAACAATAAAGGTCAGTAAATTTCTTCCACAGTTTACAGAGGGTGACAATTTTGATAGTTTTATTCATAAATTTGAAAGAGTATGTAAACAGTATAATGTTGATTAAGGGCTTTGGGTATGGTTCCTGAAGCCTTACTCCATGATAAAGCTATAACTGCTGTTTCTAAATTGACTGATACTGATTGAACTATGCTAAAGAAAATAATGTTTATTGGAATGTTTAAGTTAACACCTGAAGCTTACAGAAAAAAAAAAGTTTCATGAGCACAGATGCAAGGCAGATGAAAGTATATATGACTATATTGTTGAGTAAAGTACTTATTTTCATAGGTGGGTGAGTGGGTGTCAGGTCACCACTTTTGAAAGGATGGCAGACCTTTTAGTGAGGGAACAAGCACTGAGCATTTTGCCTGAAGGTATGAGAATCTGGTTGGCAGACTGGGACTGTAACTCTACAGATGAGCTGTGGAGAAAAGGGAATCTCTACCTAGCAAGCAGGGTATCACTGCACAAGTAAGGGACACCCAGCGTTGCACATGGATACAAGGGAACCCATGGTGAGCAGCCTAAACCAGCCTGACAGAGTCCACCGGTAATAGGGGAAGTCACTAGTTCAGGTACATACCCAGGATCAAGGGTTAGATTATTTTAAATGGAACCAGTGGCCCCATGTGACATACAGATGTCCATGGAAGCAAGGTGGGGAACAAAAGGTGGGGAGTTAGCAAGTGGGAATAATAGTATGTCAGTAGTACGTTCAACGGAGACAACAGGGGTATCAGACTATCAGTGGAGTTCATATCCTATCTTAATGGATGGAAAACAGGCCACTGCTAAGAGAGACACAACCACTGACATACCCATTTTGAAGCCTGCAGTCATTAAAAATGAAGCAGTACTTGGTGGGGCAGTCCACTACAGTCAGAGCTTTGAGGGACCCCATTCCAAATGGCTTTGTCCAGGGTTCACTTTGACTGGGAGGGTGGAAAAAGAAGCAAGGAAGTAGGCTTGTTTGAGGATATCCCTGCATATGTCCTGATAGGGAATGATTTTGATAATGCAGTACCTTGTGTGCATGCAGTTACTCACAGTCAGGCTTGGAGAGAAGCATGTGGGGCTGGTAGCTTGGGGGAGGCCCGGACAGACCCTACACCTGAAGCCAGTGCTGATGAGATGGCCATTTCAGGGAGGGAGCTACCCTGTACAGTAAGCCTGAAGGTGAGCCAGCTGCCAGTTGGTACTGATATTCTGTTGGACAGAGTGACTGCTAACGCAGAGGTGAGTGGTAGTACCTAGGCTGACAGTGAGGCACCAATGCCAAAGGATACCAGACTTGCTGTGGAAGGGGAACTGGGAAGGACCACAAAGATAGTTGAGACATGCTCAGATCTCAGACCCTACACTAAGATGCTTGAGGTTGGTAGCTAGGGAGGCACCTGATTCTCAAGGAAAGGGGGAGTCTGTTTCCTAGAACAAAGGGTTACTGTTCAGAGAGTGGACCTTGTGGAAGGGCTACAGGTTGAGGTAATCCAGCAGTTGGTAGTTGCCCATATAGCAACTCAAAGGGTGGAAAACCTATAGATTCCTGGGGTACCTCTGTGTATGCAAACCAAACAACATATGGGGAAAATGTGTCCCACTCTTTCTTAAACTGGCCTTCAAATGCCTGTAGCATGGTCTTTAGTGTAGAGGTTAAACTCTCCACAAGACTATTAGTCTGAGAGTAGTAGGAGATGACCTTTAGGTGCTTCACACCACAATGCTCCCACAGACAAGCCAGCAGGTCTGACATAAAATTGGCACATATGTCAGTCAGTATTTCTCTTGGGTAACCTACCCTGCTAAAAATCTCTAATAGAGCATTTGCCACCTTGTCTGCCTTGATGGAGGATGGAGTCACTGCCTCAGGATATCTGGTGGCATATAATCTATTGCTACCAGGATATACTTCTTCCCTGTAGAACTTGGGGTACTCAGAGGCCCCACAATATCCATAGCTACCATCTGAAATGGCTCCTTAATCACAGGCAAAGGCATCAAAGAATCTTTGATCTTGTCCCCTGCCTTGCCTGCATTTTGGCACTGCTCACAGGTCCTGCAGTACCCTGTTACATCCCATGCAATACCAAGCCAATAAAAGTTCCGCATAATATGTCTCTTGGCACACTTTATTCCCTTATGACCCGCAAAAGAAATGTCATGGGCTATGGCTAGACGTCTGATGGGGATCTGCGGCTATATCGAGACAGCCAGCAAAATTCCAAGTTATTAAGGTGGAGCCTAGGGTTGCAGGCATACAACATGACAGGGCAGCACTGTAGCAGGGTCAGCAATGGCAATGCAAATGAGTTCTCAAGACAGGGTATGGGTTAATGTGCTCCCAGACTGGGTCATGTCCCTCAAGCCACATTTCTCAAGGGTCAGTTGAAAAACAACAAAAAGGTCCCAGTTCATTTGGGATTAAAGCACTCAATACTTTTTATTTTATTTTATTAAAGGAGTGATTTCTAACCATTGTGACCCTCATTTTCACAGTGCATTTAATCTTTTTATTTTATTTGTCGTTTACTATGCACTACACCTGTTTTTAATATTCACTTGAAAAATTAACTGGAGTTTTCAAAGGGGAGAGAGATGTGATGACGGGAAGTATTGTCAGCTATGCCTGGAGAAGTAGGGTAGTGGATGTGTAACATATGCCATCATAGATACTGAAATTTTGTAAAGAATTACATGTCATTTGTATATCAAAATGATTTGTACAAATAGTTGTGTTGAGAATGTATTTGCAAAGCTGCTTGTGTTAAAAATGTACCAATAATCAGTCCTGCTGGACAGAAAATAAATATACCTGCATGTCAGACTGTATTGTAACTGTTGAAATGAATATATTGTAACAGGGTTTACTGGAAAAGAAGAAGTTAATCTCAATCCAGCTAACTTCGAAAAATAGTCTAAATTAAATTACCTGGTTTAGGCGATTTGTACAAATAGTTGTGCTGAAAATGTATAAGCAAATCTGCTTGTGTTAAAAATGTACCAATAGTCGGTCCTGCTGGACAGAAAATAAATATACCTGCATGTCAGACTGTATTGTAACTGTTGAAATGAATATATTGTAACAGAGGATACTGGAAAAGAAGAGGATAATCTCAATCCAGCTAACTTTGAAAAATAGTCTAAATTAAATTACCTGGTTTAGGCCATAAAGATTGTATCTTACAGTTCTGATTGCAGCCAGAGATTAAATATCTGTGAAAACCAGGACTAGGAATCCTAATGTACTGTCCTTAGGAGTGAATTAATTGCTACCCTGGAATGGTGGAAGTTTTGAAATCATTTTATAGCTTTCAGATGCTATAACACATCTCAGCAAAGTTATATCTGTGTGTGTGGTAACAACTATGAGCTAGATTCTGGTTAATTTTCTAGTAAAGTGGGTAGTGTGGGCATCAAAGTCAGATGACCAGATGTATGTGATGTCATTCTATAATCCAGCACTAAAATGATGCTTTCACATTAAATGAGAGAGTAGTCTCAGGGCATTCTGTTTTTGAAACCTGACAAAGAAGGAAGGACCAGTCACCTGTTTCATCTTGCCTTGATTTAGTAAGTAACCAGGGAATAGTAATTCTTTAGATCAGTCAGGAAAATATAGTGAGATTAGTTAAGTATTGTTTTTCTGCATTTGTATGAATCTATCCATCTGTGTTATTTTTAATATTTCCTGTGACTGAAACACTGGAGTTTATTGTAAATAGAAATTTAGTATTTTCATGTTATTTTATTATTTATTATTAAATATATTTAAACTTTTCATTGTGACTAGTCTTTTAAAGAATATTTTAACCTTTGACAGTACTTATATTAATTTGGTGACACTGGCCTCTCCTGAAAGCCTTGCTGCATTGGGCAAACACTACCATTTGTATTAGTATTAATTTTACTCAGTATAATTTTGGGTACCCTTGCAAGAGCCTTAGACTAGCTGGCTGGTGGCAGTATAACTACCTTATAGTCTGGGTAAAGGTAGCAGAGCTAGTAAATCTATGCCAGCCTTTCTCAGGTGTGTGTGTGTGTGTGTGTGTGTGTGTGTGTGTGTGTGTGTGTGTGTGTGTGTGTGTGTGTGTGTGTGTGTGTCTGTGAAAATCAAATCTCAAAGAGTGTGTGTGTGTGTCAGCTAGTTGGAGCAGGGACACAGAGCACTGGTTTCATTGAGACGGTTGTGGAGGACTTGGCTTGGAACACTTGGCTGAGGACTTAGCTCTACAGCTGTGCCAGTGGGAGTCTTACTGGGGGCCTGGACAAAGACAGGAAAACCCAGCCCCTGGAATGTGTGTGTTCCCTGTGTGCTCTTAAGGGAAATTGCACTTGGTGCGGAGAACTGCATCTGGAAACACTGTGTGTAAATATTGTTGTTCCAAGTGAACGTCCCTCACCAGGCTCAATGTTAAGGATTCAGGATCCTTGATTACTGGCCCTGAGCAGGGATGTTACACTGTCATTTATTAATAAACTATTTATACTCTCTATTTCCTTTTCCAGTATGATTCTCCCTATTTTCCCCAAGTTCACCTATGAATGAACATTACCTTCAAAAATTCCCTTGGAGATGCTCACAACTGGATTCTTACATACTCTCTGAGAACCTAAAATAATCAATTTCTGTCCTAACATTTGTTTGCCTATTAGCATACTCCCTCTTTTTCATACTTGTAATCAACCTAATTTTCAAATCTCTACACACTTTTCTTTTATCATTTTCAGTTTGCTTTTCCATGCTCATGAGTTGTATTTGACTACAGCAGTAATCCTGTGAACATACAGTAGTGGGGAATATAAGCAGATTGCCAAGTCTTTCTTCTGTATCACACACACACACACACACACACACACACACACACACACACACACACACACACACACACACAAACACACATCATGCTTACACAGCATGCACACCTAAGGAGAATTTAGAGTAACCTATCACCCTTCCCAATGTCTTTGGGAGGGGGCAGAAATGGGAACCCCCCAAAAAGCTATGCAAATGCATGGAGAACATGCAGACTGCACACAGAATGCATCCCTACTGAGAATGTTGCTTTTGTAAATTCCTGTTGAACTCCCTCATCCATATACTGTATAATATTCATAGTCACCATCAATATAGGTTTTAATTTATCTAGCAATTCTATACGTGCATTCGACACAGTTTGATCATACATACAAATAATTTGACATGCTTCTTCTTTGTTACTTATGTAACTGCAGATCTGGACAATTATCACATCTATCATCAGGATTCTTTTCTTTTTTAACAAAACTATAACTCTGGAATGTTCTTCTAGGTCTCTTAACCAATATACTATTTTTCTACTCGTAACTTGAATTTCTTCCCTTTAAAGGTTATCACACAACCTGATGTCTGTCAAATATATAATATCACATTACAAGTCCTTATATAATTACATTACTAATACTTTTCTTAAGTTTGATCTTATGCTATTTGCATTTCTAGAACACAGTTTAGTATTTATTTGTATCTTTTTTATCTTTGCAGTTTTTGACTTGTCTGTTCTTTACTGAGTTGTTATACTTTTTGTTATTGATTTCTTTCTTCATTATTTCTTCTGATTCATCATCAGGTACTGGATTATTTCCCTCGGCATTTATGAAGACATATTTATGCATGGTCAGTGCACTGCCTTTCTGATACCTGCAAGCTTTCAATCATTTTTATTTCTGTATTCAAACATAATAACATTTTATTACTGAAGAAGTGTTGTTCCATTAAATATTGTTCATAATTTAGTGCTAGGCTAACCGCCCTTGCAAGCCATTGGAAGCCTAGCCAATTATCCCTTGTGAGACTCAAACCCTGCACCTTGTGTTTGTAAGGCAAACACCTTGACCATTAGGTCATCCTCCCAACCCCTGCATATAATGTCATTGTTCTTGCTCTTTTTCTAGTTCTCCCAAGCTTCTTCTTACTTCCTGTGATGTAGTTTTCTTCCTGTTCTCACTTAAACCAAATATGAGCAGTGATCTCACAACTTGTGCATACTTTACAACTCAGTGTTGAATGCTTTCTGTCCTCACATTGCTCATATCTCCTTTTAGTGCATTTTTGTATTAAATTATTGGTATCTCCAAAAATGCAGTTGACTGCATTGTCTATCTAAGCTTACTGTCACTGTCATACACATTTAATGCATTCTCTGTATTTTTTTTTCTTGTGGATGCTTTAACAAATCTTACTTCTTCTTCTTCTTTCAGCTTTTCCCAGTTAGGGGTCGCCACAGTGGATCATCTGTCTGCTCATGATTGGCAGTGGAGTTTTACAGTGTCGGGTTGCCAGCCCGGCGCCCAACCTTCCACAGAAGGCACACACACACACGTGCACTCACACCTAGGGCCACTTTAGAGTGTCCAATTCACTTGCAGCATGTCTTTGGGATGTGGGAGGAAACTGGAGCACCTGGAGGAAACCCACGCGACCACAGGGAGGACATGCAGACTCCGTATAGAAGGCACCCCAGCCGAGGATTGAACTGGAGGACCTCTTGCTGTGAGGCGACAATGCTAACCACTGCACCACCATGGCCGCCCACTTTAACAAATCTTACAAACAACTGAAATAGTTTAAAATAAATGTAAATAACTAGTTCACCTCCAAATGAATAACTGAGCATTTCTACTAAATCACAAAACCTAGTAAGCACACCACACTGTCCCAAATAACATATCTACAGTATTAAGTATTTATATTTGTTTAGTTTTACATCAGATCCTTATCACTGTGTACCTTCTTTGCGTAACAACTATTTTTCCTTGTCGCCTTCCTCTGATACATAAACCTTCACAGATATTACACTAACATATAATTTCTGTTGTAACAACTACAGACCCAGGTACTCCATCTTTCTTTTTTGTAGTAGATATAAGCTTGCAGAGCTCACCTTCAGCTGTTGAACTGACTGCTTTTGAGTTATAAACTGCCCTCTTTGTTTTCTGTGACTCAACACAAAATTATTAAGAAATGCCTGATTATGGTTTAGATGACAACTGCCTTTCCATCATCTTCCTTTATCAGTGCACTCCACTCTTTGGAATTCCTAGCTTCCTCATTAAACATCTCCAACAGCACTTCATCTGACAAACCATTCTTAGAGTAGTTATTTCAACATTTTATTTCATGCTTTTTTTCATCTCACTAACCACCTGCTGACTGCATATGCCACATATCTCTATGAAGGAATCTTCTCCTATCTACAAAGCAACAGTAGGGGAAACTTCCCTGGCATTCCTGCCAAATTTCCCTCACCCAAATAAATACGGGAATGTGTCACATCAGCAAAGTTAGTTTATGTGCTGTTTGACACTGGAATTTGTTCCTTCATACTGTTATGTGATGTTGGAGTTAAGATATAATTAAGTCTGAGAGGTGTCCCTCACATGGGGGCTGCAAAAAATATTGTCTTTGTTTAGTTTACTGAAGGTAGTTTTGGTGAGAAGTTGTCACATGTTTTACTGTTGCTGAGACTACCTTGAGCGAGTTAACAAAATTCCATAAATATCACCCCAGGTCATCTCCTCTAAGCTACATGTCTATAACAATGTTATAAGTTTGGGGTCTACAACAAAGGAAGGAAACAAAGAAATTACTATTTGCAGGAAAAACCTCCTTACTATAGTCTGCATTTTGGCTTATGCAGTATTTTTATATTATAGTCCTTCAGCTTTATTTTTCTTTTCATAGTTTTGATGTTCAGGCCTACAAAGTTTAACTGACAAAAAAAAAACATCTCCTGTAGCTACAACTTCTCTTTTGCAGTTCCACTGTCAAAAGCCAGAAGGATCAATTATAAAATACCGAACCCAGTAAACAGAATAGATTTTCAGTGTATATTTCTGATGTGGTCTCTCATGTGTCCCTTGCCAAGGAAATTAATCCTCTTCATAATCAAGCCTCCAGTTTCCTCAAGAGTAGTTGCTTTTTCTTTCAACTAGGAAACCATAATGGTGATTTTGAACACACAAGCATCCAAGGCAAACAAAATGTTTTCCTTTCTACATCCAAGGCAGACCAAATGTTTTCCTTTCTTGTGTTGTTAATACAATACTCATTTAATTGTTAACTACCAAGGAGTCATATAGGTTGTAATGTATCATGAATTTTGCAAACTTACCTATACATCTCACATGCTTTGTTGAAAGGGTGGTTGATGTTTTTCAGTTGTTCGGGTGACATGTAGGGTATAGACCTCACAGACTTCTGCCTTCCACTTTTGACATTCCTCTTGAGGGAGGTCTCAGTCTGTGCAAGCTCAAAGCCTGATAGCTACACAATAAGAAAGTTGTTACACACAACAGCAGGGAGAAAAATGACTGAAATGACAGCTACATATCCATGTTAAAAACAATTTAGTTCCATATTAATGGATGAAAATTTGAATAAATATATTAAAAGAGAATTTTCATTAGCTATGTTCAATAATGAAATCAGTAAAATATACATGACATATTTAAGATATACAGTGAGGGTCAATAGACCTACCAATGAAGCTTATTTTTTGAAAATAAATAGGAAAAGCAAAATTACAATGATATCGAACCCACCAGCAGTAATGTGAACACCAAAGGTGGAAAATTAATAAGAGCAAATAGCAGGTAAAACAGATATATGTATGCATAGATTAAGCTAAACAAACAGAAATGCTAATGAGAGTTTATAATTCTGCACTGGACATTATAATGTAGACACAGCTCTGTAATTACAAGTTGATCAGAAGCCAAAGGGTAACAAAAACAGATAAATCCAGTAATCAATTCAGTCACCATGGATCTCTAAAGCCCAGACAAGTAAAACATATAAACTTTTACAGAATGATCCTTGTATAAGAAATGTAAATATTACCTGGCTGATCACCTCCCCATTGCACAAAAAGTCAAATGAATCAAACTCAGATGACAGAACCAACAGCATAGTGGGAATATCTATGTGCACACCTCTCAAGTGTCCAGATATTTGCACACTGTCCAAAATTTTGCCTCATATTTTTAGTCTGTTCCTCATAAAATCTGTGGTTTTCTGGCAAATTACTGAGGATTGAAGTGATTAAATAATGACATACATTTGAGTTTAAGACATTATATCCTTCAGAAAATGCACACTAACACAAATCCTGCTATTCTAGCAACTTTCTAAGAGCAATATTTAAAACCTATCCCTACTTTTTGGGCATTTGCCACCCATCATTTTAGACTTTGTCCAGATTTCTTGTGCTAAGAGGTAGAGTGGTATTTCTATATGTTGTTAGAAGCCCTGATACATCCCCTACAGCAAGATCTACCCTTAAATTCCAGTTAATGAATGTAACTTACCACAAGGTTATCAAGCTTTGTGCTAAATTACATTACTGTTATTGGGATTCCCTGGATTTTGGGAAACTGTGCAGTGACCAACCAGATACTTGTAAGGAGGCATAAGGCATAACCATAATTTTTATACACTTTGAAAAAAAATGGATCTTGAAACCAACCACTTAGCACAGAGGTGGTCACGCAGTCATGGATATCAAAGTCCAGTGAAGCAGAACAATAAACCAAACACTGCTACAGCACCAGCATATGTTTGAAGATAGCTTCAGCATGGAAAAGGAAGGTCTTGGCAATAGATAAATATACCAAAAATAAATAAAAGCAGGAAACAGAAATGGTAGTCAATAAAGCTCAATGGATGAAGTGACCTGGGACATCGGAGGTGTTAGCCAGCTAGCTGAGTTCTCCAAAACTGAATACAGCTATCCAGATAAGCAATGGTATTTATGCAGTTGGGAGACGGTTCACTGCATTGGATGACATGAATATCTTCCTTCTATGGTCCAAATGAAGATCATCTGGGCTCCCATATATGAGCTTGTGCAGATAACAGAAGAGCTGAGTATGGAAAAAAGGAGGTCTCTGTTTTTGTGTGGGGGGTGGGGTGGGGGGGCTGTTGTAACTATGGACAGATCTTAGTAAGGATTAAGCAAGAGCTCCATTACAGATGAAAATAAGCAAAATTTCTATTTTGCAGACATATATATATATATATATATATATATATATATATATATTTTTTTTATAAATACCCACACATTTTGAAACCTGGGTAATATCCACATGAATATCAAGAAAATCTCTCTTTTATTTAAGGATGACACTTACCATTAATGATGTAGGATCAAAAAAAAGGAGCAACTTGACTGTGCCATACAAATATCTAATGCTTGGAAAGCTACGGGTAAGATGGAGAAGCCCACAGATATGGTGTGAGCCACAGTTTTGAAGATCTCTGGTATAATGTCATTTACTTTTTAGTCACAACATCCTCAAAACATCCTCAGTATCCAAACCTGTAATATCAATATGGCCTCATCGTCTCTGAAATTTTTAGTCTGGTCTATTGCTGGAGTGCCAGACTCTGCAGCAAACTGTAGACTGCATGACTGAGGGGAACAGCATAGTATGGCCAGCTATCTTACAAACAAGAACAGACCTGATCAAAAAAACTGAAGGTCTGACAGCAAGGAGAAATCCTTTTTCAGGAATAAAACATTCCTTTATTAACAAGTTGTAAAGAACTGCACAGACAGAATGTCATTTATGGAATCAGTTGAGGACATGAAGATGTCTTGACCCCAGGAATGCTTGGGAAAAGTATGGTCTTTGATAGGCTCACAACTCTGTGCTGGGAGTTCTGATGTTTGGCATCTACTTTTCTGAAGTAAAAGCCAATACCAAAGGGCTCTGGCTAACTAAGTTTGCAGATGACTGCAAGCTAGGAGCAGTCACTGAATCCCCAAATGACTTAGTCATCCTGCAGTAAGGTTTGTCCCAAATAAATAAAAAAATGCACTAGTGAATCCTTTGGGAAGTCATTTATCCCAGTGAACTACTGCAGTAAACATACACCCCTAAAAGCTGATCCAGTTGTTCAGGATTTAGGAACTCATGTGGATAGTGGCCAACCTTTTGACCAGCATGTGTCCATTGTTGTAAGAAAGTCCTTAAACATTGCACAGTTTATAAACAAAGGGATTGTGAATAGATCTAGGGCTGTTATTGTCCCCCTTTACTCAGCTCTCATTAGGCCAGTCACTGAATATAATGTCCCCTTTCACATGCATCTGTTCAGACACATGCAACAAATGGAACACCCATAGAGATACCTTACCAAAAGGATACAAAGCCTAAACAACGTGTCCTACATGGGATGACTCAAAGCTCTGTTTCACTATACTCGGTATCTTACAGAGTACTAAGAGGTCACCTGTGTCTGGCATACACGGCATGCTCCAACCCAATAGATACGGATTTACTGCACATCAAAAGTCAAATGGCATCAGCATTACTCAGTCTAGGGATCTAAACCTCTTCTGCAACATCAACAGAAAGGGTTGGAGGGGCAAGTATATCTCGCAGAGGATAGAGATGCTCTAACAGACTGCCCATCTACATAAAATAAAGTTAATCCCTGTCCATATTCAAGCAAATCTTGGCTATATGGATGAGAAAAAGAAAATTTTTCCCCAGAACTGCCCCTTGCACTACTAATGGACACAGGCAGCTCTTAAATGCTTTGCCTCATGCATGGGTCCCCTCAAATTGTTTATAGTATGATCCCAGTTATTCTTATTAGAGGTAGTATATCATTATTGATGATGGGATAGGTAATACCACTCTAACAAAATGGGATAGGTTAATTCAAGCATAAAATGGGAAACTGACTAGGCTTAAAATGACCACAAATGGTGGCTAGCCTATTATTTATCTATGAAGCTATGATGGAAATCTGCACTGGTTACAGAACAGGACAGAGTACATGAAGAACAGGCAGCATTAGGATTACCCAAGGGCAGTAGGGTTATCAGAACAGAAACCAGTAAAATGTGTACATTTTTGGAAGATCATCTGCCTACAGTCCTGAATTTCAGTCCTGCACAGCCTCTCACTATTGTGAGAAATCACCAAGAAAGTAGACCACCGGGCTGGTCATATTCAGGAGTTCTGAACTGAGCGGACAAAGAGTGACTTTTAAATAATGCTATAAAATGGTTTGTGTTCCTACTGTACAGCTACTAGGTCACGTTATATCAAGACTTTGCTCCTTGGGCAGTAGAGAAGTGCACAGCTTTTGCAATCAGGTTGTTGTGCTTTAAAATAGTATTGCAGCATCATTTAAGTACCTAGCATATCTTATCATTAGATACCGAGGCAAAGGATATACTTTTTCTACTTCAGAGGAAGCTTTTTCTTAAAAGACAAGCCGCTAACCAAGGGAGTGCGTAACGACTCTTTAATAGGGAAACGGGAATCGGCACAATAGTGCTCAAATATCTAGGAAGATACATGAGCTGGAGCTGGGAGTTGAGGGCTGATATAACGGTTAAGATATTTACCTCACAAAGAAAAGGTACAGGGGTTGATTCCTACCAAGGGAAAGTTGCTAGCTTAAAATTTCCCAGAAGGGCAAAAAGCCTAGTACTGGATGAATATACTGCAATCCAGCTTTCACCGTCAGCAATTAAGTCACGGAAACCTGTGAGATGACAACATGATGCAAGCAATATCCAGACAGCTCTTCAGCTTAGATCTGACTCTCAACAACGGATGCAAGTTACATCAAGAACAACCAGGAGAAGGCATAGCAGCTTTGGAAGGCAAACAAGAGAAGGGCAGAACTCCTTCTTCTCTCACCATCTATGTGCATCAGGCTGTTTTAGCAAGGGCCACAGAACGACATGCAGACTGCAGCAAGAACAAAATGGGATCCAATTAAAAAAAATTATAAGATTTAAAGAGATTTATTTGTGGAAAAGTATACACTGAGCAGGAGCAACTAGTTCTTGTTTTTAGTGAGGTTTGCATGCTGAACCTATTCACTTTCATCATCAGTTCGACTTGTACTCTTAGACGTTGCTAAGCAATGCACTACAGTGTGCAACCCCCTCCCGAACATACGCTTTAGTCTACATTTATTATAAGTGCTGTCTACTTTGACATGGTAAATTTTATTTCTCTGAATACGAGGGATTTTAATTTCTCATGCAACTGGAAAGACCTAAGACAATGAATGGTTCATTAAAATAAATGTATATGCATTCAGGAGTGTAAAGTGGCTGAGAAGTACAATAGACCTAGAGGACATACCAGCAAGAGGGAAGTGGGTGTAGTCTATGCATCAAGGTTAGTGCAGGAGTTGGTATTTTTGTAAAAAGTGTCATTACAGTGGACACTTATTCAGTACCAGGCTAACAGAGAGAGAGAGAGAGAGAGAGAGAGAGAGAGAGAGAGAGAGAGAGAGAGAGAGAGAGAGAGGAAGATGGTGTGTGAAAGCTCCAACATGCCAATAGGACCTATCACAGTAAGCAATGTTTACTGTCAAGACTCTGATACACTCACACCCACATTGTTCAGAGACTTTTTCATTTCCTTGGAAGTATGAAGACTATAATCTTTCCAACTTATAATTTCAGGTAACTTTAGTGAAGTGATGAACTGTCAGAGACAGGTCCAACCCATCATCAAAAAGGCATGCTAAACTGAAAAACTAATCAATGAATCTAAGGAGAAAAGGGGAGTTAAGTATGCATGGAGACTGTTTCACACTGAAAAGGATAAATCCTACTACTACCCTATAATCTCAAAACACAAGAAAAACTGAATATTTGCTGATCTCTGACAACATGCTTCAATGAACAGAGAAAACACTGAAGATTACACAACTTAATGTTGAAGAAAGCAAAAATACCTGGCATATGGGCTCAATTATCTTCTCTTATCCCCAGCTTATAGGTTCATAGGTATGTACTAGGCTAATGGCCCTGGAGCCTTTACAAACCTAGCTCATAGGATTACCCTGACATTGTGCCACCCAACCTTAGCTCCCAGTGCCTCGTTCGATCGAGTAGAGCCACTGGAGTGGCAGAATGGTAGAAATTTAAAAAGTGGGTACATGTCTACATTAACATGAACCCATTAGTAAGTTTTCCAATCAAATTCTGGCAGGGATATTTGAAAATAGAGCCCTACAATTCATGCAACTGGGCTAAAATGCACATACTAAGGGCAATAGACAGACATATATTGGAAGCTGATAAAGAATAGAAGTAGGTCATCCAGTTATGTAGCAGAACCACATTCAGGGAAAAAATTACTTTTGAGAGCTATTGGTACCTATACAGTCATATTATCATGGCTATAGCCCAATTGCAACTCAGGAGGATAGCATGTCACTCTTTGGCAATGGGTAATAAACATGGCAAGTTACTGGCATGTGTTAAAACTGATATTACCCAAGGCAAATAAAAGCCACAGAAATAAATGTAAAAATGTGTTAGTTATTATCACCAGCTGTATGCTGACAATGAATCCAGTCAGCATGGGTTGAACTAGCTGGTAACCAATGTTTTAACCTCTATAATTGGCCCTCATAACTGGTCAGTATGAACTCTACTGATTACTGAGAGAGGAGATCATGAGATAACAGATCACACCTGTACATGTAAAGCCCTACACCCAGATGGCCTTAAAGAGTTGTAAAAGGAGTTGAAAACACCACTGACATGCACCTTAAAACTAGCATTTGTCTCATATCAAAAAGGAGAACTAAATGATTCTACAACACCCTCTATAAGTACATTACTACACAAGTCAGGCAAAGACCCATACAAGGGCCAAAATTATTAGCCAATATCTTTATATGCAAAGATCTTAGTTCCCAGACTCGAATGTTATCTTGCTGTGATGTACTCTAGCAACTCAGGCTGGTTTTGTGGCAAGGAATTTGAATGCAAACCATCTTTGCACATTTGCTGCAGGTCCATAAGCAATGACTCAAAGCAGCATACAAACAGCTGTAGTGATAATGATAGACTGTGAAACAGCTTCTGATGCCATCAAATCAAAACACCTATTGCAGGTGTTAATTCATTTTGGAAATCTTTCCTACCTTGTCTGTGCAGTACATGCACTTTAGTTCTCTCTTAGGATATGCATGTTTAGAAACAATGCAGTGTTGTTCCCTTTAAAGGACCAGTACAGGAAATGATGAAAAAAAACATATTTATTGTTTATCTTAACATGAATTGCTGCACCTCCCAAAACTGCCTGCAGCAAAATAAGTTTTTCTTTCTTTCGGCTTTTCCCGGTTAGGGGTCGCCACAGCGGAACTCCGGTCCGCTAATGATTGGTAGTTGATTTTTACGTGCCAAGTTACCAGCCCTGACGCACAACCTTCAACGAAGGTATGTCCATTCACACATGTCTCCACGCAGAAGATGCTCTAGCTGAGAATCGAACCGGACACAGTCTTACTGTGAGGCGACAACGCTACCACAGCACCATTACTGCGGGTATGCCTGCAGCAAAATAAGTACTTAGTCCTAATTTTACTTTTTTATCCTTCTCTGTCCGTCTAGGGGAAGACATTCTGATTGCTTTGGAAAGCTAAATCTGTCCCATAATGCACAGATTGTAAAAATAATTTGCCCTACCATTTGTTGTCAGACTAAACTTCCAAACACTTAGAATGGAACACCTGAAAAAAACTGCCTAGTTGGAGAGTTTTACAAATGTTCCTGCTGACGTACTATACATTCTCTGGAAGTAGCTTGCAAAAGTGTCAACAAATTACTGAGATAAAAAAAAGACTTTACAAAAAGCAGTTTTGCAAGTTTCATTTCCTGGCCAAGTTACTCCTCCTATATCTCCTCCTTCAGTGAGCTAGTCTGCTAGTCTGCTAGTCTCACATTTCCATCTTGGCTACATTCAACTTTGCGTGTGAATAGACATTAAACAAATCACAGCCTGTGTACCACTAAAACTGTTCCCTTGTATGTTCTTCACTTCTGAATAGCATTTCCCAGAAATTATTTCTAAAAAAAAAAAAAAAAACAAAGAAAAAAACAAACAAAAACACGCACACACACACACACACACACACACACACACACACACACACACACACACACACACACACACACACACACACACAAATCAATCCAGAGTTCAGGCCAAACTATTAATGTGCAGGGTAAAATATTAAATTTGAATTGCACTCTGGCTGCTCGTGGTTATCTTCTCATAGTTAATCTGAAAGATATTTAATGCCAAGCTTTACACAACAATGAAACAGTTCTTGGGACTCTCTTAACAATGATCTCCCAAGCCTCTGATGTGACCCAGGACTTTCTGTTACACAGCTTTATGTAGCTTGTCTTAGCTGTATACTTGTAGTGTATCACATCCTCTTAGCATCAGACTCTTGCAGAAAGCTTCCAAATCAGATACTTTTGAAAATAGCTATACTGCTGTTTTAGTAAGCTCACAGAATAAGACTAATTGAATTAGCATTCATTTTCTGTTGCAAAAAATAAGTCTTTAATTGCAATGGATGTTATCATTTGTTCATGTGAATCTAACATCTTCTTCAAAAACATTGTGGATTGTAACACATCAGAGCAAAAGTATAAGCCAAAGTTAGGGACACCTATGGAGTACGCTGATAAGCAATCTAACGCTTCTACTCATCTGTTATCCATTGCGATTACCCCAAATGAAACAGGTATGTACATACTTCATGACACACATGTATTGAAATAATACCAGCAGCTGTAGCAGTGATACCATATTCAAAACCGGGACTCAGTGTACTGACAAACACAGGGGAATGTTTATGTCTCAGTCAAGCAGTAATGAAATTGTTAGTACACAGAGCATAATTTATATCTTTCCATTTCAAAATGCATACTATTCACACCATTATAAAACAGCCCTCCCCCTTTCCACAAACATACAGGCACCCACACACCACACCAGTAAACTTTGAAGCTTTTCCCACCTCTCTGCAAAACACTTTTGTAATGGCTTTGGTAAATGAAAACGATTAATGGATGTCAGTTCAGGATTCCCATCCTACCTATTGGAGCCAGTCCACTGCGCTTACACAAGTGTCCCCCTCAACAGGGCAGCAAGTAGGTGTCAGTACAGATTTGCTCAAATTATTTTACACCATGTAGAACCCCCCCCCCCCAACAAGGCACATATCCACAAACAGTGATACATGGGTTGTTGTGTCTTTCAGCTTTTCCCGGTTAGGGGTCGCCACAGCGGAACTCCGGTCCACTAATGATTGGCAGCTGATTTTTACATGCCGAGTTGCCAGCCCTGATTCACAACCTTCAACGAAGGGACGCCCATTTACGCAAGTCTCCACGCAGAAGACGCTCTACCTGAGAATCAAACTGGACAGCGTCTTACTGTGAGGCGACAACGCTACCGCAGCACCACAGTGATACATGGGTAACGTAAGAAAATCAGTTTCTTCAATGTTGCTACCAGCTATCCATCAGCATGCCAGCATTTGTCAGTCCACAGCTGAAAATCTTGCTGTTTGTTACACTTGCAATTGCTTGTAATGTCCCCATTATTGTTGGCTTGGTATGGAATTCTTAAACAAAAGAATTTGAGAGGTATGAATACCTGGTGTTAATCAATATTATGCTTTAATGGCTGTAGTGTGGATGGTCATTGTACTGGAGACATTATTTTCAAAATGAAAGTGCTTGCGATAACTACATTTGTGTTATGCTTTGCATCACTTGAAATAGTAAGTAGTAATTTATTTGTTGTAACATAACCCATTTACTTATTCAGTCTTGCATATAACACTGAGAATTACAATTTGTTCCTCTAGTAATGATCCTGCTAGAAACTGCGGTCCTGCTGCAGTTAATCTGTCATGCCTTTTACAACAGTTTTTTTAGTTCAATTTTTCCCTTTTACTCTGTGTGTGTGTGTGTGTGTGTGTGTGTGTGTGTGTGTGTGTGTGTGTGTGTGTGTGTGTGTGTGCATGTGGGGGGGGTTGATGCTTTTTGCGATTAAATCTATTGATTAGGATAACTGAAGTAAAGCCAGATGATGTTATGCTGCAAATCATCATTACATTCAAGTACAAATACCATTTAGCTTTCATTATTTTAAACTAAGCACTAAGCAGCAGATCAGCATCACAAAACCAGAAAATCAAAACAGAATGGCATTTCCTGACAGTACAAGTATCTTAACTGGTCTGCATGTGTGATAGTCCTGCTCTGCTGGTGTGCTCTCCGTGGATTCAAACCACATCTCAGTAACTACACAGACATCTATATTCTCCAGAGTGAGGACAGCCTGCAATGGGTGAAAAGACAATATCATTCATTTATTTTGTGGCTTCAGTCTTGGAGAAAGTTGAATGCTACTCACTGCTAGGCTCATACCTGCCTTGGACAAATAGTTGGAGAGGTCCATCGCGTCTCTCTTCATATAGTTCCGGGAGGTACATCAGCATAGACTATGACTAACTCATACTGGTGCTTGTGGTTCATTGACTTGAAT